>NC_140958.1:55804805-55837305 GCF_014529385.1 Adiantum capillus-veneris
TCCAGACGGACACAATTGAGGAATGGGGCTACATAGCATTGACAGAGACTACAACAGAAGATTCGAGCCATACTCTCTCAACATCAAGAGTGCAAATGAGGATGGATTCTAGTAATAGTAGTATTTTTATTCTAGTCTTTTAGTACCCAGCCATGATATCAGATTCATAATTTTGTAACAATTTGGTCGCATAGGTCATTTTGGCCTTTTGAGGACGTTAATATAACATTTCATTTCATTTCATTTCTTTCCCTCTATCTTCACAATTTTGTAAAAGTTTGGTCTCATAGGTCATTTTGGCCTTTTGAAGACGTGAATATCATTTCATTTCTTTCTCTCTATCTTGTATTTTTATGAATTAGTTTAATTTACCATATTATTAATTTAACAAAACATTTCCGGTCAATTGTCATATCTCTCTCTCTCTCTTTCTCTGAATAAACAAATCAAATAATTAAATTGAAATAAAAAGTTAACCAAAACATTCACAATTTTGTAACAGTTTGGTCTCATAGGTCATTTTGGCCTTTTAAAGACGTTAATATAACATTCCATTTCATTTCATTTCTTTCCATTACATTAACCTAATTTACCATTACATTAACCTAATCTACCAAAACATTTTGGGTCAATTGTCATCTCTCTCTCTCTCTCTCTCTCTCTCTCTCTCTAATGGAATTGGCCTATTTAATTTGAGAGTAGCGGAAATTAATGAGAGTACTTTTGAAAAATGACTTTGTGAGCATAGCGGGTGAACATAATTGAAGATAGCAACATAATCATAGCAATTAGTTAACTTGGCATGAACAATACTTTTGCAAGAGAGAGAATTTAGAGAACATGACAACAGTTGAGGACCGGATTTATGTGGAGCCGGTCTCCCCTCCAATAGGCATTTGTATTATGATTTCTCCCATTAAGAGAGACTTGTTACAATACAATCTTTGTGTTCCTTGTGACCTAGGTGATGCAATGAAGATGGAAAGCTTCATGCATCACAAACATAACATAAACTTGAAGAAAGCTTTAACTATCCCAAGCCTCAGTCCCAAGACCTCAAACACCTTCGAAGGTGGAGAGAGCTAGCAGGGAATGAGGGTAGGGAAGAGGAAGAAGAAACATTTCGTAGGAGAAATAATTAGTTCCTCACTTATCATAACTCTTGTTGCTAGCATACATAATAGCATAGTAATGAAGAAGAAGGAGATGGAAAGCTTAAGCATTGAAGCATGGCTCTTGTTTGGATTTGCACTCATATCCAAGAGTGTTGGTGTAGGCTCTCAACCTCTACTTGCTTGGAGAAGGAGAGGGAGCTCTTGCACTTTGCATAGCACACAATGAGAGTGTTTGTGAGTGTGTGTGGGTGAGTATACCCCCTAAGCAACCCCCTAGCTTGCTTGGGTCGACCCCCCGTTGTAGCTCATGCTTGCAGCTCATTGGATCCCTCCAGGCCTAGCCAATCACAAGAAGGAGGCATTACAAGCAGCAAGGGTAGCCTTGAGACAAGTGTGTTTGTGAGTGTGTGTGGGTGAGTATACCCCCTAAGAAACCCCCTAGCTTGCTTGGGTCAACCCCCCCTTGTAGCTCATGCTTGAAGCTCATTGGATCCCTCCAGGCCTAGCCAATCACAATCAGGAGGCATTACAAGCAGCAAGGGAAGCCTTGAGACAAGTGTCCCCCTTTCCCCTTTGAGAGAGAGGGCTAGATAAATGCTAAATCATTTAATTAAATCTCCTAAACTATTATTGGACCCCTTGGGTGGCCAACCAATAGGCTTCAGGCACACCATGAGGGCAACATGAGGAGGAACTTGACAAGTGTCCCTTTTGCTTTATTTGTACCATGCATGCCTTGTGTGAGTGTGTGGGTGTTCTCTCTCATCCCCCCTCATGTAGGGCTCACCCCCTCCTTGTAGGGATTGAATCTTTGACTTTTTGACACCTGAAGCCCCTCATGCATAGGCCCAGTTCCCACCACAAGCTTGGCTCATAAGCACTTTAAGCTTGGGCTGGGTTCTCACCTCAAGTGCAACCTTAGCATCTCAAGCATGTCAAGCACCTCAAGCATCTCAATAATTAATCACCTCAAGCATCTCAAGCACCTCAAGCACCTTAGTCATCAAGCATGACAAGCAGGACAAGCACCTCGAGTTGGGTCGGGTTCCCACGCCTCAAGCTCAGCCCTAGCTTACCTAAGGTCAAAGGCCTTGTACACACATTATTGGAGGTCTTCAATGAAGCTAACACTAAGGTCTTATGCTCCATTTGTTAGCCTTGCTCTTTGATAGACCATCTCTCATTTGGGCCCCTTTACCATTGGCCCCGTGTTGAGATAGATCTATAAGCACATGTCTATATCTTAACACTTGTTCCCGTTTATTCTCCCACATTAAGTGATCAATTTAATATGAGAAAATAATTTGGGTTGGTTAGATATTAGATATTAGATTTTATGACTCTCTCTCTCTCTCTCTCTCTCTCTCTCTCTATGTGTGTGTGTGTGTGAATAAACAAATCAAATAATTAAATTGAAATAAAAATTAACCAAAACATTTACTTGGTTGAGCTGCTTCACACACACCTCAACTCCACTCACCTTGGCTTGTACACTTGATGCCTACAATAAAAATATAGATTGTTAAGTTACATTTCATTTCATATTGAATAAATGAATATTGAATCAAACTCATTCTGAGTTGCTCATGCATGCAACGGGGACACACACACACACACACACACACACACACAGGGCGAGAGAGTGCGAGGGTGCACGAGAGCGCACTGTGATCCTCTACACCATGCATGCAAAGAGAGAGAGAGAGAGAGAGAGAGAGAGAGAGAGAGAGAGAGAGAGAGAGTTTTGTTGCATGACTAGGACACGATAGTGGCAAGAGCGAGAGAGAGAGAGAGAGAGAGAGAGAGAGAGAGCGTTTTGCTGCGAGAGTGTGACACGGTAGTGGCGGGAGTAGGAGGGAGTTGGGTGCATTGGCGGTCAGGGGAGCTTGCAAGGAAGTTGATGCCGAGCTCTGCCAAGAAAACAACGGGTTGGACGTTATAGTCACGCGCGAGGGCGGGAGCAAGAAGAAGCTAAGCGCACTGGTGGTTGGGGGAGCTTGCAGGGAAGTTGATGCCGACCTGGGCCAAGAAAACAATGGGCTAGGCGTGACAGTTAGCGCGAGGGTGGGTGTTCGTGACGAGAGCAGAGAGCAGACCTACCCTGCCAGAGAACGGCTCTCTGTGTCTTCTTCTCTTCTTCTTCTTCTTCTTCTTCTTCTTCTCTCTCTCTCTCTCTCTCTCTCTCTCTCTCTCTCTGTTGTACTTCACGGAGCACTGGCACTCCGGAGTAGGGAATGTGAGCTTCTTCATGGAGCATTTGCTTTCGAAAGCTTGAGCGTGGACTTGAAAGCGTGGCAGAGCCACCACCAGCTCACTCATTTGATTAGAATTTTGGTCGTTAGTAGCTAATGTAACTAATGTACGTGAAAGCGTGGGAGAGCCACCGCCAACTCACTCATTTGAAAGCGCCAACTCATATGTTTTTTGTCCAAGGCCTTCAGCTTGCATTAGACGACACGTGGCATGGGAGACCCAAGCGCCATATTATGTTAGTAGATGGTTACGATCTTTACATTTTTTTAGTGATTAGGTAGGTTGAGCACTTTATCAACTCCCTTTGACCATTTGATTTATTAATCCCTTTGATGATTTGGGTCTCCTATTGTCATATTAACAAGCTGAGGAATCACGAGGGCCTGCCAATGGAAGGAGTTGTAAAGGTGTTGTCAGGAAGTAGGAAGAGGGGGCATTGGAATGTGTTTTTGGAGTTTAGTGGAAGCAGTAAGTAAATAATGGAGTGGTCTGACCAAAATGAGAATTTAGTGCCTATTGTTATGTCAATGAAGGAATTTGTACTCCAAAGTTGAATTGTAGACTTTTGTGCTCTCTCTCTCTCTCTCTCTCTCTCTCTCTCTCTCTCTCTCTCTCTCTCTATCTCTCTCTCTCTCTCCCAACACACACACACACACACAAAGTTGTACTCCAAATTTGAATTGTAGGTTGTTGTGCTCTCTCTCTCTCTCTCTCTCTCTCTCTCTCTCTCTCTCTCTCTCTCTCTCTCTCTCTCTCTCTCTCTCTCTCTCTCTCTCTCTCAACACACACACACATGTATTCAAGAAAATCAATTGTTCTTATGAAAAGCTGCAAAAAAAATCAATTGTTCTTATGAAAAGCTCCAATGAAGGAATTTGTACTCCAAAGTTGAATTGTAGATTGTTGTGCTCTCTCTCTCTCTCTCTCTCTCTCTCTCTCTCTCTCTCTCTCTCTCTCTCTCTCTCTCTCTCAACACACACACACATGTATTCAAGAAAATCAATTGTTCTTATGAAAAGCTGCAAAAAAAGATTATTTTTGGAGATATTTAATCTGACAACCAAGGGTATTTTGGGAATTTTGGAGGGAATTTTGGAAATTCATGAGATTAATGAAGGTATTTTGGGAATTTTTGAGATTTGAGGGGTATTTTGGAATTTCCACAAAGTAGAGGGGTATTTTGGTAATTTTCCCTTTATAAGATCAAGTTTATTTTATGGGTTTTTACACTATTTTTCTCCTTTTTCCTTTGCCCTCAACCGGCATTTTTGAAATTGAAAATAGCACGATATTAAGCCCTCTCTATTATGTCCATGTTCCACCCCAAAACATCCCCTCTTTCCACTTAGTTTAGTTTTTATATAACCTTTTACAAAAGCATCTTCACTGATTCTTACTCCTACTGGCTCCACATCCTTTTACTAGCTAGAATCTTACAAGATTTGTCCAGCCATTCTATATGCAACATCCTAAATTGTAGGTTCAACACAAAGGCTCAAGCCCACGCAAGCAGGATTCGTCGTCATGACGTTCACCCATGCCCTCCTCGCGTTGTCTTTCCACCACCCACATTGCAGGGTCGACCACCTCGCCCCACTTCATGCCCTTCACCCCACCTTGCTCGTGCAGGCATCCTGCACGTTGCTCTTGCGCCCGCTTTCGAACCCTTCTATTGTTGAACTATCTTTCCCCTCGTGCTTCCCTGGTTGTTGACCCGGGGGATTCACTCTATATACAAAACAAGATGCCACCTGCGAGCGGACAACTTTGATAAAACCCCTATATACGACTCATATTAGGGAATATGACCCCGTTTTCTACGCTTATACGACAATCAATGTAGAAAACTATCATACCCCTATCTTACATATAAAATTTGGGTCTCACATGATCTAACTGAGTAAAACTAGTCAAAGAGCATGCAACATAGTGATTGGACATGTACTAAGGAACCATTTCTATTGATAACAATGTACCCTCAATGTGTTTTAATTTGACTTTCAAACTATGTGTCCCTTCAGCGTGCACTCTAGCTCCTCGTCCAATTTTGACCCATCTAAATTACTCAAAAAACACGGTTATAAAGTTGTGTTAGGTTCTCCATGTGAATTTGCATTTATACAAACTCTTTATAGCTTTCATCCCTCAACAAATGATACAAAGCAGTGTTAGTTCTTGCACGTATCTTTGCAGCTATTGACTAACAAGTTCGAGGGAAAATTCTTTTGGGAATCATTTTGAAACACAAAAACTTTCTCTCATTTTTCCCTTTTCTCACCTCCCCCCCCCCCCAATAAATATGATACCCCCTGCCTTATTTTTAAGCTTGGGAGATAAATTATTAGGGGCCTACCCCTAACTTATACGCTTATATAACTTGTAAAAGAAACCCCCTCCCCTGCACTTACGTGGTGCGGTAAGTTTTCCATGGTGAATCCCCTGAGGTTGTTGACCTCTTGAACTCGATTTTCCCTTTGAATTCAAGGAATCCGTTTCCCTACCTCTAATGCAAGATCCCCAGCCCCCTAGCCGGGTTATGTTTCGAACGTTGTGCCTTGGCTTCCTTGGCTCTAGTGCCTGCAACACGATGCACGAACATCTTGCACGCCCTTAGATGTACGAGGTGATCCCCCCGCCCATGTAACTGCATCATGCTACCTGGCACCTCCCACCCATACTGATATGGATATCAACCTCATCACTATTAATTTGCATGATTTTGTTTCTACCTCTACTGCAAGACAACTAAATTAATCATAAATATGCCTTCCCAATCAATATATCCTCCCGATCCATCGCCATTGTGCCGCCCACACACCCCCACATTGCGTGTTGGCCTGGCTTGCAACTACGCACGAAACATGCCCTGGAGAGACACACACACACAATCTCCGTCGCTTTCTACAGGGCGGGCAACGACAGAGAAAGAGAGAGAGAGAGAGAGAGAGAGAGAGAGAGAGAGAGCATCTCCATTGCTGGCAGTAGGGCGCGCGCATACACACATATAGAGAAAGATAGAGAGGGACTATAGAGAGAAAGAGAGCATCTGCATTGCTGACAGCAATGCGCACACACGTGCACGCACGCACACACACACACACACACATAGCATCTTTGATCCTTTCTGCACGACGCACAGAAAGAGAGAGAGAGAGAGAGAGAGAATCTCCATCTCTTTTTGCAACGGGCAAACCCCTCTTCTTCACTTGCAGCTCCTTTGAGCCCAAAGCAAACAAGAGGAAGCACGAATCGCAGAACGTCTTGTTCAAGCGGTGAGCTTCACAGCAGCGTCCACTGCTCCCAGCTCATCATGTCATATTGAAGCTCTTTTGCATGCAGCTCATGGCAGTCGAATTCCTAGACGTCTCACTGCGCAATCCTGTCGTTTGGGACTCCTTGGACAACACGGCATGCCCATGCACAATATAGCAAGAATGTGTAGACAGGGAGAGAGAGAGGGAGAGAGAGAGAGAGAGAGTTGCTCGCAGCCTCGCATCTGTATCTCACAGTACAGGTCTTCTCCACAGTACCGCATACCAACTCTGTCGCCCACCTTTCATCCTCTCTTCCAAAGGCCTAAAAATGTGCCCTAAATTTTAGCCGTCCACGTGGACGTTGTCAGGAGTTTTTTGGAGCAAGGGATTGTGCATATGCACATACCCATGCATGGTGCATCGAATAAAGGATTGTCCATTTTCCAAAGCCAGGTGGTTGCGTGGGGCCCACATGAGTACAGGTAGGACAGCATGTACATAGTGCATCGATTTTCACTATCACCAATACCAGTGTGTTTTTTCTACAATAATGAGGAGTTGGTAGCGCGTAAAACTTCTCGAGGAAGCTATCCGCAGGCCGACGACATGAGGTAAGCAGGTGCGTCAAATGGCATCTAGTGGCGTCAGGAGGTCGAACAGGGTCAATATTTGCACGTGGATGAGTACGGACACAACTTGGATGTTTTCTTGTGATAATTATGTAGAAAAGGTCATCATGAGGACCATCTTTTGGGGCCACTTCACGTGGTTGCGAGACGCATTATTGAAAAAAGTTGAGTTCCACGGGTGCAGATGATGCAAAAGGGTGACAACTATGCACTGCAGAGTCAGTTTTTGGCCTGTTCGGGGTCCGTTTGAGATCATCTAAAAGGCCAAGGATTCCCAACTAGTAAAGCTAAGTATGGGAACTGAAAAAACATAGAGAAGACCAGAAAAAATGTGGAGAAGAGAGGAGGAATAGCCGCAAGTGTGTTTTTGGGGTTTTTGGAGCCTGTTTTGGCCGTAAACTGCTCATCCGAGGTCGGATTTAAGCACTTTGACATTGTAGACTGGGGTTTTGGGTTGTTCCAAACGTGATGGCGCTGTCCATTTTGCCAAATTCCTCACTATTTTTCTGTTTTTTTGGTTGTGTAAGTTTCTTCTATGAGCGAAGCTTCTGCTCCTATTTGTGATTGTATCTAGCATATTTTACCCATATTGTGTGAGCTATTTTCCCCATTGGTGTTGGCCCAAGCTCATTTGTATCTAAACATCAGAAGTTCTCCTCGTTTGAGATGAGTTTTTTGGTTGTGTGTGTGTGTGTGTGTGTGTGTGTGTGTGTCTGTGTGGAGTGGGTAAATGGGTAGTCTCTCTCCTCTCACTCCATAGGTGTGTTTCCTGTCTCGGCCAGGTGTGTTGTGTAAGCCGAGTGGTGCCCCATAGTGTGTGTGTGTGTGTGTGTGTGTGTGTATCTTCCCAAGAGTGTGTGTCGGGTCGTTATAGAGGCGTTCTGTGTGTTTCCATCCCGCCCACATTCTTTTGGTGCCCCCATTGAGGATCTTCTTCGAGTACCTTCTGCTTCGAGATTCGAGATTCAGGATTACAGGTTATAGACTACAGGTTATAGACTACAGGTTACAGGTACAGGTATAGGTACAGGTGATTCACACAGGTACAGGTAGCTGGAGTAGAGTGATATACTGGCAGTGGAGTCACTTGAAGTTGTTGTGGGTATGCATCATTTGGCGCTTGTTTGAGCGCATTGTCTGCTGGTATTGTACGTTACTTGTGGAAACTGCCATTGTACGCCCTTGTGGAGCCATATTTGGTTTTATTTGGCAGTCCCAGCCATTTTTGAGACTTGGTCTAAAAGATAGTCATTTCTGAGACTTGACTATACAAGATTTGCATAAGCCTTCGTGTGAGGGTCGATAGCATGAGGTTTTATTGAGCTGGGGGATTCTCAAATGTGGAGATCCTTTCGGTGATACCGGTAGCTGGAGCACCCTTTTCGTGACCTCCATAGGCTATGTATTAGTGATTCCTATTTGATGCTCGAGTTCTATTGTTGGCATTTTATGCATACATATACAGTCTATATTTTGGGTTCACACTGCTCTACTTCTGGGGAAACTCTGTCAAAATTTTTCCGAATGGCGATGGCTGGTTTTTTGGTCTTTTGAGCCATTTATATTGTTATGCTGCTGAAATTTTGGCAAAATCAGAGGATAAGACAGGTGTGCTTTCTTGGGAGCTGCATGGTTGACTTTAATGGATGATCAAAATGGTCCTCAATTCACTCCTTTTCATTTAACTCATAGAATCCAGATAAATGTTCATGTGTCCAGGAAGATTTTTCTCCAGCAGCGCATAGTCTTTATGTTCGGGCCAAGAAGATTAAGAGAGATACTGGAATGTCCTTTGCCTGTTGTAATTCCAATGATTAACTATGAAAACTCATTTGATGTGCATGTGTTTGTCCTTATCTAAAGTTAAGCTCCATTGAAGTTTCTGGGAATTGAGTCAGTCAAAAGTTTTGGGTTCTTGCACATGTGTTCGAAGGGGTTCTCAAATCATAGTAACTTGGGTAGCCATGGCTTTCTCTTATCCGGAGTTTCATGGAAGAAGTGATGAAGATGTGGAAGACTTAAAGATGGAGGTTGCCTGCATTAGCAACCAGATTCATGACCCTGCGCAGATGTTACGTCTTCTCCAAATCTGTTTGAAAAGTGATGCACGATTCTGGTCCAAAGAATTTGAAGAGGAGTTGCGTGTGGCTAATCCACCTGTAAGATTGAGCTGGAACAATATAAGACATGGATTGGAAGTGGAGTTTGTGAAGATAGAAGATCCTAACAAAGTGTGGCAAGAAGTACAGGCTTTAGTGCAAAAGGAAGGTGAGACAGTAGATGCATACATACGTAAGTTCTCATTGGCATGGGAGCGGATGTGCAAGGCCTTAGCACCACAGGTACCCCCGCCTGACATGATGAAGAAGGACAGGTTCTTGGCTGGTCTTTGGGAGAATATACATTGGAGAGTGGAGCTAAAGAAGCCTAGGACATATGAAGATGCACTAGAGGTAGCAAGGAACAAAGAGTGGAAGTTGAGGAAAATGAGCCAGTTAGGGGTGGAGTCTTTGCCCATGAGGTCTGAATTTCAGCCTATGGATTCTTCGCAAGGTCGGGTTCATCATGAACCAGTGGTTTTTATTACTCCTCAGGTTATGCCAGCAGTGGTCACTACAGCAGTGCAAGATGATGGGCTAAGGCAAGACATGAGGCAAGTGGTAGATTTAATAAGGAATCTCAGCCTAAACATGCTAGGTCAAGTGGGAAATAATCGAGGTCGAAGGAGGTTTGCAAATCATCCAGGAGGTGAAGAAAGACCTAGGAATGGTGTTGGACAAAGCAATGGTAGGTTTTGGAGACAGACGCCCACATGTTATAATTGTGGAGAGTTGGGCCACATCAGCCCGCAATGTGATAAGCCACCAAGGATGGGGGGAGACATGTATCCATTGCCAAGACAGGTGCTAACTAGGTCCAATGATTATGGCATCGAAATTAATGGAGATGAAGGAACCAGTGGATTAACCCAGGAGGAAAAGGGAAAGACAAAAGTGCTAAGTGTAGTCACCTTGGAGAAGGCATCAAAGCTAGAGGATACATTAGTGATGCCTATTGGGAAGAGGACCACAAAGGAAAAGGAAGGAATAAGTGCCCCAGGTCCTAGTAAGAAGAAGGGAAAGAGTCATGAAGGCGAGGATGTCAAGGCCAAGAGTAAAAGGAGGGCTCGTCGCAAGTTTCATGTTTCAGATTTTCCACTAGGGGATGGGCAATTAAGCTATGACTTGAAGGAGGATCTGACAAGCAGGAAGGCAGATGCTACTTTTGGGCAGCTTATAGAGATGGTGCCTAAGCTAAAGCGACAGTGGAAGAGGATGGTTAACCCAATGGAGAAAGAGCCAGAGAGGGGTTCAGTGAAGGTGTTAGCAATGGATGAGCTACCAGACATTTGTCCAATCATAGATGTGTGGCATAAAAGAAAAAATATGGGACAAGGTTATGTGGATGGTGGAGCCCAAATATGTGTCATAACACACTCATGCGTTGAGAAGATGGGTCTCACAGTAACTGGGGTGTCAGGTTTCCGGATTAGATTGGCAAACCATCAAAAAGTAAAATGTTTGGGTGTTGTAAAGAGCTTAGAAGTGGAAGCATATGATGCAAAGGCGGTGGTTGATTTTCATGTGATGCTAGCGGGGTTGGGAGCATATCCTATTATACTGGGCAGAACATGGTTACGTGCAATGGGAGCTGTTCAAGATTGGAAACGTGGTACGATTAGCCTCTATGGAAAGACAGGTGCCAAGAAGCTTTATAATATGGACACAAGAAAACGATTGGAGGATCTTTATGAAGATGAGGATGAGTCTAGTGATAAAGACTATTCCACGGTGACATATGAGGACAGTGATAGCACTACCAGCAGTGATGAGGATGCTGATGTTGCATTTATTTTGATGGACAAAGGAGTCCAAGAGTCTGGTTTAGTTGCATTTGCAAATGAAGTTGAAGATGAAAGTGAAGGGCCTTATGAAGTGATTGAAGGGCTGATGCAAACCAAGGTTGAGTTGTGAAAGAAGCAGGAATTGATGACACAAATGATCAGTGGAGCCTCTCAGCTATGGAGAAGGAGATATATTTGCACATGTCGGTCTATGCCAAAGTAATTGATGGTTTTCTTGATGCAAAGTTGATATATGGCATCTCTACACGTTTTCCTTGGGAACCAGATGGAAGCTTGATTATGTTTTTGAGGCAGAGAATGCAAAGTGTTTTTGTGTGCGATCCAGGTGGAATGAATATCTCTTTTTGCTGCTGCTGAGCATGAATGCTCTAGCAAGCTAGGGGATGGGAAAATTATGTCAGGAGTTTTTTGGAGCAAGGGATTGCGCATATGCACATACCCATGCATGGTGCATCGAATAAAGGATTGTCCATTTTCAAAGCCAGGTGGTTGCGTGGGACCCACATGTGTACAGGTAGGACAGCATGTACATAGTGCATCGATTTTCACTATCACCAGTACTAGTGTGTTTTTTCTACAATAATGAGGAGTTGGTAGCGCGTAAAACTTCTCAAGAAATCTATCCGCAGGCCGACGACATGAGGTAAGCAGGTGCATCAAATGGCATCTAGTGGCGTCAGGAGGTCGAACGGGGTCAATATTTGCACGTGGATGAGTACGGACACAACTTGGATGTTTTCTTGTGATAATTATGCAGAAAGGTCATCATGAGGACCATATTTTGGGGCCACTTCACGTGGTTGCGAGACACATTATCGGAAAAAGTTGAGTGCCAGGTGTGGGGATGATGCAAAAGGGTGACAACTATGCACTGCGGAGTCAGTTTTTGGCCTGTTCGGGGTCCGTTTGAGGTCATCTAAAATGCCAAGGGTGCCCAACTAATAAAGCTAAGTGTGGGAACTGAAAAAATAGAGAGAAGACCAGAAAAAACGTGGAGAAGAGAGGAGGAACAGCCGCAGGTGTGTTTTTGGGGTTTTTGGAGCCTGTTTTGGCCGTAAACTGTTCATTCGAGGTCGGATTTGAGCACTTTGACATTGTAGACTTGGGTTTTGGGCCGTTCCGAACACGATGGCGCTGTCCATTTTGCCAAATTCCTCACTATGTTTCTGTTGTTTTGGCTGTGTAAGTTTCTCCTATGAGCGAAGCTTCTGCTCCTATTTGTGATTGTATCTAGCATATTTTACCCATATTGTGTGAGCTATTTGCCCCATTGGTGTTGGCCCAAGCTCATTTGTATCTGAACATCAGAAGTTCTCTTCTTTTGAGCTGAGTGTTTTGGTTGTGTGTGTGTGTGTGTGTGTGTGTCTCTGTGTGGAGTGGGTAAATGGGTAGTCTCTCTCCTCTCACTCCATAGGTGTGTTTCCTGTCTCGGCCAGGTGTGTTGTGTAAGCTGAGTGGTGCCCCATAGTGTGTGTGTGTGTGTGTGTGTGTGTGTGTGTGTCTTCCGAAGAGTGTGTGTTGAGACGTTATAGAGGCGTTCTGTGTGTTTCCATCCCGCCCACAACGTCATCGGCCAAAAAAAGCCCAATCCAGCCGGATACTAAGGCCTTTCTTGAGCAGGCCAAAAACTTCACCGTGCTATCCTATGTCCATTTTTTAATACTTGTGGGGCTAGCTCCTAACGGGGGAGTTTGGCAATGTGGTGCAAGGCAGTGGCTACAGAAATCACTAACTAATGCACTATATGAAGTTGAGTGGGGGACCTGCCCGGTAACCGGTTCTACATTGCACACCGACCATCATGTAGAAATTGGTAGCTGCTTTTCACTTTTTTCCATTTTCCCCCACGCACATAGGTACAAGCTCATGCCTTTCCACATGTTCTCCCACCCATGCGTTGCTGCAATTAGCCTGTTCGACGTCCACGTGGTCCGAACTCCCCTCTCAAGTCCCAAACCTAGGCTTTGAAGTTACACCCCTCCCACGAGAGGGAGTAAATCGTAACTCAATGGAGTTACCCTCACATTTGCATGCTTGCATGTGAAAAGGGGGTAACCATTAGGGGAGGTAACTTGAAGTGCACCTCTTGGAGGTGCACGTACCTCTCAGATGTAGGGTATTTCCTTGAAGAAGGTAAATTCATGTAATGATGTGGCTGAACATATGCACACTACTATGATTTTTCAAAAAAAAAATTGAACATAGTGAAAAATCTATGGAAAAAGAGATTCTCGATTTTATTTTGAACTGGGGAGGGTGGGGGTAAGAGGGCACTATTGTCCAAGGTTGCAAATGTTTGTCGACGTGGGTTTGAAAGGGGGGGGCTAGGCTAGGGGTTTTACCCCCACCAAATAAATATGTAAAAGGTAGTAACCACAAGTGTCATCCTCTCTCCTCTCCGAGAGAGAGAGAGAGAGAGAGAGAGAGAGAGAGAGAGAGTGAGTATTATCATCCTCGAAGGTCAAGTTTTGGGAACAAAAGAAAAACATGTCTAATGCTGTATGTTGAGATGATCAATGACTCTTGATACCAGAGGATTGTGGATATGAGAGTGGCAATTGAGAGTCCATGGAGTGACTGGGCAAGAAAGGTAGCAGGGAGTAATATGGGATGAAATTGTGAGGGAAGCAAGGTCGAATTTGATCAAAAGCTAAGTACTCAAGTAGACTATGATGCTCAAACTCTCGCACTTGCAAGAGGCATAGTGTACATATACGAAGAGATACTTCCCTAGTACCCCAATGCCTCATCTCACAACAAAGGGAGTGGGAGGTAAGTTTAATCATTGCTATGGTGTGGATTGTAAATAAGGGAATAGGTTCAAGCATGTACAAGTGCGTACGGTCTCCTCTCTCTCAGAAGAACATGCTTTTGTAATTGAGGGCAATGTGTGTGGTGTAATGTAGGAAGCACGGGGCTCCAAATTTTTCCCATGCCATGATGCATTGCCGTTGTAGGAAAGCCTCTACAGATGCATCATGAAGCAAGTGTGTTGCTTCTTAATGTCTTGCATCCATCCTTGGCATCGTCTCCTTTGGCATTTTGCCTTGCCCCATCCGACCCACTCTTGATGTGTGTGTGTGTGTGTGTGTGTGTGTGTGTGTGGAGAGAGAATTAGTGAAATTTATGCATACATCTCCCTCAATCTCTCTCCGTCGGGGTTTGGCCTCCCCATCTCCTCATCTTCTTGTGTGTGTGTGTGTGTGTGTGTGTGTGTGTGTGTGAAGAGAGATAATTAGGGTAAATTTTTTATGTGTGTGTATATCTCCTTCCCCTCTCCCCATCCTTGTTCTTAGCTTCATGCATTTAAAGAGAGGATTTGTGTGTGTGTGTGTGTGTGTTTTGAGAGATGTAGAGAGTGAGAGAGCTTGTGTATGCGCATCCATGTTGTAGGTTTGCTCCTCCGGATGCCTTGTGTGCCCTAGCTTGTAGATCTGCTTCAAACATGCACTATCCAACCCACATTTGAGAGGTAAGCACATTACCAATTATGTTGTTATGCTTTAGTTTATTCTCAATTTGCAATTGTTAATTGAAATTATGAGTATGTAAGCTTGTTGTTTTATGCACATATATGTTTATATTAGCATATATGTGAGTGCATAGGAAATTGAATATGCTTATTTGTATTTACACACGCAAATATACACACACACTTTGCAATAGAGAGAGAGAGAGAGAGAGATATTTTCTATTTGGCATGCCCAAGGCAAAGTCTTAGTGATTGGTCCCCTTGATTTCCCCAAGGCAAAGTGTGTGTGTGTGTGTGTGTGTGTGTGTGTGTGTGTGTGTGTGTGTGTGTGTGTGTGTGTGTGAGAGAGAGAGAGAGAGAGAGAGAGAGACCTAGTTTGATCTACACCCCAATAAACTAGTGCATCTTCAATTGTTCACTTGCAAGGTTAGAAATAGTCTACTCTAGTGTTTTACTCATCTTAGATCTTGTTGTATGCATATACATAATGCTCTAGTTGAAGCACTTTAAGCGTATCCATAACACTCTACATATGGCTATAACGGTCTAGGTGTATCCATAGTGCATTGTGTTCCGACCGTAATGCAACAGAAAAGTACATATTGTTTTAGGTAAATACATAGAGCTTTAGGCAAGTATATAGTGCTCTATGTGTGTCCTAGTGCATTGGGTTGTGTCTCCAAGCTCGGCATGGGTTCAGAAACGCAGCAGGCGGAGCTTGAGTATGGAGAGTAGGCACAAACATGTCCGCAATGCCTTAGACAATCACATAATACTCCAGGTAAGTTCCTAACGCTCTATGCATTTCTGCAATGCTTTAGGCAAGTACATAGCACTCTAGGGAAGTCCGTAATGCTCTATGCATGTCCACAATGCTTTAGGCAAGTACACACTGTGCTTTAGGCAAGTACGCAATGTGGTTTAGGCAAGTACATAGTGCTCTAGGGAAGTCCGTAACTCTCTATGCATGTCCACAATATTTTTCCTCTCCTCATGTCCCCATCTTCTTGTGTGTATGTGTAATGGAAATGGCCTATCAACTTTGAGAGTAGCGGAATTAGAAAATTAGATAAAGCACTTTTGCAATATTACTTTGTGAGCATAGAGGGTAAACTTAATTGATGGTAGCAACATAAACATGGTACTTAGTTAACTTGGCATGAAAAATACTTTTGCAAGAGAGAGAGTTTAGAGAACATGACAACAATTGAGGACTGGATTCATATGGAGTCTATCCCCCCTCCAATAGGCATTTGTATTATAGTTTCTCCCATCCAAAGAGACTTGGTACAATACAATCTTTGTGCTCCTTATGACCTTGGTGATGCAATGAAGATGGAAATCTTCATGCATCACAAGCAGAACATAAACTTTGTAGAAAGCATTAACTATCCCAAGCCTCAGTCCCAAGGCCTCAAACACCCTCGAAGGTGAGAGAGCTAGCGGGGAATGAGGGTAGGGAAGAGGAAGAAGAAACATTCCATAGGACCAAAAAAAAATTCCTCACTTATCATCACTCTTCTTGATAGCATACATAATAGCATAGTAGTGAGGATGGAGAAGATGGCAAGCTTAAGCATTGAAGCATGGCTCTTGGTTAGATTTGCATTCCATAGCCAAGAGTATTGGAGTAGGCTCTCACTTCTCACAAGCTTGGACAAGGAGGTGGAGTTCCTCAACTTTTAGTAAGTGAGAATAATGATCCACAAAATGAGTGTGTGTGTGTGTGTGTGTGGTGTATATCTCCAAAGCAACCCCCTTGCTTGCTCGGGGTGAGTTTTAGCTTTTACACATGTTTCAATCTCATTGGACCCCTCTCCCCCCTAGCCAATCACATGTAGCATGAATTCAAGTACATGGGTAGTCTTTGGACAAGTGTCCTCCTTACCCCTTAGAGAGAGAGAGAGAGAGAGAGAGAGAGAGAGCTTGAAAATATCTAGATATTTGTTGGATGGAACTAGAAGCTCATTGGACCCCTCTTTAGCCCAACCAATAGCATTCAAGCACACCATGTGGTTAAGCATAGGGAGAGTCTGACATGTGTCCCATGTGCCCTTTGAGAAAAGGGGTGCCCTTTGGGTGAGTGGAAGTTTAAGCCAAAGATTCCCCTAAATTTGGGACTTTCATTCATAGGAAGCTTCTCAAGCACCTTCCTCATTAAGTTTGTAGAGTCTCTTTTTGACTCAAGCACCTTAACCCCCCCCCCCGCATGGGAAGCTTCTCAAGCACCTTCCTCATTAAGTTTGTAGGGTCTCTTTTTTACTCAAGCACCTTACCCCCCATGCATGGAAGCTTCTCAATCACCTTCCTCATTAAGTATGACAAGCACCTCAAGCACCATAGTCATCAAGCATGCACCTTAGTCATCAAGCACGACAAGCACCTCAAGCTTAGGTCGGATTCCCACCTCAAGCTCAGCCCTATCTTGCCTAAGGTCAAAGGACTTTTAACACTAACCATTGGAGGTCTTTAATGAAGCTAACCCTAAGGTAATTTAAGCTCCATTAGTTAACCTTTCTCTTTGATATACCATCTCTCATTTGGACCCGTTTACCATTGGCCACGTGTTGAGATAGATTCATAAGCACATGTCTATATTCTAACCCTTGTTCTCGTTTATTATCCCACATTAAATGATCAGTTTAATATGAGAAAATCATTTGGGTTGGCTAGATATTAGATTTAATGACATTACTTCTCTCTTGAAATCATAGTCGTCCTCGACTATGAGGCAGAAGAGATAAAGCCATAGTCATTAGTCAATTTGTCTTAGTAGGTAGAGGATCCCTTTTTACCCTACGACACCATTCAAAGATGGATGACTAATCCATTTGATGCTTGGGAGACATACCTACCACAAGCATGTCTTCTCTTTAGTCCATATCATACTTCCAAAGTAGAGTGACAAGTTCTACTTGGTGTCTGGGAGACGTCGTCACCACAAACATGATTCTAAGCATGCATACTATTTAAAGTTGTGCACAATAAAAAGAGAACTAGTCTTAAAAGACAAAAATATTTTTCATTTAAAATGTATTTTCATATGCTTACTCTAGTGCAGCATTGTAAGCATTGACAAGGTTCATATTATCCTTAAGCTAGGTTCCTTGCATCCATTTAGCATCTTTAAAAGGATAATTCTTTAACTTAATAAGATATCATCAGATAATCTTACCGTTTCTTAATACCTTGTCTTCATGTCATAGGATGGACTCAGATTGAAGTACTTCTTCTTGATCTTTGATTTTTGGAGGCTCTGCAACTATTGCTTCTTTTGATGACACTCCTTTACACGGGTTACTTAGGCTCTCATGGAAAACATGGTGCATGAGCCAATGGTTGGGAAACTTTAATTGAGAAGCCATCTCATTGGGTGGCTTAAGAATTTAAAAAGGACCATAGTATCTTTTTGCTAGTTTAGCATAATACTCTTGGTGGCCCGAAGGATTCTTCCCCGTAGTATGCCTTAGATGAGCCTTGAGAAACTTTAGCAAGACCCAATCATTTTTCTTAAAGGCTAAGGCTCTTTTGTTCTTATTAGCAGCAGTCCTTTTTGTGTTTTCTTTGAGATGGATGTAACCTCTTTAATCTTTGGACAAGACTCTTGTGAGTCTTGGCTATATTTATCAGTAGTGCTTTAATAGCTTTTTGACAGGCACAGAGTGTGTTTTCTTGTTAAGCCTGTCGACTAAAACAATCCAAGTTGCTTCCCTCGATCAAATTTCAACTTTTGGTATACCACTCATTTTGAAACACACTCTTGTATGTTTAATTTTCATGTTAGACCAACAGAAATACATTTCTACTCCTTGAAGAGTAGATTATGGAATCCCTCTTTGCCCCATATAAGGAGAAGTATGGGATTCATATATGACTTTCTTATTGTATGGGTGATTAACACATAGCCTATTGTCGTTTGGAAGATAACCATGCTTCAAGGTGAATAGTTCTTTTTTCTTCCCTATTGCAAAGGCTGTAATTACGTACTGAAAGTCTCGGTCAGTAGCATACTCATCTATCATAAAAAATAGATCATTTTGAGTTGCTATAGACACCACATTTACCCTTGGTTGTTGTGAAAGTGCATTGACCACTTGATTGTGCTTACCAGCAATGTGAGCAATATGAAATATAAATCGCAAAAGAAAATTTACCCACCTTATTTGTTTGTCGGAGATCTTGGTTTGCGTCATGAAGTTCTTGAGGCTTTGTGATCCATTTGTAGGATGAATGGAGTCCCCAAGAGAAAGTGTTTCCACGTGTTTAGGGCATATAGAATAGCTAGTAGCTCTTTGTTGTATTTTCCCAATACTCGCTTATCGAAGTCCAGTCTTTGACTCTCATATGCTATGGCATGCCCTTCTTGAAGCAAAATAGCTCGAAGGAAATCACCACAAGCATCACATTGGACCTCAAATGTCATTGAGATCTAATAGTGTGAGCACACGTTGAGAGATAAACTTCTCCTTAAGCTTCTCAAAAGCTTCTTGCACTTTTGCAGTCCATGAGTACTTAAAGTTCTTTCTTGTTAAGTCATGTAATAATCCTACTATTAGCGAGAATTTTTTTTTTATGAAGCATCTACAGTATGCACACATACCTATGAAGTTTCATACCTCCTGTAGATTCCTTGGATTAGGCCATCCTTTTATTATCTCTAACTTTGTTGGATCCATATGGGTGCTATCTTTAGAGATAATGTGACCTAAATATTGAATCTCTTGTAGGAAAAATTCACTTTTCTTTTTATTAATGAAAAGCTTATTCTCTCTCACAACTTGAAAGATTGCCTGGAGGTGTCGCTTGTACTTCTAAAGAGTATTTGAATGGCCTAAAGATTTTTGTCCATCATAAGTATGAACGCGTTTGGAGCATTTGTCAGGACGAAACTTGTAAATTATCAAATAGATCTTCTACCCGCGGCACGGGAAATCTATTTTTGATAGTATCTTATTTAGTGCTCTATAGTCGACACACATGTGATATGTGTCGTCTTTCTTTTGCACTAAAAGAAATGGTGAACAAAATGGAGAGGAGCTAGACCTCACCATCCCTTTTTCCACCAATTCATGCATTTGCCTCATGATCTCCTCTTGTTGAGCTTGTGAAACTGGATAAGGAGGCTTGTTAGGCGCTGAGCTTCCTGGTAGGAGCTCAATTGCATGGTCGCCATCCCTCATTTTAGAGGTATCTCACTAGGGATGTCATCAATGAAAACATCTTGGGATCCATTTAGGAAATTAGACAACTGTAATTCCTCTTGATTCCCTTTATTGCAAGGATATGGTGTTCCCCGACTCATTAGCATCTATGTACATGCTCTTTTCCATGTAGGTGAAGTAGATTCTCCTTTCAAGGAAATTCATGTTGGAAGCCATGCGGTTGAACCATGGTGCCCCAACGATAACATTCTCATGTTTGAGAGGGGAGATGAAGAAATACTTTTTGTGTCATAAAAACTAATATCTAACCAACCCAAATAATTTTCTCATATTAAACTAATCACTTAATGTGGGAGAATAAACGGAAACAAGGGTTAAGATATAGACATGTGCTTATAGATCTATCTCAACACGGGGCCAATAGTAAAGGAGCCCAAATGAGAGATGGTCTATCAAAGAGCAAGGCTAACCAATGGAGCATAAGACCTTAGGGTTATCTTCATTGAAGACCTCCAATAATGTGTGTAAAAGTCCTTTGCCCTTAGGTAAGCTAGGGCTGAGCTTGAGGCGCGGGAACCCGACCCAGCTCGAGATGCTTGTCCTGCTTGAAGTGCTTGTCGTGCTTGAGGTGCTTGATTAAGGTGCTTGAGGTACTGGACCTATTGCTTCATTAAGGTGCTTGAGGTGCTTTGACATGCTTGCCTGAGATTCTTGTGGGAACACCCCTATTCCAAGTGCTTAGTCATGCTTGATGACTAAGGTGCTTGAGCACCAAAGGTCAAAAAGATCCCTACAAAGAGGGGGGCGAGCCCTTTTCTCAGGGGTTAGAGAGAGAACACACACACACATTCTCAAGGAAATCCCAAGCTTAAAGAGGCAGTAGGGACACATGGCAAGCCCCTACCCATGTTACCTCCATGAGGTGCTTGAACCCTATTGGCTAGGATTAAAAGGGGTCCAATGATAATTTACAACAATTATCTAATTGTTTTTGCATTTATCAAGTCCTCTCTCTCTCTAAGGGGAAAGGGGGACACTTGTCCCAAGACTACACCTATTGTTAGAAATGGCACACGCTTGTGATTGGCTAGGCTTGGCATAAGCCAATGAGCTTCAATGATGAGCTAGAAGAGGGGGTCGACCTAGCAAGGAGGGGGGTTTCTTGCAAGATATACACACACTCATAGAGACTCTCATGGTGTGCTATGCAAGGTGCAAGAGCTCCATCTCCTTCTCCAAGCTCCTTGAGAAGTTGAGAGCCTACACCAACACTCTTCGCTATGGAATGCAAATCCAACCAAGAGCTATGCTTCAATGCTTAATCTTTCCATCTTCTCCATCTTCATTACTAATGCTATTATGTATGCTAAGCAAGAAGAGTGATGATAGGTGAGGAATTATTTCTTTCTCCTATGGAATACTTCTTCTTCCTCTTCCCTGCCCTCATTCCCTGCTAGCTCTCTCCACCTTCGAAGGTGTTTGAAGTCTTGGGACTGAGGCTTGGGATAGTTAATGCTTTCCACAAAGTGCATGTTATGCTTATTGCAAGAAAGCTAATGGTTTATTGCAAGTAGATTAGTTACTTAATGCAAGTAGATTAATTGTATTGCAAGGAAGATTAATTGTTGCTTTAGGCACAAGTTGATGCATAAAAATATACATCTTCATGCACTCAAATGATAGCGAACACAAAGACTAATGATGTTCACAAGTTCTTGATTGTTTTCAAGCTAAGATTGATTATTGATATTATGCAAAAGCTTCGTATATGAAGCTTCCACCTTCATACTACCAAAGAGGTCTCAAGGAACACAAAGATTGTATTGTACCAAGTCTCTCTTAATGGGAGAATCTATAATACAAATGCCTTTTGGAGGGGGGACCGGCTCCACACAAATCCGGTCCTCAACTGTTGTCATATTCTCTAAACTCTCTCTCTCTCTCTCTCTTGCAAAAGTATTGCTCATGCCTAGTTAATTAAGTGTTATGATTAAGTTGCTACTACCAATTAAGTCCACCATCTATGCTCTCAAAGTTTCTCACTCTAATTCTCTTAATTCCGCTATTCTCTAAATTCATAGGCCATTTCCATTACATTGGTATCAGAGCCTTTGGTTTCTCTTTTCTTGCTTAAGAAGAGAGGTCCTTAAGTAGCCTATAAATGGTTGATGTTGTTGATTATATTAGGGCAAGTGGAACTCGGATCTATTATCGGTTTTGTTGAGCCCACTATGTGGGATATGGTGCACACCTCGGGACTTTGAACTTAATAATGCAGTCTTTTTAGACTTGCCTACGGCTTTACCATTATTGAGCAATAAAAAGTCCGAAAGGAGCTAACCCTTGGCAACTCTGCTATGTTAGACCTACTCCTCTACTCTCTATAATTAACCACTTCGATCCATGGGTGTAGATACTTAAGAGCCGATTTTCAAAGGCTAAGAGGAGCGGCAACTAAAGTTTTGAATTGCCAAAGCATACACTAAGTACATACATAAATTTTGTTGACATGGCTGACAATAATCAAGAGAGTAGAATGAACATTGATAGCTTTGATTTTGCACATGAAGGTGCTAATGATGATGCTCCCATGTTTATCAATTGTCTTGTTTCTAAGCTGCAACAAGCTATGGGAAACCCATCCCTACAAGGTGAAGTTTTCCAACAACTTCATAGTTATGGGATTCTCCAAACTCCCCCAAAAGAGAGAGCACCTGAGAAGTCTCTTCGAGAAATTTCCGTTCTCATCCAAGAGAGATGGATGCTTGGGAGTAATGATGAAGAGGAAAGGGAATGAGATGAAGTGAGAGAGAGAGAGAGAGAGAGAGAGTGAGGGAGGGGGTATAGCGGCTTAGTACTTAGGCACCACAAAAGGATGGCAAATCCGCACACCCTTCACACATACACAAGCTCACTCCAAAACACAAGACTAGGTGGCGATTCCGCACACCTCACATGGGCAAAACATTGCAAGAAAACATACTCACAAAACCTCAAGCTTTATTTAGAGAATTAGGCGATGAAATGGGGAGCATAGGGTAGGGGAATGAGAAGGGAGAGAGTGGTAGAGCACATGGCGGATAGGTGGGAGTTGATGGCGAAGACTCGCACGAGGATTATAGCCATCATCCTTCATTTAGTTGCCCTTCATCTTCCATAGCCAAGGGTGTAGAGGTCATGCTCAAAACAAGCATGATGATTGCGGTGATGGTGATGGTGTGGGTGTGTGTGTGTGTGCACTAGGCACACACAGTGCATAGTGTGTTCTTTGGTGATGTTGTGTGTGTTTTTAGTGTGATGGTGACCCCTCTTTATATAGGGGAGGAGGGGGGAGGAATTCTAGAATTTAGAAATGAAGAAATCATTATCTACATAGGCCATGTGACTGTGGGCCCCACTTGTCTGGCTGTGTGTATATGTGCCAGAACAGCAGTCTCATGAGGGAGAGACTAAGAGAGAGAGATAGGTTGATGAAAAAAAGTGAGAGGTGACATGGAGAATAAAGTAATTACAAGAGGGGAGAGAGGGGAGTGTGTTCAGAGGTGGTGGGGATGGGTCTGTGGGCACCTTTTTCAGTGAAACTGAGTGTGTGTGAGTGTGGGGGAGGTTATTTAGCTACAAGACAAGAGACATGGCGCCCTTTAGAGAGAGGGGGGGGGTATTTGGGTCATGGGATATGATAGAAGAGAGAAAGAGGGGGTGGGGTATACTATTTTGGAAGATAGGGTGGGTTGCATGTGAGTTAGGGTGCATTATTGGTGAGTTATAATGCATTATTGGTGAGAGGTAGGGTAGCTTGAGGGGAGAGAGAAAGGAGAAAGGACAAGGGGAAGAGAGAGGGGGTTGACCTTTTGAGTGGAGGAGAGGAAAAGGGACAACCGGTGGGGCAACAGTGAAGAAAAAGGAGGCAAGGTGGGGATGGGCTGCCCCGCAGGCATGAGGTGGCCTATTTTACCTTTCTCATATATTTACATAATCATACTTTATTTTTTTCTTACTTTTTCCAATGTCTTTTATCACTCCCTCCATAAGAGGGGGTTTTCATGGGGTGGGGACGAGAGAAGAGGGGTATGGGAGCTTGGCTTGTGAAAAGCCCCCATCATTAGCCCTCCCCTTTTGGCTAGAGGCATTCATGTCTTTAGCTCATATGTTTGATCATTATCATCGGAGGTGGCGGCTGATGGTGTGTCCTCATCTGGAATGTCAATTGGTGGAGCCTGGTCAAATCGAAGAAAATAAGGTTTAAGTCGCCAACCATTTGCCCTGGTTTTATGAAGTTTTCCATCAGCCTCCATAAGCTGGTAGCTTCCATTGGCATACTTTTTCCTGACGATGAAAGGACCTTCCCATCGGAGTAGGAGTTTCTTATCCTTGCGCGTGTCGAAGCGATTGTCGTAGCGGAGCACCAACATTCCTTTCTTCAATTCTTTTTTCTGGAGATGCTCGTTAAAGCTAAGCCGTCTATGCTCTGCTTGTGCTTCTTCTCTGTCCAGCTGCAGTCTTTCCAAGTTGATGATGTGATCTCTCAAATGCATGTTGGGCTGTTGAAGCTGGCTTGCCATTACTCTAAGACTTTGTAGTTGCACTTCAATGGGCAAGATTGCTTCCTTACCAAATACTAGATGATACGGTGTGAATCCCAAGGATGTACGAAATGAAGTTCTGTAGGCCCATAAAGCTGGTAGTAGATACTTATCCCAGTCTCAAGGATGATTGTTTACCTGCTTGGTAATAATTTTAGAAACCATTCCATTTACCTTTTCAACTAGGCCATTACATTGAGGGTAATATGGTGAAGAGTGCCTCCTTGTAATGCCCAGTTTTTGCATTAATTCTCCTACCAAGTCTGCTCTGAAACGTGGCCCTCTATCAGAGATGATCTCTAAAGGTGTGCCAAACCTACAGCATATGTGCTCGTAGATAAATTTAGCTACCTCTACCGCTGTGATTCTAGTGGTGGCTGTAGCCTCTGCCCATCTAGTCATGTAGTCGACCCCTATGATAATGTAGAATTTTCCTGAGTTGGCCCTAGGTAATGGCCCAATGGCATCGATACCCCATTTTTCAAATGGGCCATATGAGAGAATAGGTGTCTGTGGTTCAGTCATAAGTGACCTAGTGCCGGCCTTTTGACACAACTTACACATTTTGCACCAATGGTGTACATCACGGTTGAGGCTAGGCCATATGAAGCCTGCCTGCAAGATTTTCCTACTTGTTATGTCTAGGGCAAAGTGACCACCACAAACCCCGTCGTGACAACTAGCAATTACTCCCGTGATTTCCTGAGAGAGAGGGACCTTCCTGAGTATTTGGTCCTTACCCTTACAGTACAAACCGTCATTGATGAGTCGATACCTTGTGGCCTTCCGCGTCAGCCATTGCTTCTGTCCCTTTGTTAAATCTGATGGGCATTCCCCTGTTTCCAAAAAATGCATGATGTCAGGCAAGGCATCACTTCCTTGAAATAGAGGGAGCTTTAGTTTTATTGCTCCAACCACCACTTCCTGTAGTCTTTCACTTGCTAGGGCATCTGCTTCTTGGTTTTGAGCCCTTGGGATATGGTGTATTTGAACTTCTTCAAACTTACCCAACAAGGTTTTCACACCACTTAAGTGAGTCCTTAAACTAGGATTCTTGCATGTCCATGCTCCATTTACTTGCCTTACCAGAAGTAGAGCATCCCCAAATACATTAAGGCGTTGTACACCTTGCGACACGCACCATTGTAGACCCTTGGCTAGTGCTGCATACTCAGCTTCATTGTTAGAATGTGAATCTAACAATTGGCCCAACGAAAATACCTTTGTCCCTTTGTCATCAAAGACCACTATGCTTGCATCTGCTTTGTTGGACGCTCGCTTGTAGGCTCCATCAAAGTAGAGAGAGTATGCTCCTTCTACCATCGGTGGTACTGGAGGTAATCGGACTTCTCCTTCCTTAGATTGCTTCTCCTTCCCTTCAAAGATTTGGTAGGTCATGAGTCCCCCCAAACTTGCCCTTGTCGTGCTTTCTACCTGTACCGTGTAGTCAAACTCTTGCAGACGAACTAGCCATTTAGTAATTCTAGCAGACACATCCATGTGTTGTACAACATAGGGAAATATTTCATCCGTGGTTAGAATCACAAATTTCTTAGGCAGCAAATATGACCTAAACTTTGTAGTTGCAAATCTAAGAGCGAGGACTAAGTGTTCCACATGGGTGAAACCTTTCTCTCCTGCTGTCATCATTCGACTAGAGAAGTAGATTGGCCTCATGAAAGATGTCGTCGTATCCTTTTGGAGTAGCACAGCCCCCAATGAGTCATCACCAACACTTGAGGTGACATAGAATTTTTCATCCCACTTAGGTGGTGAGATAGTTGGCAGAGTGGCTAAGACCTCCTTTACCTTGTGATGTTCGCTTTCCTCGTCCCAAGTGAAAGTTGATCTTTGAGTGAGTTGTTGCAGTGGTAGAACAAGTTGTGATAGTAGATGTATGAATCTACTTAAGTACCTCACCTTCTGTAGAAAAGAGACCAGTTGACGTGTGGTCGTTGGTGAAGGTAGGGCTATGAGTGCGGACACCTTACTTGGGTCGGCATTGATACCTTTTGCTGAAATTTCATGGCCTAGTAGAATGACTTTACTCTCCCCAATGTGCATTTATCCACATTTAATTGCCCACCTAGGCTCTGCAACCTGGCCAAACCTTCAGTTACCTTTTCTAAATGTGAAATACGGGAGCTATATATACAAAAATCATCAATGAACACTCTTATGGATGTTCCAAAGAACGGTTGAAAAACATATGTGACATATCTTTGGAATGTGGCAGGTGCATTTGTGAGACCAAATGGCATAACCCTGTATGCAAAACAACCCCATGGCGTGATAAAAGTGGTTTTTAGCTGATCTTCCAAGGCTATGCGTATTTGAAAGTATCCAGAATAACCATCACAGACGGTATAGCATTCAAAACCCGCTACTTCATTCAGAATTTCATCCAAGAAAGGGAGAGGAAAGTGGTCTCTCTTTGTAGCTGCATTTAGTGGTTTGTAGTCAACACAGACCCTCCACTTACCATTCTTTTTACGCGTCACCACTACGGGTGACACCCATTCTGAGTTTTCTATAGGATAGATGAATCCCGCCTCCAGCAGTTTCCTTACCTCGGCCAAGAGTGCCTTTTCTTGTATGACCCCCAGTCGTCGTAGCTTTTGCACAACTGGTTTTACCCCTTCCTTCAGCTTAATATGATGTTCCACCACTGTAATGCCTGTGATTCTTTCATAGTTGTCAATGAACAAGTTAGGAAATCCCATCAACATTTGCAAAAAACTATCTTTCTCCTCAAGTGTTAATTCTGTAGACAACATACCCTTCAACCTACTTCCTCCTAGGCCAAGTGATTTGCTCTCCTCTTCATTGGGTTGCCCTTTTGGTGATGGATCACCAGTTGTGCTTACCCTTTGTGGATCCTTCATAATCATACCCATCACATCAATGGAACTGTCACTTTCGCCGGTGGATGTGGTCTCCTCCTCAGAACTGGAAGATTCGCTAGTGGTTTCATCTGCCGATGTTTCCAGATTCATTTGCTTCTGCTTGCCAATCCTCATGTCGTAGTAGATTGTCTTTCCTTTCTTACCGGTCATGCGTAGAAGGCCAGTACCCCAGTCCTGTTTTGCCTTCATGGCCATCAACCATGGCCTTCCCAAAATTAGTGGATAGCCCTCCCCCTTAGTAGGCATCACAAAAACATCTACCTCTACCTCAGTGTTGAAAGCTTTGATTTTCATGGCACTTACCACACCCACACACTTTACTTTTGCGTTGTTTGCCATCTTTGCCTTGCATGGAGAAGGCCTGTCAACCTCGAGCCCTAATCGAAGCATCATAGCTTCACTCATTACACAGATTTGTGCACCTCCATCAATGTAGGTGTTTCCAACCCTCTTTCCTTTTATGTTTATGTCGACAATTGGAAGGATGTCATCCATGTTGCATCTTGAAATTGCTCCGGCTACCTTTGTTTTGGAGCGTCTTGTACTTACCATTTTAGACCATTGTCGCCTTACTTTAGGTACAAGATGTAGCAGCTGTGGCCATGTAATCTTCGGTCCTTGCTCTGCCACATCCAATGTTAGGTCATAGGGCTTAGCACTTTCCCCTAGCTGAAAGTCGGTGATGCCCAATTTCTGTCGTGGCCTGGATGGCCTCTTGCTAGTTTCTCCTCTCATGCTTCTCTCATCATCTGATTGTGTAGCCTTCTCCCTCCTAGCTCTTTTCACAGTCATGGCCTCAAGTGGTTCTAAAAAGGTTACCTTCTCCTTACCCTTGTCCCTTTCCTTTGCTCTGGGTGGATCCACTACTATGGCTTTTCCTTTCTCTTCTAGCCTTATGATGTTTACAGGGCGATCAGGTGGTGGGGCTGGTGGAAGAGGTGGGATGGATGCTTGTAGTGGTGTCTGGGGTGGACGTAGAATTTGTGTTGGTGGGGGTGGTGCTCGGGGTGGGGGTGTTCTTCGTCTAGGGGGTGACAATTGGTTCCTCCTACCTCCTCTATTATAGTTTTGTCGTGGTTTGGGACAGTAGTACATACCATGACCGTCTTCTCCGCAGTTGTAGCAATGATACTCCCTATTTTGTCGTCGTGCTCTTCCAGGGTCTTGATCTCTTTCTTGACTCCTCCCTTGTTGTATTAAGTGGACAGACAAATTCTGCAGTTGGTCAGTAATATGGGTTAACATATCTTGTTGGTCATCTCTTACTCCAAGAGCCGGTGGTGGTGGTGGAATGGTGGTTGTCGTAGTTGCTAGTCGACGTGATGTTGCTGTTTCTATTGACTCGGTTTCTTTGGCTTTCATTCGCAGCTTCTTGTCCTTAAGGCGAGCGATCTCAAAGGCTAACTCGTACGTAGCCGGGAATCTACCTTTCACCTTCTCCTTGAGAAGCGTCCATAAGCCATGCGTGAACCGATCTTTTTTTAGGAAATCGGGTGCAGCTTCCCCCCTTGCCAGTGACTCAACCCACTGTTCCCACAAATCCACAAATTTGGACTCATAGGTGGCATATTCTAAAAGACCCTCCTGCTTCAAGTCTCTCAACTTGTCCCACAACTTTTCTAAAGTGGTACCTCCCCCAAAGCGCCTCTTAAAAGTGGTTTTTAAGGGTTCCCAGTCATCCTTGGTTGCTTGTGGAAGTGCATTGTACCATGATCTAGCTTCTAGCTTCATGAGATGCTTAAAGATTCTAACCCGGGATTCATCCGTATCTTTGTTGCTCACTACACATGCTACTTCAAAGTCATCTAGGAAGTCTGTTACCAAATCCTCCCCCTTCTTTCCTTTAAATGTTGGAAATGCTACACTTGCCATGATTACTGAGAGAGAGCTAGAAAGACACACTGCTTAACTTGCAAAAGTTTTTTTCTTCTTTACAAGAAGGCGTGGATACCCTCTTATACTAGGACATAGATTAAAACTTCAAACGATACATTGCCTTGTACCAAAGGTAAGACAAATGGTTGATCTGATGCCAGAACCACCAAAAACCGCTCCCCACCCGGCATGGTGTCAATGACGTGCTGGTAGTGAGCCTTCAAATCCAGTATTACCTTGATTGAGCGTACACGTGTTGGTATGTGTGATCTGTCTTGAGGTAGGTTGTACTGATTCATGTGAATCTTAGAGGTGCTTAGTCACTGTCCAAGCTTGTGGGAGAGGGTGGTGTTCTTTCCTGAAACAAACTCAATAGATCCCTAGTTTCTCTAGTGAGAGTGTGAGCCAATGCTTCCATTATCTGTGCTGCAGCATCAGGTGCGACTTGAAAACTGAATGTGATAATTACCTCGGTGACTTGAGTTATCCGATTCTCAAAGTAGAATAGTGTTGATTCTCTATTGTGTAGAGCTCCTTCCATTTTGTTGTTGTGGGTTGGTTGTAAGTTGCGGACATGGTTTCGACCTTCTCCTTCTTCTTCTTGGCACTTGGCCTATGTATATCCACTAGGTTTGGCGTGTTGGTTGACTCTCCCACTGCAAATCGATTACCGTTACGCCTGGCACTCGAGCTTCGATGGAGATGCGGAGTTCGTCTAGTTGTGCTTGGAGCTCTTCTTCTTCTGTCGTCCAATTAGCAAATCCTGCTAGCCATTCATCCATTCACAATAGTCTAGGGGTTTCAGTCTTGTAAACTGAAGGGTTTCATGAAAAGATCCTCAGTGGGGGCACCAAATGACGGGAGCAAAGCGAACCCCGAACCCCGACGGCCTCTAAAACACCGGGGACCGAATGGCGCGCCTCGAGCCTGTCATGGTAAAGCAAACTGGGGGTACCACCTAGCTTCAGCGGCTAGGACGCAAACAACACACCACCATAACAAAGTTTTCATCCAAGAAAGATGGATGCTTGGGAGTAATGATGAAGAGGAAAGGGAATGAGATCAAGTGAGAGAGAGAGAGAGAGAGAGAGAGAGAGAGAGAGAGGGAGGGGGTATAGCGGCTTAGTACTTAGGCACCACAAAAGGATGGCGAATCCGCACACCCTTCACACATACACAAGCTCACTCCAAAACACAAAACTAGGTGGCGATTCCGCACACCTCACATGGGCAAAACATTGCAAGAAAACATACTCACAAAACCTCAAGCTTTATTTAGAGAATTAGGCGATGAAATGGGGAGCATAGGGTAGGGGAATGAGAAGGGAGAGAGTGGTAGAGCACATGGCGGATAGGTGGGAGTTGATGGCGAAGACTCGCACGAGGATTATAGCCATCATCCTTCATTTAGTTGCCCTTCATCTTCCATAGCCAAGGGTGTAGAGGTCATGCTCAAAACAAGCATGATGATTGCGGTGATGGTGATGGTGATGGTGATGGTGATGGTGATGGTGTGGGTGTGTGTGTGTACACTAGGCACACACAGTGCATAGTGTGTTCTTTGGTGATGTTATGTGCGTTTTTAGTGTGATGGCGACCCCTCTTTATATAGGGGAGGAGGGGGGAGGAATTCTAGAATTTAGAAATGAAGAAATCATTATCTACATAGGCCATGTGACTGTGGGCCCCACTTGTCTGGCTGTGTGTATATGTGCCAAAACAGTAGTCTCATGAGAGAGAGATAGGTTGATGAATAAAAGTGAGAGGTGACATGGAGAATAAAGTAATTACAAGAGGGGAGAGTGTTCAGAGTTGAATCTGTGTGCAGATGTGTGTGAACACAAGAAAAATCAGGTTCAGAGGTGGTGGGGATGGGTCTGTGGGCACCTTTTTCAGTGAAACTGAGTGTGTGTGAGTGTGGGGGAGGTTATTTAGCTACAAGACAAGAGACATGGCGCCCTTTAGAGAGAGAGGGGAGTATTTGGGTCATGGGATATGATAGGAGAGAGAAAGAGGGGGTGGGGTATACTATTTTGGAAGATAGGGTAAGTTGCATGTGAGTTAGGGTGCATTATTGGTGAGTTATAATGCATTATTGGTGAGAGGTAGGGTAGCTTGAGGGGAGAGAGAAAGGAGAAAGGACAAGGGGAAGAGAGAGGGGGTTGACCTTTTGAGTGGAGGAGAGGAAAAGGGACAACCGGCGGGGCAACAGTGAAGAGAAAGGAGGCAAGGTGGGGATGGGCTGCCCCGCAGGCATGAGGTGGCTTATTTTACCTTTCTCATATATTTACATAATCATACTTTATTTTTTTCTTACTTTTTCCAATGTCTTTTATCACTCCCTCCATAAGAGGGGGTTTTCATGGGGTGGGGACGAGACAAGAGGGGTATGGGAGCTTGGCTTGTGAAAAGCCCCCATCAGCATTTTAAATGATCCATGTTTTTGTCTTATAAGACTTTCTTTTATGTTTCGTGCACAAATTTTAGGAAGTATGCATACTTAGGATCATGTTTGTGGTGACTACGTCTCCCAAACACAAAGTAGAACTTGTCACTCTACTTTGGAAGTATGATATGGACTAAAAAGAGCAGACATGCTTGCGGCAGACAATGTCTCTCAAACATCTATGCTCTCAAAGTTGCTCACTCTAATTCTCTTAATTCCGCTATTCTCTAAATTCATAGGCCATTTCCATTACATTTTGTTCACATAGCTTTGGACATGAAGCCTTAATTTTCCAATTAAGGAAGTAATTGAGATGTCTTGTCTCTTGATAGCTCCATTCGCATTCAATGCATCTTCCATCTCATGGGCTTGTATGCCTAGCTTAGTGGTCAACTCCGTAGATATGAAGTTGTGAGTTGAACTAGGGTCAAACAAAATAAAGGCATAATGCTCTTCCATCTTTCCCCAAGCATAGGAAAGGAGAAATCTTTGGCAATGAGCATCCTCTTTTGGAGCTTCAAACATAGAGGCTCTAGGAGTCTCATTGCGGGCAATTCTCTTGGGGCAAGGACGATAACCATGGTCTTGCTCCCACCCTTACAACATTTGTGGTCCTTGCGAAAAGATTCTAGCTCTTTAGGAGAGACTTTATATTTACCTTTGTAAACTCCCTTCTCCTTGAACTGATTACTGTTGTTGTTGGAATAGCCTTGGTAAGAATTTTGGGCATTGGTTTTCCTCTTGGCATCACTTTTGTCTTTATTTCCCATGGGTTTGACATTCCATCTAGCCCCTTGTGGAAATTGATGCATGAAGCAACCATGGTTTGGTGGATTACTTCGGTGATAGAACTAGGCCATTGAGAGCTGACATACTCGGCCATCTCTTTGGGTAATCTTGC
>NC_140958.1:55842305-55847305 GCF_014529385.1 Adiantum capillus-veneris
GTTCAACAAACTTAGGACTGCTCTAATTCTATTGGGGGGTGTGTGTGTGTGTGTGTGTGTGTGTGTGTGTGTGTCACGAGAGAGAGCGAGAGAGAGAGAGAGAGAGATCCTCCATTTGGTCTGCCTTGATTTAGCAATGCTACCAAGCTTGATTATAGAGATTAGATAAGTTAGCATGGTGTGAAGAGATGAAAGCTAAGAGAAGTCAATGTAATAATAAAACTTTTTTTTATAAATGGAGTGGGTTCTAGAATTGGTTTCAATGATAGGAATACAATTAGATTCACGGTCTCTGCTCCACTCTCTTACTTGCTTCTATCCTTGTACGTACGTATGTATGTATGGATGTATGTATACATATACATATATATCTATTTTTACATATAGTATACACACACACACACACATATATATATGCTTGAAGCGAATATTTGTCACATAGGTCTTGAGGCATCTTGATATGTTCCCATTATGTCTATATATACACATAGCACGTGCACGTACACACACACACACACACATATGCTTGAAGGAAAAATCTGTCACATAGGCTCTTGAGCATCTTGCTATTGTTCCAATACAGGAACTATGATATTCAAAGTTTCTATGCTCCCCTCGTCCCCCCCCCCCCCCCCCCCCCAAAAGGCTCTAGTTGAAGTGACGATCCCAGGTGGACATTTAAAAAGGAGAAGCGAACTCTTTTTTCTCATTTTCCTGAAAAGAAAAGTATAGATGGCTATGATTGGTCTCTCTCTCTCTCTCTCTCTCTCTCTCTCTCTCTCACACACACACACACACACACACACACACACATACACGCGCTTGTTGATAAAAGGATAATTTAAATGTTGTAGGAACATCCAATGAGATCTCAAAGATCTATCTGATGGTACTCACTCTCTCTCTCTCTCTCTCTCTCTCTCTCTCTCTCTCTCTCTCTCTCACTCACACACACACACACACACACACGTGTTTATAAAAGGAGAATTTGAAATGTTGTAGGAACATTTAATGAGATCTCAAAGATCTATCTGATGGTAGAGAGAGAGAGAGAGAGAGAGAGAGAGACAGAAGATGAAACAAAAATAACTTTATTATTACCCATATTGTGAGCTATATATTTTGGGATTGTTCCAATGGCATTAAAAGTTTTCTTCTTCTTTATCTTCTCTCTCTCTCTCTCTCTCTCTCTCTCTCTCTCTCTCTCTCTCTCTCCCTCCTCCTCCTCCTCTCCCCCATAGATATTCACTTTTGTTGAAGACTTGTAACTTTTAAAGTCACTTTAGATTGTTCCTACACGCGAACATTTTGTTTTGTCTTCCTCTCTCCTCCTGCGTCATTTGTTGGACTTTGCATTTCAACACATTAAATACGGCACGAAAAAATTGTCCTCCTAGATTAGCACCCTTGCCTACCAAAATTTAAGGAATTTATAGATTTTTAAGAATGGTCCACATGTTAACTCTTAAAAATAAATATAACAAATATCCAAGAATTGGTAAAAGTTCCATCAACTGGAAAATCTCTCTACCCATTGGGGTGTTCTCTCTTGTTGATTTTAGATTTTTACCCTTGCCTGCCAAAATTTAAGGAATTTATAGATTTTTAAGCATGGCCCATATGTAACTCTTAAAAATAAAAGAACAAAAAATCCAAGAATTGGTAAAAGGTCCATCAACTGAAAAATCTCTCTACTGATTTGGGGTATTAATGTGAGGATTGGTCTTTCTTGGGCATTTAATCCATTTTCTACGGGTGAAAAACTCTAGCTATCCTTTTAAAAATACACTAATGCCAAAAAATAATATCTTGAAAATTTGAAAAGTATGTGAGCTCAACGGTAAAATCTTTCTTTCTCTCTCCCCTTCATAAATGTATATGTGTATGCACACATGCAATGTAATGGTCTCTCTCTCTCTCTCTCTCTCTCTCTCTCTCTCTCTCTCTCATGGTCAAGAATGTGGATAATAACCCCTGTATTTGCATGTCATGCATGTCCTCAAAGAGAGACAGTCCCAAGTCGACATTAGGCGAGCTTTTTTCTTTTTCTCAAGCTCTTTAAAGAAATACATGCTTCCAAAATTTTCTAAAACATATCAATATTGGTCTTGAAAAAAGGCCCTTGAAAAGATAAAGTAAAATATATCTTCAAAAATTACATTTCCATTAAACAAAAACAAAAATCTTCTGTTTTTGTTATATACTAGTATGTGACCCGCGCGTTGCTTCGGTCAAGGAAACATGGCATGTATTCTCGTAGGGCTATCTTATGTTCCAATTAGAACACTATCAATTTTCTCTTTCTACATATATAGTCTATTGTATTTCTAAAAATGATGCATGACAACCTCGTGATAGATTTTAACAAACACTAATAAGTGTAAGATGTTACAAAGCATTCTTTAAAACCAAGCTTGGGAGCTTCTCATAAACATTATCTTTCATGAGGTGCTAGCCTTTGTTCAACAAACTTAGAAGTGCTCTCCTTCTATTGGGGTGGGTAGAGAGAGAGAGAGAGAGAGAGAGAGAGAGAGAGTCCTTCTTTTGGTCTATATGCAAGATGATTCAAAGCATACTTTAAAACCAAGTTTAAACAAGTATTTGAAGAGCAAGATCTTTTGGAGGAAAGTCGGTCAGACGACGCAGATACTATTGTGACATTAGATGATATGGACAAAGGTATGGCAGAGGAAGCTGACAAATATACGAGGGATGACGAAGACGAGGCAGATATGACACTTGTAGATGAAGATACAATGGATGAAGACAATCTACCAGAACGAGTTGGGACAGAGTTATATTTGCAACTAGAGATAGACGATGATACGGTGCAAGATCTTATCGATGATGCCTCACTCGTCGAGGCCTAGGCCTGTAAGTGTTTGTGTGAAGACGTTGATTTAAAATTAAGCTTAAAATTAATTTAAACAAAGGTGTTCTGACGCTTTCTTTTACTTTCTTTATGCAGAACTTTAGTATGGCAGACCGATTTCCAGATCCCGCTTCTATGAGTGCAGATGCATTTATGGGCTTCGTCACACGGATGACACCCAGTCAGATGGCAGAGGCGTCTCAGTACTGGGTAGCCAGAGGCACGGGTACTACGCCTCCGGGCTTCACACCCGAGGGTCCGACGCCTATGAGGGGGACGCCTACGGGTACGACGTCTGCGAGGTCTCCCATCACGGCCGCTTCAACACCTAGGGGTGCAACAGAGGCAGTACGTCCTCATCTCCACAGCACAGTCGCACTCGTCGATCTCGACGATCGTCAGGTGGAGGTGGTGGTTGCTATGGAGCAGGGTCCACAGATGCTTTGACCCCTCCTCGCTCACGACCCCCGTCCTACCCAAGCACACCTCTCGACACACCTCGGACACCTTCGGGGGCACACGATCCTAGTGCCTCCAAGCTCTATACTGTACGTGTAGATGGTTCTATTGACATGGATAGAGTCGGGACAGAGATAAAACAACGGATTCGCCAGCTCGCGGAGCTGCAGTTTTCGACCAGCATTCTGACGCCTTGGCCTGAGCAAGATCGCAACAAAATCAATTATATAGTGGAGACCATCATGAGAAAGTATCAGCCTGCTCCGGGTTTAAAGGATCTTCCAAGGAGGTGGATCAAGGGTGTTGCACGGGACATCGTGAAACTCGACGAGATGCAGCTTGGCAGGCTTTCAGGACCGGCTCGCCGAAGCCTTTGGGCATCCCACACGAGACGTGGCAGCAGATTAGGGAGGATGAGCGGACAGTGGACACGCGGTTCAAACAGCAGCATCAGGCCGCGCAGATACGACAGATGACCAGGGGGACATCTCATCTTGGCAACGGAGGCTTCGACACCTTTCGCTATGAGTTTGTGAGTTTCCAATCCAATCCTAGCTATGGCGTTTTTTTAAACGTGATGAATCATGTATTCTTAATTACTTTGATTTTTGTATAAACGTAGAATCTTGTAATGCATCGAGCCCCGACACCCCAGGAGGAGGCAGATGGATATCGCAAAGGTATTTATGAAGTATTGAATGATCTTGCTGCCTCAGGAGAGCCTGTAGACTGGGATGCCTTAGAGTCTCGCTGATCGATTGAGATGAGACGTTAATATGTGTGAGTTGATTTAATTAAATAAGTATATGTGAAGTAATATCAATACTAATTTTTTGACTTGTCCTATCTGCAGGTTGTGACGCGTAGTCATCAGTGGATTTCATATATATGTTTTGTGAAACACAGACACGCTTCTGTGTCTCTTTTTTTTATAGACATGGTTATGGTTATTGTTCAGACATGGTTATGGTTATTGCTTTCTTTATGGTTATGGTTATTGTCCTTGTATAGACATGGTTATGGTCATTGTTTTGTTTATGGTTATGTTTAACTTTATGGTTATTGTTATTGTTTTGTTTATGGTTATGGTTATCATTATGGTTTTGATCAATATGGTTATGGCCGGTTATGGTTTTAATTTGGTTATGGTTTTGCACAAAGTTCATTTCATTTCTTTCATTTGCCTTAAATATCATGTGAGATCCTACATGGATAGCATGTAGGAGGCGTATACATGTGGTTTTATTCTAAAAGTGTATCTTAAAACGAAGGGAACTCTACCGAAATTTCTGCGAGAGCACGGTTGATTTTGGTGCTGCTCGCTTTCTTGGGCAGAGGACAGGCAAACTGCTGGCTGTGGCTGTGTCCATCTTTTCACTGGGCACAGGCCGGCTGCCTGTCCTCTGCCCAAGAAAAAAAAAATTTGTTATGGTCGTCGCAATCTGCGTCGCTAGGCACGTCAAAATACGCGTCGATAACAGTGCCTTTCAACGCATATACCGACGCATATTGCGACGTTTTTGTAGGGACGTGTATTTCGACGGTTTTTTCGACAGAGGGCGTCGAAACCTGCGTCGAAGGCCCCCTTTTTTGTTGTAGTGTACTATTACTCAAGAGTCCATTATCTATACTCTTTATAATGGACCTCAAAATTAGAGGAAGGAGAGCG
>NC_140958.1:55849805-55857305 GCF_014529385.1 Adiantum capillus-veneris
AAAACTTTTTTCCAGAAACTTGGAAAACCTACACATGTGAAACCACAGAGGTAAATTGACAAAATTTGAAGGTTTTCTTACCTTCAAATAAAAAATTTAGAGGTAAATTTCAAATTTGTAGGTAGGACTACACTAACTAAACCTAGGTTTTTTTCGAGCACTGCTCCTCTCTCTCTCTCTCTCTCTCTCTCTCTCTCTCTCTCTCTCTCTCTCTCTCTCTCTCTCTCTCTCTCTCCAGGTTGTTCAAGGCAGGCTGCACTTGCATCCGCGATTTTGTGCATTGGCCGCCGTGAACCTTGGTTTTTGTGCGGCATAAAGGCAAAAGGCCATCTCCAACAATGGCAACCCCCCCACCCCCCCCGGACCTCCTTGCCAGTCTCGAAAAAAACTCTCTCTCTCTCTCTCTCTCTCTCTCTCTCTCTCTCTCTCTCTCTCTCTCTCTCTCTCTCTCTCTCTCTCTCTCTCTCTCTCTCTGGCAAGGTAACGAAGACGAAGGCGAGGTGAGCAGGTCATCGGATTTAGTGGTACTCTCTCTATAGCTGCGTATGCGCCGATGAATGCGAGCGGACAACATGTAGCGAAGGCGAGGGGGGAGAGAATAGTGGTAGGACATAGCGAGTGAGCTCGGTTGGGGCTCTCTCTCTCTCTCTCTCTCTCTCTCTCTCTCTCTCTCTCTCTCCCTCTAAGGAGAAGCCATGCATTGTGTACAACAACGAGACACTTGAAGTTGTTGAGAGCTTTAAGTACCTTGGCCTTGAGGTTCCATCCAATCACAAGTGGCATGAATGTGCTATGAGTCGTTTGGAAGCGGGAAAGAGAGCATATTATGCATTTGAGAACATGTGTAATGCGGGAAACATCAAGTGTTGGGTTCTCAAGAAGTATCTTTTTGATGCATTGGTGACACCGGTTCTTCTTTATGGAGTTGAAGTGTGGGGCGGGAGCATCTCAAAGTCTACTTGGAAAGAGTTTGAGAATGTCCAAAAGCGTTTTCTTACAAACTTTCTCCAAGTTAAGACACAAACACCATGTATGCTCCTACTTCTTGAGTCGGGATCTCTTCCAATTGAGGTTATGGGCATGGAAAGGGTTGTGGAGTACATGATAAAGATGCGTCAAAACCCCTCACATCGACTTCCTACAATTGCATAGGAAGCAAGCAAAAAAGTTCAAAAGACGCATAAAAGCAAGATCTTGAGCACGGGATGGATGCAAGACATAAAATAAGTGGTTTGGGAGATGGGATGCATTACGCTTGCTACATGATGCTTCAATTGACTCTCAAGTGAATGAAGCTTTTCTACAACGCCAATGTATTACGGCTTGGGAGAAATCCGGTGGGTCACGCTTCATACATTACACCACCTATATTGCCCCCAACTACAAAACCATGTTCTTCGCTGAGAGAGGAAACCGTACTCACACTTACATGCTTGAGCCTATTCCCTTGTCCGCGATACGCACTATCGCAACAATTCGGCGTAGCTCCCATTTCCTTCGATGCGAGATAGGGCGTTGGGGCAATGGAGAAGAGTCAAATCGATTGTGCACATTATGCTCACTGCAAGTTCGAGAGTCTGAGTACCACACACTACTAGAGTGCTCAGCTTTTGATCACATCCGAACTTGCTTCTCTCACATTTTCAGCCATAACTTAGACCTACACACTTTCCTCTCCCAGCCAAAGTGTGGGCTCTCCATTGCGACTCTCATCACTACAATTTTGGAGCATCGAGAGTCACTCATCAGCCATACACATACTACATCACATGTAACTTTGGTCCCATAGGTCATATTTGACCTCCGAGGACGATAATAAAATCTATTTATCTCTCTCTCTCTCTCTCTCTCTCTCTCTCTCTCTCTCTCTCTCTCTCTCTCTCTCTCTCTCTCTCTCTCTCTCTCTCTCTCTCTCTCCCTCCCTCCCGCTATTCCTCACCCTCTCACCCTAAGCTAACCCTTGCGATTCCCCCCTGGGCGAGGGCGGCCCTGTGGGGGGAGTTATGCCCAAGCTCTACCCATACAAACAGCGCGTCAGCATTTTTCTGCTCTACTACGACCTGCCCGTCGCGACCTGCTATGACAGTCCAAGCCGGGTCTGGTTCAGGCTGCCAATGTGCGCCTGGGTGGAGCTGCCAAGGTGCGCTAGCCCTGGTTTCGGCCTCTGCCCAACAGTCGAGAAACCTACCGCCTGCAGATCTCAAGAAGTCATGGAAGCTATGGTTCAAACAAAGAATGTTGAGAATGTGGATGTGGAGGAGTTGAAGGAACGGGAGCGACGTTCCAAGAACATTGTTATTCGTGGAATTCCCGAAGAGAAGTTAGAGACACCTCCTTCTCTTGCCATTGTTATTGAAGATTTCTTCAAAACCCACTTTGGCATGTCCGGAGTTATGGTCTATGGAGCAAATAGAGTGGGGAAGCAAGGAGCTCCTCGCTCGGGAGAACGGCCAATTGTATGCACCATGCCGGATGAGACCAAGCGAAAGATTATCCTTGATAATATTTGGATCTATTTGAAGGATACAAAATGTTTTGTATGTGAAGATCGCACTATTAAGCAACAAAATATGCGTCGCAAGGCATATGAGCAAAAGAATAATAAAAACAAGGAGATCTCTCATGAAGAAAATGTGCCCAAGGAGGAGGCAAGTCTCTCAAGCAAATAGGGATGCGTGACCTATGAGACCGAGTTACAATTGAAAATATGCTTTTGGAATTGTAATGGATACCCATGGAATGCGGGGGTTGGCATTGATGAACTAACAAGCAAAGCCGATGTTGTACTTCTTGTCGAAACTTGGGAGCATGATACACAAAGGATTAACGGCTTGGAGGATTACAATGTACATTCATTGATGTGGTCAAAGAATCTCAAGCAACGAAGAGGACAAGGAGGGTTAGCATGTATGGTTAAGAAAGGATTGGAAGATTTTGTATCAATTGTGAAAGATGACAAGTACAAACGTTATGTATGGCTGAAAATTATGACACCAAAAAGAGCACCCATTTTTGTAGCCGGTTGCTACATTCCTCATCATGATTCTCCCTTTTATGGTTGCATGGATAGAGATCAACCATTTTCTGATTTGGAAGAGGACATTGCTTATTTCAAAGGTGAAGGTGATGTTATTGTATTTGGGGATATGAATGCTCGCACAAAAACATTGCAACATGATACTCAACAATTTGATATGCCATACATTTCAAGGGAGTTGGAGGAAGTTCACTTGTATGATCGTACTTCAATGGATGAGAAAGAGCCGGATCACTATGGAAAGTTACTTTTACACATGTATAATAGCACGGGTATGCTCATTGCCAATGGTGTATCTTTGTGGAGTGGAACCAATGGATTTACATGTAGGAGACGTAATGGGGATAGTGTGATTGACTATATGCTACTCTCTGAAGCCATCATGTATCGCATAAAGAGTTTTATGTTTGGTCAATGGACCCCGGAATCCGACCATCGCACCTTATGTATTGACCTTTCATGTGGAGAAGCAACTAAGCATGATAATCTCAGCCAAAGGAAAGAGAAGTTATCACTATGTATGGATTTCAAACGGGCACCAATGTACATTGAAATGGTTGAGCAAAAATTATGGATGACAAAGCTTCAATGTGATGCACCATTGGAAACTAAATGGGAAGCTTTCAAGAAAGCTATTTGTTCTTGTGCGGAGGAATGCTTTGCCATAAAGCATCTCCATGGTATCAACAAAGATAGATCACGCAAAAGGTGGTTTGATAAAGAATTTCAAGATGCTCGAAAGTCCTTGATAAAGCTTGATGCAACTATGGACAAAGACAACTATCAAAGTCATTTGCATACATACAAGGCATTGATTCAAAACAAGAGAAGAAGATGGGAAGTAAAGCAACAAGAATTTCAAGTCCAAGAAAAGGCACATGCATGTGGAAGATTTTGGAGAAACTTGAGAGGCAAGCGGGTTGAGAATTTTGGTAACTTGAGTCTAGTGGATATGTACACACATTGTAGGCAATTATATGAGCAAGCAAATATTGAAAAAATGTCATTTTATGGTTCACTCCCATGTATGCCGTCTTTTTTTACTATTGAGGATGTATGCGGTGGGCTTGAAAAGTTGGCCACTCACAAAGCGGGAGATCTTCAAGGTATCAAGCCGGAGATGATCAAATGGACAGGAGATTTTACCCATGAGTGGATGTGTGATATGTTCAACCTTGCACTTCAACATGGTATGCCTTATGATTGGAGTACTAATTGGGTTAAGCCTTTGCATAAAGGAGGGGATGTAAAGAATGTAAGCAACTACCGGACTATAATGATTGGGTCTCTTATGGCAAAGGTGTTTGGGTGCATAATGGAGATGAAATTGAGTGATTGGGCTGAAGAGAATGACAAGCGTGCAAAGGGACAAGCGGGTTTTCGTCGATGCCATAGCACCATTGATCATCTTGTCACTCTTCGTGTTCTCATGGAGGAAAGTCGGTTGAAAGGCAAGCGATTGTATTGTTGTTTTGTGGACTTTAAGAAAGCCTTTGATATGATTCCACGTAACAATTTGTGGAGAAGGATGGAAGAACTCCAAGTGCCAAGTGAGTTTATGCTTGCGGTTTCTCGAATCTATAAGAAGGTGATTAGTCAATTGCGCATGGGAAGAGAAATTTCAAAAAAAATTGTAAGCACTATTGGGGTTAAACAAGGATGTCCATTGTCACCAACTCTCTTTGGTCTATGCATTGATCAATTGGAACAAATGGTACTTGACTTTATGCAAGAAGAAGGCATTGAAGAGGTCACTATTTGCAATGCGGTAATCATGCTTTTGTTGTATGCGGATGATGTAGTGCTTCTAGCACACACTTTAGAAGATGCACAAAAGCTTATGGTTGTCCTTGAGAACTTTTGCTTGCATAGTGGACTGATTGTAAATGAATCCAAAACAAAGGTTATGCTTGTGAAAACCAACCATAAGGAGAAGCCATGCATTGTGTACAACAACGAGACACTTGAAGTTGTTGAGAGCTTTAAGTACCTTGGCCTTGAGGTTCCATCCAATCACAAGTGGCATGAATGTGCTATGCGTCGTTTGGAAGCGGGAAAGAGAGCATATTATGCATTTGAGAACATGTGTAATGCGGGAAACATCAAGTGTTGGGTTCTCAAGAAGTATCTTTTTGATGCATTGGTGACACCGGTTCTTCTTTATGGAGTTGAAGTGTGGGGCGGGAGCATCTCAAAGTCTACTTGGAAAGAGTTTGAGAATGTCCAAAAGCGTTTTCTTACAAACTTTCTCCAAGTTAAGACACAAACACCATGTATGCTCCTACTTCTTGAGTCGGGATCTCTTCCAATTGAGGTTATGGGCATGGAAAGGGTTGTGGAGTACATGATAAAGATGCGTCAAAACCCCTCACATCGACTTCCTACAATTGCATGGGAAGCAAGAAAAAAAGTTCAAAAGACGCATAAAAGCAAGATCTTGAGCACGGGATGGATGCAAGACATAAAAGAAGTGGTTTGGGAGATGGGATGCATTACACTTGCTACATGATGCTTCAATTGACTCTCAAGTGAATGAAGCTTTTCTACAACGTCAATGTATTACGGCTTGGGAGAAATCCGGTGGGTCACGCTTCATACATTACACCACCTATATTGCCCCCAACTACAAAACCATGTTCTTCGCTGAGAGAGGAAACCGTACTCACACTTACATGCTTGAGCCTATTCCCTCGTCCGCGATACGCACTATCGCAGCAATTCGGCTTAGCTCCCATTTCCTTCGATGCGAGATAGGGCGTTGGGGCAATGGAGAAGAGTCAAATCGATTGTGCACATTATGCTCACTGCAAGTTCGAGAGTCTGAGTACCACACACTACTAGAGTGCTTAGCTTTTGATCACATCCGAACTTGCTTCTCTCACATTTTCAGCCATAACTTAGACCTACACACTTTCCTCTCCCAGCCAAAGTGTGGGCTCTCCATTGCGACTCTCATCACTACAATTTTGGAGCATCGAGAGTCGCTCATCAGCCATACACATACTACATCACATGTAACTTTGGTCCCATAGGTCATATTTGACCTCCGAGGACGATAATAAAATCTATCTATCTATCTAACTCTCTCTCTCTCTCTCTCTCTCTCTCTCTCTCTCTCTCTCTCTCTCTCTCTCTCTCTCTCTCTCTCTCTCTCTCTCTCTCTCTCTCTCTCTCTCTCTCTCTCGCGTAAGCACCAATGTTCGGGAAAAACATGTCTCAGCTTAATATCGTGCCGTTTTCAATTTCCAAAATGCCGGTTCACGGCAAGGGAAAAAGGAGAAATTCCGCCCCACAATAGAGAAAAATAGTGTAAAAACCTGAAAAAGTAGCCTAATTTTCTAAAATTTCCTCTTAGTGCAAATGACAAACCTTGCTTTGACGGTGCCAGACAATCTCTCTCTCTCTCTCTCTCTCTCTCTCTCTCTCTCTCTCTCTCTCTCTCTCTCTCTCTCTCTCTCTCTCTCTCTCTCCAGTGTTCGGGAAAAATGTGTCTCAGCTTAATATCGTGCCGTTTTCAATTTCCAAAATACCAGTTCACGGCAAGGGGAAAAGGAGAAATTCCGCCCCATAATAGAGAAAAATAGTGTAAAAACCTGAAAAAGTAGCCTAATTTTCTCAAATTTCCTCTTAATGAAAATTCAAGGAAGGATTTTTGTATGTTTGGAAAAATAATTTTTCCCGAACACTCTCTCTCTCTCTCTCTCTCTCTCTCTCTCTCTCTCTCTCTCTCTCTCTCTCTCTCTCTCTCTCTCTCTCTCTCTCTCTCTCTCTCTATTGAGCGTAAGCACCAGTGTTCGGGAAAAATGTGGCTTAGCTTAATATCGTGCTGTTTTCAATTTCCAAAATGCCAGTTCACGGCAAGGGGAAAAGGAGAAATTCCGCCCCATAATAGAGAAAAATAGTGTAAAAACCTGAAAGAGTAGCCTAATTTTCCAAAATTTCCTCTTAGTGCAAATTCAAGGAAAGGAATTTTGTATGTTTGGAAAAATGATTTTTTTGCGGACTCTCTCTCTCTCTCTCTCTCTCTCTCTCTCTCTCTCTCTCTCTCTCTCTCTGCCAGCCCTCTATCTTGACTGCGCTGAAAAAGGCCTCCCCGTTGTGCGCTCTCTCTCTCTCTCTCTCTCTCTCTCTCTCTCTCTCTCTCTCTCTCTCTCTCTCTCTCTCTCTCTCTCTCTCTCTCTCTCTCTCTCTCTCTCTCTCTCTCTCTCTCTACCTGTCTCCCTATTGAGCGTAAGCACCAGTGTTCGAGAAAAATGTGTCTCAGCTTAATATCATGCCGTTTTCAATTTCCAAAATGCGGGTTCATGGCAAGGGGAAAAGGCAAAATTCCGCCCCATAATAGAGAAAAATAGTGTAAAAACCTAAAAACGAAGCCTAATTTTCTAAAATTTCATCTTGGCAATGAGCTCTCTCTCTCTCTCTCTCTCTCTCTCTCTCTCTCTCTCTCTCTCTCTCTCTCTCTC
>NC_140958.1:57204805-57477305 GCF_014529385.1 Adiantum capillus-veneris
CACTTGCTCTAATCTCAGCTCTCTTTGTAAGCTTCGGACCTGGTCTTCCAAAGCTGGTATGATAACTCCCTCTTGTTCGGTTCCTGCTCTGCTAGCTCTAGGGGTAGTCCTGAGTCTAGTGATTGTTCTTTCTTGGAGCTCGACTCTTTCCCTTAGCTCAATGAGCTCATCCTTGGCTGCCTCCAACTCATCTTCTATCCGCTCCTTTGCTTCCTGTACACTTGTTACCTCTCTTGAAGCCTCGGCTAGCTGGAGTATCAAGTCGTCTCTCTCGTTTTCCGCATCATAGAGTGATGCTTTATAACTTTCAGATTCAGTCATAGCATTCTCTAATTTCCTCTGCAAATCTGCTTCCCTTTGTTTGGCTGTCTCAATCTCTACTTCCTTTTCCTTGGATCTTTCTTTGATCTTGCCTAGCAGTTCATGCACCATGTGCATGTCTTTTTCATCTTCATCTGTCAACTCTAAAGCTCTTTCTGCCACCACCTCCACTGGCTTCGGCTCTTCTATTACGTTCTGTTCGTCCAGTTTCTCTTCATTTTCTTTTGTACTCTTTGTTTTTTCCTCTGTCCCTCTCCGATCATCTTGTTTTTGTAGGGTGATCCCATAAACTGCCTCAAGGGCCTCTTCTTCAGTGTATCCTATAGCTACCAGATTCTCATAATCATTTCTCTTTTGCTGAACTGGATCTATCTCCTTTTCTTTGGTCTCGGCCTTCGGCTTTTCCAAATCATCTGTGTCCATCTCTATTGTGGTCTCTTCCACAATAGAGATGGACTTGGTACATCAGTCATAGAGGGGTATCTGTCCTCAGCTTCCTTGGCTTTCCCCTTGTCGGCTTGCCCGTCTTTCTCTTGAGATTTAGTAGACTCATCTACTTTCCCTTTCCCCTTGTCGTCCTTTTTCAGCTCAACTTTTAAAAGTTGTACCTCCTCTTCAGTGTATGGCTCGACAGGTTGCTGCTCCAGTATAGCCTCTGACTCCTCATAAGCTTTAATATATTGATCGTATTGATCAACATGTGGCCTGGCTGAGCTACTTCCAACTTTGGTGGGGTCTGGCACCCACTTTTCTTCAAAGTCACCCTTTAGAGCTCTTTCTGCTCTAAGCTGCTCCGCTAGTCTCTCCATTCTTGCCACTTTCTGACTTTTAGTTTGCTTGGGAGCAACCTTCTTCTTTACTTTCTTCATAAGCGACTCGTCCACCTCCTCTTCAGGTTCTAAAACTATTTCTAGTTTCCGGCGTGCTCTTGTGGACGCCCTCTTGGATACTTCGGGCTGTTCTTCCTCCTCGTCGACTTCTCTAAGCCACTCATTCTGGGAGGGAACCTTTGGCCACTGATCTCTAGCTCCAATAGCTTCATAAGCTATTCTTGTCAGAATTTCCGCTCCTCCTATGTACTTTGGCTTCTCGTTGTGCATGGCAATTACTTGCTCGTGGATGTGTTGAGCGTAATTCACCTCTTTTGGCATATTGCTCTTTAATGCTCATGTGATGGTGGTCGCAATGGCATGGGGCGGTGTCGTATACTTTTGCGGTCTCTTACTGCAAACATGGAGAAACTGGTTGTACAGTCGGCAAAGGGTTGCTGCTCTTTGGTCCGCCATATCTCCATAGGTTGCATTCTGTTTCTTGGATCCATAGACCTCTATGGCCTCCCTTCTTTCCCTGACAGAGATCCCTTTGTTGTGCAGCTTCAATGCGTCTGCAATGAGCTGTGGAGTGATCTGTACTTCTACTTTCTCTCCATCCATGGCTGTCAATGTGGCTTTCCCATCCTTCTGAATGGATGTTGCCAACTCGTACACTCTTCTTGTATCCACACCTGATGGTCTCGAGGTGAAGAAACTGTGCAAGTCTGCCCTTTCCAGGTACCTGCTGATGTCTTCTGACCTGCTATAATCTACCAATTCCTGTGGGATCATCGGTACATCCACCGCTTGCCCTTGAGGATCTCTGAAAGTCCCCTGGTAGACCTGTATTCCCTCTTTCTCCAATACTGCTTCCTCCACCCAAGTTTTGGTTGGCTTGAGGGTTTCTGCTGGAATGTCAAAGGGTTCCGCTTCTGCAAGAGCATCTTTGATTGTCGGTCTTTTTCTCTTCGTTGCCGATAACTTGGCGGAATCCATGGATCCTGTAACTCCAATTTCAGAAGTTAGCGTCTTTTTAGTACTGAAAGCCGAAATGAAGCTTTTAACCATCCAAATGACTTGAAAATTGAAACATGAGCTATTTAGGGCCTTAGGATGCAAGGTAGGTGAAAAAATATGCAAAATGGGCTCAAAATCATGCTGGCGACATCATACGCGTATGATGTCTTTTGTGTCAAAATGACTTCATATTGGTTGTGCTTGTAGCTGATAGTGTATACATGATTATCATATGCTTGGATTTGAGTTTGGATACCATTTGGTCAAGTTTTGGCCAATTTAGTCCAGTTCTGGCTCTTGGCAAAATTTTGAAAGGGATTTGGATTTTATGATCCAAATTGGATAAAACTTGGTGGTTCACTTTCAAATGGCATGTAGATCACTTCTATTTGGTGGTTGAAGCCCTGAGGTGCCAAAATCACATAGTGAGACATCATACGCGTATGATGTCTTTTAGTGTATTTTTGGACCAAATTTCTCTATAAGCTTGGATTTGGCTTTAGATAGGCTTATTCAGTGGATTTATGAAGTTTGGATAGATTTTGGGCTAAAAATGGCTGTGGAGACATCATACGCGTATGATGTCTTTTTCATCAATTTTTCATGGGATTGGTTCTGTGGACTCCCCATGTACTAGTGAAGGACTGTCCCTACTCAAATCTTGGTTTGGACTTGAGTATGTTGGATTTGGGCCAAAAATAGGCTTTATGTGAAGGATTTTCCCTCAATTGGGCTAATGGGGTGATCCACTTGACCAAATGGTTCCAAATTTCATATGTAGCATGTATTAGATATATATAATGGATGTATGATGACAAATGAGCAGTTTTGGCTCTGTAAGTGCAAATAGACATCATACGCGTATGGTGTTTTTTGTGTCAAAATGGTGCTTTTTGGTTCCAGATAGCTTGTAGATGTGTTAATCAACAATCCTACAAAGTTTCATTGAGTTTGGAGTTATTTTGACAAAATTAGGACCAAAAATCAATTTTATGGCCTAATTTGCGTCTTTTTGGTTTTCCTTGGGTTTTCTAACTCCAATTCTCATGATACTTGGTTCATAGGATGTGATTAACATGTGGAATGAGGCTATGCACTCAAATGTTGAAATGGATGTGAAATTCATGCTGTGAGACATCATACGCGTATGATGTCTTTTCTTGAAATGTTGGTCTTTTTGTGCAAAGAATGCTTTGTGCTAGTGTCCTAAGCCCTGCTAACTAGTTTTCAACTTAAAAAGTCATCAGTTTAGCTAAAAAGCCCCCTTATAGGCATTTCAGTCTCCGAAGTCGTCTCTTTGCCGTGGGGTTGAATTTCTTCAACTTTTCTTCTCGAGAGTTGCATTTCCAGCTCATTGGATATGTTGTGAAGCCATCTCTTTGGTTGAACTTGACTTTGGCTCCCCGTTCTCCATCTTTCTCCATTTGGTTTCCCGAAAGCGTCTTTTTCACCATCGGTAAGTAAATCAACTTTCTTTTGGGTTTGGTTTGCAAACATAAGTCATCCATGTATATTTGAAGCTGCTTGTGAAGTTTCATTTCATTCGGTCGTCAATTTCAGCCGTTATGCCAAAATGACGCTTTGTGTGTCCGTAGCTGAATCGGTTGTTCCGACCTACTTTTGGTGGTCCCAACCTAGAGATACTCTATGGTTGCATTGTCCTTGATGTGGTTGAACTTCTTGTGAAGTTTCGTGTCGTTTCGACAACTTTTTCCTGTTTGCCTCTTGCAGGCTCTGTTGACCTAGGGTTTTTCCAGTCGTTCTTTCTCGAGCTTTGAGTGTTAGAAACCCATCTTCTATACTAGGGTAACCCACCTATAAGTTCTTGCAAGGTTTGGTTAGGCGGTTGTGCCCCTACCTAGCATTCTTCCCCATTCCCCGTCTGCTCTTGTTTCTTGGTTTTGGTCAGTTTTCGCGACAAAAGTTAATGATAAGCATCAAAAGCTTATGGCAACGAGTCTACCTCTCATGTCTGGTGTCCTCTGAGCTCTCGTAGCAGTCGTAGAAGGCTGTAGAAGGTTGGATGCTCCTGTGTGCTCTTTGCTCTCTCCAAGAAGGTAATAGTGGAAATGAGATTGAAAGTGAAGTGAAAAATACTTAACTTCGGACTTCCCAGATCACTTGTTACCAAATTTGACATGTGCTCCTATCTCGTCGTGAATTGCACTTTAGGATTTGAAATTTCTCAATTTGGACTCCGTTTGACCTGTTTCTGAGAAATCTGTCCACTTTGCCAAAATTCTGTCATTTCGGGCTTTTCGCAACTTTTCCCGAATTGTACTCAATTTTTTTACCATGGGTTTCCCTTGTCATTAGGATCATCACCATCTATTCTTTTCTTTTTTCTGATCTCGTTTCACCTGCTTTTTTTTTTTCTTTTACTTTTATTAAGAAAATCATAAAAAATAAAGAAAAATAGCAAATTGAAGCCAAAAAATTCCAAACATACACAATAAATAGTTGGTAACCCTGTGTATATGAATATACACTTATTTGTGATTTTTGGACTTGGATTACCACTTTTTTCCACTTTTTAGCTCCAAAAACACTCTTATTTAGTGATATTTACACGTCTAGAGACCCAAATTCATCATTTGATCTCTTCTTGTTGCAAAACAAGGTATATAAGGGCATAAATATTATCAATATCTGCAATCAAACATAAAAATTACAAAATCATGTAAGACACTGCCCTTGTAATATAATTTTTGTTTTTCTTTGTTTTTGGCGCTTGTAGCTGCTTTGTAACTCCTATATACCTGTATACCTCCCCCCCTCCTAGTCTGAGTCCTTTCGGACGATTATGAAGTGTCTGTGGGCGAAGCATTGTAGTTGTTTTGGTCATAAGTTCCCAATGCAATTGTAGAGTGATGATACAACAGTCTTTCCAATAAAGCTGCTCTTTGTTTGATTGAAGGATTGGTGGTCGGGTTTTGGGTTGGTTTTGGCACTTCGGTAGTAGAATCAGTGGATGGATTCTTCTTTACTTTGTTGTTTTTTTTTACAATCCAAATCTGCTTTCGCTTCACTTGTACTTGCCACAAACTCTTTGCGACCCAAACCTGCTTTGTTCTTTGTGTTGATTTCCTCGACTTGAAATACCTAGGAGTTTCCGTTGATTGTACTGAAGGGAGTTCCTGTTTACAAATCTTTGGGATCCAAATTTGCTTGCTATAGCTTTGTGCCGTCATGAACTTCTTTGGAATCTAGATCTGTTTCACTGTCCTTGATTGTCTGGAATCACTCTGTTGTCTGGTATTGAAGACTCTATTTTCCACCTTTGTGTTCTCTGGCACAACCTTTTTTGGTCTCCATACCAACTTTGACTCCGTTTTTTCCCAAGGTTGAGCTGTTATATTATTGCTTGTCTTCCTTATCCACTGTTGAGAATTCCTCGTCGAAGAGTAATCCGGTTGTATAGAAACTTTTGGTTGCCATTGCTTCTTCTTTTTCTCTGGTTGTTGTTTACCTTTGTCTTTGGATTCGTCCTTTGGAGTTGGCTCTTCTCCTTTGGTGAACTTAACTGATTGACTTTCACCTTCGTATTTGATAAGCACTGATTTAGAACTCCAGTCAATCATTGCATTGTATTGCTTCTGCCATGGTTGTCCTAGCAATAATGGATGTTGTGTAGCTTGGTCTTCAACCACGTAAAACATATGAGGATACACATACTGGTTAATCTGTATATGTAAAACTGTGCATCCGACAGTTTTGATTGAATTCTCAGAGTAACTCTTTAACTCTTGCTTGGCAGTTTGTAGTTTAGTGTCATTTGTCAATTGTCTATACAAACTGAGTGAAAGTAGGTTAGTTTGAGCTCCTGAATCCAATAGTGCTCTGGCTTTGATTTGGTTGGTTCCTACTTTGCATTCAATGATGGGTTCTTCTTTGTCATTATCCATTTCTGTTATACTGACTGCGTTTATTCGTATTGCTCCTTCATTGCGTTGTTTCTGACGTAGTAGTCTTCTTTTCTCCATTCTTTCCTTCGCCTCGGCTTGCGCTTCCTCCAAAATCTTTTTCTTTTTCTGGACACGCAGCTTTTCTTGATGTATTTTGAGAAGCATGTCTTGGGTTAGCGGCAAAAGATACTTTTTCACTCTGCATCCACTAATCCAATTGGGCATTTCTTCTCCGTCTAATGTAGCAAGCTTGACGGCTCCACTTGGTGATAGATCTTTAATCACCAGAGGTCCCATCCCTCGCTTTTTAAGCTTCTTAGCATGCTGTTTCAGAGTGTAAACTAGGACATAGTCCCCAACCTTAAACTCTTTAGTCCGCACATGCTTATCAAAAAATTCTTTTTGTCGCCTTTTTTGAGCGTAGATAGAAGCTACTGCTTTTAGGCGAAGCTCGTCTAGCTTTTCCAGGTCATCTATTCTATCAGAAAGCTCGTGCCCTGTCCACTCTAGATCCTTAGCCACCCTTAAGGTTGAAATCAAGAATTCTATTGGTAAGATAGCATTTAGCCCAAAAACCATGTTATATGGGGTCGTTCCTATTGATGTTTTATATGCTACCCTATATGCCCATAATGTTGAATGCAACTTCTGGTCCCAGTCAGTTCTCGACTCAGATACAATCTTCGTGAGGACCGTGCATATGGTTTTGTTTGTTGCTTCAGCTTGTCCGTTTGCTTGTGGATGATACGGGGCTGATTTCCTATGGATTACCATGAATTCATCTAGAAGGATCTCTATCACTTCATTTATAAAATGTGTGCCTCGATCACTCACAATTTCTATTGGCAATCCATATCGTACAAAGACGTATTCATATAGAAATTGTGCCGTGGTCCTGGCATCTGCTTTTTGAGTTGCCTTTGCTTCGACCCACTTTGTTAGATAGTCTGTAGCCACAACGATGTATTGTGCATGAGTCTTATATGCAGGAGGTGAAATGGGTCCGACATAATCAATCCCCCATTTTGCAAAAGCTCTTGCCCCCATCATTGGTCTAAGCGGCATATCATCTCTTTTAAGTGGTATTTTGGTCCGCTGACAGTCATCACACCGTTTAACGTATTCCTCAGCGTCCATATGTAATGTTGGCCACCATATTCCTGCGGCTAAGACAAGTTTTGTTGTCTTATCACCTGAGAAATGGCCTCCACCTACTCCTCCATGAGCTTGCTCCAGGATTATCACATACTCAGACTCTGATGCGCAAATCCTAAGCTGGTTGTCTTTACCTCTCTTATAGAGTTGATCTCCTATTAAAGCGTAATCTCTAGCTTCTGTCTCTACAGATTTCTGACGAGCTTTTGACGTTCCTTCTGGGAAAGTTCTATTTGTGAGATATTCAACAATATACTGACTCCATTCTAGGAGCGATCATTATCTGATATAATGTCGAATACTCTGCTGGCGGTTTTGATGAACATACAATACATACAGTGACATATTCATGTACGCTTTCTTTCATTCCTGGCCAATAGACTCCCAATTGTAACAAATTCCTATATGTGTTCCTTCTTGAACAATGAAATGCACATTCCTGAACATGTGCTTCGCGCAGATATATATTATATTCCTCAGGATTGATGCATAGTCGTAAAACATGATCATTTCCCAATTGATACAACCTTCCTGCAACCAATTGAAGATTCTTGGATTGCTGAATAGCAATATGTTTCTGGTTGTATTCTCTTCTATCGAACTCTCCTCCATAGGTTAATAGGTTAACGACATTTTGAGACCACTTCGGTATCATTTCTATGTTGAACAAGTACGCGTCTGGCATGTCGTCATCTACTCCTATAGGGTCTTCTCCATTCGTCAATCGCGAAAGATGATCAGCTCTAAGATGTGTTTTTCCTTTCTTTACTACTACCGTGAAGTCGAATTCCAGTAAGATAATGAACCATCTCACTATTCTCCCGGTATTGCATGGTTTATTCACTAGGTAGAGCAAGGCTTGGTGATCCGTAAAAAACACAAACTTGTTGGCTAGAAGATAATGCCGAAATTTCTTCACAGCATATATCATTCCTAATCCCTCTCGCTCTGTTGTGGTGTAATTCTTCTCTGCATTGTTGAGCTGTCGACTGGCGTAACAGATAGGAAAATCCATGTTTCCTTCTTCTGGCTGAGCCAGAATGCATCCTATTGCATATGCCGAAGCATCTATATGCACATGGAATATCTTCTCCCAATCTGGTGATTTCAAGACTGGAGCAGTAATGAGTGCCTCTTTCAATTTCTTGAATGATTCCTCACACTCCTCTGTCCATTCAAAGTTCACTATTAGCCTGTAAAGTGGTTGGCCTATTATAGCGTACATGTAAATGAATCGTCTATAATATCCGCAATGTCCCATAAAGCTCTGTACTTGTTTCGCATTGGTTGGTCTAGGCATATCCACTATAACTTTTATCTTCTCTAAATCCGTGGATATTCCGTTTTGTGAGACAATATGTCCCAGAATTCTGCCCTGTCGGACCATAAACACACATTTCTCAGGATTGAGACAAATGCGATATGTCCTACATTTCTCAAATACTTTTCTTAGGTGTTCTAGATGCTCATCTCTCAGAAGAGAATGTACACATAAGTCATCCATGTATATTTCTAGAAACAACCTTAAGTATTCTTTGAAAGCATGCGTCATCAGCCTCTGGAAGGTTGCGGGAGCATTGGTTAGACCAAAAGGCATAACCCGATAAGCATAAATTCCCCACTCCGTTGCAAAAGCTGTTTTATGTTGATCTTCCAGTGCTATGGCTAGCTGGTTATATCCTGAAAAACCATCAAGAAAGGAGTATGTTGTTTTCCCTGATACACGCTCTAGAACATGATCAGTTATCGGCAGGGGATAATTGTCCCTGATTGTTGCAGCATTCACTTTCTTTAAGTTGACACACACTCGGAGTTTTCCGTTCTTCTTGGGTACTACCACAATCGGAGATACCCAATCGGTGTGTTCAATCTCGTATATGAATTCAGCTTCCATTAGCTTATCTATCTCTTCTTTGATTCGCTTAGCAAATGTATCATTATATGTGTATGGTCTCTGTCTGCTAGGCTTTGCGTCTTGTTTCAGTGGGATTGTGTGTTGGCATATCGATGGGTCGACTCCCTTTAAGTCCTTATAAGACCATGCAAACACATCCCTATACTCTCTGAGAAGACTCAAAAGTCTCTCTTCCTCGCCTGGAGACAAATCTGTGGCTATGTACACCGGTCTAGGTGTCTCACCTGGAGCTGCTAAATCAACTTTTTTTGCATCCTCCGGTCCGTCATAAGATTCGTTCTCCCTTCTCTCTCGAATAGGTTGGGTTAATACCACCTTCCTATCCTCTATTGTGAATTTCCTATAGTGAGAGGGAACATCCATGTTTTCCTTGATTTTGGTGTTTTCGTCCTCTCCACTCTCGAATTCTGTCGTCCAAACTTCTTTCAGAGTTTTCTTGAGCTCTCTGTACTTGTTTCTACGTTCTAACTTGGACTCCGTGTGTTCTTTGTTACGCTTGTTCTTTTCTGATTTTTCTGTTTTTGTTTTCGTTCCATTCCTTTGAACTTGATTTCTTGAGCTTCTTTTGTCTTTTCGTAAGCTCTTTTGATCATTGCCTCTCATTCTTCCAGAAATCTTGTCCTTAACACAATCTTCCGCCTTTACTAGCATTAGGAATTGATTTTTTCCCCTTATTCTAGGCATCGGATTGGTTCTAACCCCCTTTGTTTTTCTCCTTGCTCTATAGCGTTTCTGGCGTTGTTTAGTTTGGTTCGGGAAATCATAAAATCGGACATCCGTTATAGTTTCTTCGTTTCCGCTTGAATTGTCCGTTGACTCGTTGTCTGCTTCATTTCCCCACTCTGGATGATCGGGAATGTCGTGAAACACCTCTTCTTCATTTTCCTTTTCTAGTGTATCGTTTTTTTTCAGTTTCTTTTTCGAGTATAGTTCTCAGCATGAAGTACGGAACCACGTCGTACCCGTCCTTGTCGCAAAATTTCGTTGTGGGACCATCCGGAATTGCACAAACATCTAGGGTTGCTAGAATGTGTGTCCATTCTAATGGTTCAAGCGTGTCCTCTGGAAAGGGTTCTCCTATATAAGCTTCGTCTTCGATAGCCCTTTCTAAAACATATTCTTCTCGCCTCAGACTTCCACATTTCGAGGCTCCACACATCCATAACTCCTTGGGCTTACCTAACCAAACTGAAAATTCGGATCCCGCCAAAGTAGCTGAATCAAAATCCTCTACCGGTGTTCGGTCCACATCTTTGTAGCTATGGTCTCTCAGGTTCACACGTGTAGTGGTTTCCATATTTCTCAGGTATATGTAATCGTAGCCCCAATCCTGGACCATTTTCAACTGTCTCATGAATGGTCTTCCCAATATGATATCATAGTTATTCTCCTTGCCAAAATCGACAATAGCAAAAGTATGTTCGTATTCAATGCCGCAAGAAGTCACTACGACTTTCTCTAATAACCCCATAGGTTTCTCCATGTGTCCATCTGCTAATTGGAGTTTCAACCTAGTCTTCCTTATTGCTGGTTTCCCCCATTTTTTCCAGATTTCTTTTGTAGCAATGGCTACCCCAGCTCCGCTGTCTAGTATTGCCATCGTGTTCACTCCTTGGAATTCAACTGGTAAGGTTGTATTCCCCTCTTCACCTTCGCAATACTCTCCGACCTTGTTTAAGGGTACAGGCTTAGCGTTCTTTTGTGGTTTACTCAGCTCTTGTATACCCTCTTGCAGTCTCGATGTTGGGTCTTTTATCCCAAATTTCTCCAAGCATTTTCCTACAGTGGTCCACATATGTGGTCTTAGCCTCAAAAGCTCAGCTAGAGTGATAGTGCATGTCACTGGTGTTGACAAGATCTCTATCAATCCTTGCGAGTCCATGACTTTTTCTGATGAGATTCTTCGTGAGGGAAGTGCTCTAGTCTCGGATTTTGCTTCATACTCTCCTAAGTATGAAGGTAAGGTATTCAGTGAGTGAGGTTTGCTCTCCATTGTTCTAACAGAGCCCCCATCTCCCCAGTAAGATTGCAGATCCAAGTCCACTTGAGATCCTGCCTCAAATTCCACTATGGGAGGATTCATGATGTCCTTTTCCCAATTTGTCTGATTAGCTTGGCAACTTAGCTCGTTTGCAAAGTTTGCCTCTCTCACTTGTTTCCAAAATTCATTGTAATCCTCATCTCTTCCGTAAGACCTCTGTATGACTGGATGAAAACTCTCTATCTCCTGATCGGTTGTGTTCAATACTATGCGGTCATCCTTGTGTGTATTTTCAGGCACTGGGAGTCTTTTCAGCTACCTGTGAAATGATAGTCTCTTGCTGAATTGGGTTTTTCGTTCCACAATTCATTGTTTCTCTTGGTGGTTCTAATAAGGCTTGTGCAGTCTCGATCATTCTCTGGCACATTTCAAGTCTCTACTTTTCCAATTCCGCGTTTGGGTATGTCATCCACCTCTGTTCTTGTGTTTGGTTGTTCTTTAACCTAGCTTCGTAAGCTCTCATCAGTGCGTCCAATGGTTCGTGTACTTTGTCGACTAGCACTAATCCCCCTGAGCTTAAGCTCGTTGTTTCTTTGATACTCTTTTGTTTCGTTCTTTCCGGGCTCATCTCTCGTTTCCCGTTTTGACTCTCAAGTTTTTCTAATCTATCTTTAGTTCGCTTTAGTTCCTCAGCTAGAATAGCGTCTTCATGTTCTTTTCTCAACTTCATGCGTGCTTTTCTAGCTTTCCATGTGTTTCTCTGACTCCGCGGTCCTTGACTAACCACTTCAGTCGCTAACTTTCCATTCTTAGGTTCTCTAGTGGTTTTCTTAGCTTGAGCTCTAGTAACAACTTGCGTTGGTATCAGAGTTTCATTTTCAGACCCACTGCTGGTAGGAATAGTTTCTAGCATATTCAATGTCGTCTTTTGCACTTTATTTGGATTCTTTGAACAATCCTCAATGAAGTGAGTAACCCCACACTCAGTGCAATAAGCGTTAATTCTAATGATTTCCGTATGTGGACAAACATTCATCAGATGGTCACCTCCACACTTGTAACAGGTCCTAGTGCTGGTCTTGGTCCCATTTGATTCGTCCTTTGTGGATAGGATGGTCTTTGTCCTGTTAACCCTCCATGAGCTATGAACATCAATGTTCTTGCGTCCAAATTGTATCTCTCTTCATCAGAAGCACTTATAACTGTTGGTATTCCAACATTCCCAATCATGCCCCATGGTTCTGGTTGTTTGGGTTCTTCTGGTGGGTAATACACAGTTGGAGACATGTGTGCACCAAATTCTTCATAATAGGCTTGAACAGGCACTAAGGCTTGTTCTTCCTGATTCTCTAAGGTTGGTGCATATCTAATGCCTACTGGTCTTGCTCCTGGTAAAGGTGGTTGTTGTCCCAATACCGGTTGCGGTCTTTCTATCCCCATAGGTCCTGGTACATTTCCCGTTGGGTATCGAGGTACTGGATGTACTTGAGGTGGTGCTAATTGAGCAGGAGGTGCATACTGACGCTCCCTTACATACCCTTTGTTGTAATAGCACTCCTCTGTTGGATGGTTTGTCCATTTTTGTTCAATCGCACACCATTTCAGTGGTTTTGGCAATGGTTTTTGGTATGGTGCCATCCTTTTTAGAGCCTCTTCTATCATTTGCTCTACATTTGGCATGGTTGTTGTTTGAACATTCTTTTTAGTGGTAGTCTCGCTCACTACAGAGGAAGAGCTACTGGATGCAAAATCTGTATCCGCTGACACCTCTCCATAAACCATACAGTTATCCACTAAGTACAATGCTTCTCTCGTTACTTGCTCGAAACTTGTACAAGCTTTCAAGTGCAAGTCCTTCTTGAGAGTGTCGTTTCTCAGTCCCTCAATAAAGAGAACAGATAGTCTGTCATCTTGTGGTCGTTCACGTACTGGACATCTCTCAATGTATTGTTTGAAGCGAAGTGAAGCTTCCTTCACTTTTTTGTGTTCTCTCTGTTTAAAAGCATATATTTGTGAGACCGTATTGTGCTTAATCCCTCGTTTTGAGAATTCCTCAGCAAACTCTCTTAGCAAATGGTCAATGTCATGGAATCCCCCTATGTTCAGTGGTTGAAACCATGTCAATGCCGTACCTTCTAGAGTAAGACCAAATCCCTCGTATTGTGTATGGAAATCTGTTATCTGCTCAGCTCTTAAGACTTGCTTAAAGAGTGACACATGTGCATACGGATCTCCTGAACCACCATACTTCTTTGGCATACACTTGGCTACTTGAGATGGTCTCATACGTCTATGGTCTGCTACCAATCTCATTGCTCCTGTGTCCCGGCTAAAGCTTTCTCTAGCATCATGGACTTCATGGGTTACCCTTGTCGGTTCCCCTGCCCTGAATCTACTACTAGGAGGTAAATGTGATGGTTCCGCTTCGAACCTTGGACCTGGAGTGGTATATGTGGGGATTGGAACTGCACTACCTCGATTCGTATCCATTGACTCTCTGGAATGTAATGATCCCATTGGTCCGGGCTTCGAGTACTGAGGTTGACTGAAAGAGTCAACAGCCTGAGTTCTTTGTCCTCCTGTCGTCATTGGGTTTTGCAATCCATTTGTTGGTGCTGGTCTTTGTGAGCTAGAAGTAACATAATACTGATGTAGTGGTCCCCCAAAGTATGTATATCCTTTTAATTCTTTCTTGCCCATTGTTGAGTATTGCCTCCCATACTTGTCGTAAGCAGCAATTTTCACTTCCGATCCCTCTGTGTAGGTAAAGACATAAAGTCTTTTTTGGTTTGTCAACTCTCCGGTGTAGGGTTCTTCACATCTATAATAGAGATCTTGCTCCCCATTATTATATTTGTATAGCCCCACATAGATGTTATCAGTGTTGATCCTTGTAGTTTCATTCTCTCTTCTTAACCTCGCATCAGGGAAGTTCATTATTGGTGCTTTCTCCTCGAGTTCTTCATCTACTTTGGCTTTGGTGCCCATCAATCCCCACTTGTCCACAATGTTAGGGTTTAGGACTACCAAGTACATGGTACCCTTGTCGTCTAGATATCTATCTCCTCTATAGCTCACAGGCACTAAGTCCTTGAACTCACTAGCTCTCTCCTCTATCTTTACACAATAGCGGTCCATTCCATCTTTGTAGATCTTGGCACCTTGCTCATTGTCGTACTGGTATTTTATGAACAATAGCTTCATTGTGGCGGAAGGGTTTGATGACCCTGCTGCCATATTTTCTCTGTTGTTCAGGTTCAAGTGTTCCAAGTGTTCGGTGAAAATCTCGTAAGATCTCTCCGAAAAAGTATCAGCAACACTTCCTTCAAAGATCGGCTCTAATGGTTGCACCCAACTTTGGTTTACACTTCCCTCGGTTGATATGACACTTGCTTGTTCCCCTTGTTTTGGTTGGTTATTTTGGAGATTCCTGCCCGATCTCAAATTCATCAATTCTCCTAAAGGACTTTAACTTCTCCGTCTCGGCAATTTGTTTTCCCAAGTTTTTGTGGTCAGAATTGATCCAAACTGATTGATACTTGGTCAATTGTTTAATCTTGTCAGTTGGACAACTTCTGTTTCATCAAGTGAGAATTTTGTTGCAGTTATGCTGAAAAAGACATTATATGCGTATGATGTCTTTTTTCACAGATTTGGACTATTTTGGTTATGCTCACTCTCAGTAGCCCCCTTATGCTCAGTCCACTCACAAAATTCAGTTTGAACTCTGTTTAAGCAAGTTATGGCTGATGTAGGCTTTTCTTGGCAATTTTCCGCTTTTGACTTGTTTTGGGTCAATTATGATCCAAATGGGATGAAACTTGAAATATAACCTCTAGACAGCTATTACAATGGATCTGTGTTGGCAAAGTATCAAAATATGTCCAAAATTAGGTCAAAGACATCATACGCTTATGATGTCTTTTTCATCAATTTGGGTCAAGACTTCATATTTTTGCTTTCTACAGTGTTTGTAACAATCTTGTCAGGTCAGATATCAAAAATAAGTAGTGGATGTGCTAAAAGACATTATACGCGTATGATGTCTTTTGTCCCAGATTTTGACTATTCTTGGTTTTAAGCCTTCTCCAATGTTTGTAATTGGGTTTCAAGTGTTTTTGTCAGGTTTGAATGTAAAAACAAGATCTGAATCCAAAATTTCCTATTCTTTGCGTTTCTTGGACTCCGACTTGTCTTTTTGGGTTTCCTTGAGTGTTAATGCTCTTGTTTTAAGTTGAAATTAGGGTATAACCCCCCTTTTGAACACTTTGGTAAAGTCAAAATTTTTGTTTTGGTCTCTGTTTGGTCATTTAGACATCATACGCGTATGATGTCTAAAGTTGCAGATTTCCAGTTTTTTGGCATAGAATCCTTCCTAAAGCTTTCTCAAGTGCTCAGCAACTCCCAGATACACAGAAAATTTCTCTGACTTTTGTTTATTGCAAGTTTCACTACTAACTCGACGGTTTAGTGATCTAACATGCAATCAACCATATCAAGCAAATACTCCAATGATTACTAGCTCCAGATCAGGATCAAATGAAGTCCTACCTAAGCTATTCCTAATCATAAAATGGGTTTGGTAATTGTGATGTTAAAGAGATCCACTGTCACTCACGGACTAGCAAATTCTTCTTCTATCAACAACTACTCAACACCAACAAAACAACAAACAAATCTAAGCTAATCTAAAAATATTGTCAACACGGAAGACCCAGGAATACCCCACTTCCTAGTATCTCTCGAGATCTTCGGAGTCCACCACTCCTAGATCTTTTCTAACTAAAGTACACAAAGTGGTTTATACGACTCACCTCGTAGGATTAGTCTAAGGTCACCTACTTAGGGCTCTCATCCCCGACAACGGCGCCAAATGTTAAGGCGGTTACGCCGCTAGCGGAAGCTAAATAGCGAGAACTCAACCAACAACAGAATTTGTCAGACGAGGACGGAGCTTGACCCGCAGGCGCATGAAAACAACTAGGTGGGTGTCAAATCACCTACTCGACCTTCTAATGACAATCACTACTAAGGAAATCAAATCTAAGTTCTAAAATACGCAAGTGACTGAAATCCTTACTACGAATGAATGCTATACGAAACAGGATCTAGAATCATTGAATCGATCTCAAACTCAAGGGGAAGTCTATACACTAGGTAAGAACAACACCCTAAAGACTTGAACTGCAAAATCAACCTATAACCACTCCGTGCGGCAAACGCGTATGAAGACAGGCCAAAAAATACAGGTGATCAAAACTTGACCCCGATGGTACCAATGTGTAGCTCTACTCGTTGTGGTTCTATAGATATGCTGCACGCTCCATTCCGACACACGATGTCAGGAGTTTTTTGGAGCAAGGGATTGCGCATATGTACATATACATGCATGGTGCATCAAATAAAGGATTGCCCATTTTCCTTAGCCAGGTGGTTATGTGGGGCCCACATGTGTACAGGTAGGACAACATGTACATAGTGCAGCGATTTTCACTATTACAGTACCAGTGTGTTTTTTATACAATAATGAGGAGTTGGTAGCGCGTAAAACTTCTCGAGGAAGCTATCCGCGGGCCGACGACGTGAGGTCAGCAGGTGCGTCAGATGGCATCTAGTGGCGTCAGGAGGGCGAACGAGGTCAATATTTGCACGCAGATGAGGACGGACACAACGTGGGTGTTTGCTTGTGAGAATTATGCAGAAAGGTCATCATGAGGACCTTTTTTTGGGGCCACTTCACGTGGTGGCGAGATGCATTATTGGAAAAAAGCTGAGTGCCAGGTGTGCGAATGATGCAAAAAGGTGACAACTATGCACTGCGAGGTCAGTTTTTGGCCTGTTCGGGGTCCGTTTGAGGTCATCTAAAAGGCCAAGGGTGCCCAACTAAGAAGGCTAAGTGTGGGAACTGAAAAAACTGAGAGAAGACCAGAAAAAAACGTGGAGAAGAGAGGAGGAACAGCCGCAGGTGTGTTTTTGCTCATTTTGGAGCCTGTTTTGGCCGTAAACTGCTCATCCGATGTCGGATTTGAGCACTTTGACATTGTAGACTGGGGTTTTGGGCCGTTCCGGACGCGATGGCGCTGTCCATTTTGCCAAATTCCTCACTCTTTTCCTGCTGTTTTTCTGTGTAAGTTTCTCCTATGAGCGAAGTTTCTGCTCTAGTTTGTGATTATATCTGGTATCTTTTACCCATATTGTGTGAGCTGTTTGCCCCATTGGTGTTGGCCCAAGCTCATTTGTATCTAAACATCAGAAATTCTCCTCTTTTGAGCTGAGTTTTTTGGGTGTGTGTGTGTGTATGTGTGTGTCTGTGTGGAGTGGGCAAGTGGATAGTCTCTCTCCTCTCACTCCAGAGGTGTGTTCCCTGTCTCGGCCAGGTGTGTTGTGTAAGCCGAGTGGTGCCCCATAGTGTGTGTGTGTATCTTCCCAAGAGTGTGTGTCGGGTCGTTATAGAGGCGCTGTGTGTGTTTTCATCCCGACCACATTCTTTTGGTGCCCCCACGGAGGATCTTCTTCGAGTACCTTCTGCTTCGAGCTTCGAGCTTCGGGATTACAGGTTGCAGATTACAGGTTGCAGGTTACAGGTTACAGGTTACAGGAACAGGGACAGGGACAGGTACAGGTGATTCACACAGGTACAGGTAGCTGGAGTACAGTGATGTCACTTGCAGTTGTTGTGGGAATGCATCACTTGGCGCCTATTTGAGCGCATTGTCTGTTGGATTGTACGTTACTTGTGGAAACTGCCATTGTACGCCTTTGTGGAGCCATATATGGTTTTATTTGGCAGTCCCAGCCATTTCTGAGACTTGGTCTGGAAGATAGTCATTTCTGAGACTTGACTATACGCGATTTGCATTAGCTTTCGTGTGAGGGTCGATAGCGTGAGGTTTTTATTGAGCTGGGGGATTCTCAAATGTGGAGATCCTTTCGGTGATACAGGTAGCTGGAGCACCCTTTTCGTGACCTCGCCATAGGCTATGTACTAGTGAGTCCTACTTGATGCTCGGGTTCTATTGTTGACAGTTTATGCATACATAGACAGTCTATATTTTGGGTTCCTACTGCTCTACTTCTGGGGAAACTCTGTCGAAATTTTCCCAAGTTATGATGGCTGGTTTTTTGGTATTTTGAGCCATTTATGCTGTTATGCTGCTGAAATTTTGGCAAAATCAGAGGTTGAGTCAGGTGTGCCTTCTTGGGAGCTTCATGGTTGGCTTTAATGGATGATCAAAATGGCCCTCAGTTCACTCCTTTTCATTTAACGCAAAGAATTCAGATTAATGTTCATGTGTCCAGGAAGATCTTTTTCCAGCAGCGCATAGTCTTTATGTTTGGGCCAAGAAGATTGAGAGAGATCCTGGAATGTCCTTTGCCTGTTGTCATTCCGATGATCAACTATGAAAACTCATTTGATGTGCATGTGTTTGTCCTTATCTAAAGTTGAGCTCCATTGAAGTTTCTGGGGATTGGGAAGTGAAAAGTTTTGGGTTCTTGCACGTGTGTTCGAAGGGGTTCTCAAAGCATCATAATTTGGGTGGCCATGGCTTTCTCTTATCCCGAGTTTCATGGAAGAAGTGATGAAGATGTGGAAGAATTTTTGGAAAAGATGGAGGTTGCCTGCATTAGCAACCAGATTTATGACCCTACGCAAATGTTACGCCTTCTCCAAATTTGTTTGAAGAGTGATGCACGAGCTTGGTCCAAAGCATTTGAAGAGGAGTTGCGTATGGCTGATCCACCTATAAGATTGAGTTGGGACAATCTAAGGCATGGATTGGAAGTGGAGTTTGTGAAGATAGAAGACCCTGACAAAGTGTGGCAAGAAGTACAGGCTTTGGTGCAAAAGGAAGGTGAGCCAGTAGATGCGTACATACGTAAGTTTTCATTGGCATGGGAGCGAATGTGCAAGGCTTTAGCACCACAGGTACCCCCGCCTGACATGATGAAGAAGGACAGGTTCTTGGCTGGTCTTTGGGAGAATATACGTTGGAGAGTAGAGCTAAAGAAGCCTAGGACATATGAAGATGCACTAGAGGTAGCAAGGAACAAAGAGTGGAAGCTGAGGAAAATGAGCCAGTTAGGGGTGGAGTCTTTGCCAATGAGGTCTGAATTTCAGCCTATAGAGTCTTTACAAGGGCGCATGTCAGGGGTTCATCATGAACCAGTGGTTCCTGTTACTACTCAGGTTATGCCAGCAGTGATCACTACAGCAGTGCAAGATGATGGCCTAAGGCAAGACATGAGGCAAGTGGTTGATCTGATGAAGAATCTCAGCCTAAACATGCTAGGTCAAGTGGGAAATGATCGAGGTCGAGGGCGGTTTGCAAATCAGCCAGGAGGTGAAGAAAGACCTAGGAATGGTGCTGGACAAAGTAATCGTAGGTTTTGGAGGCAGACGCCCACATGTTATAATTGTGGAGAGTTGGGTCACATCAGCCCGCAATGTGATAAGCCACCAAGGATGGGGGGAGACATGTATCCATTGCCAAGACAGGTGCTAACTAGATCAAATGATTATGGCATCGAAATTAAGGGAGACGAAGGAACCAGTGGACTGACCCAGGAGGAAAAGGGAAAGACAAAAGTGCTAAGTGTAGTCACCTTGGAGAAGGCATCAAAGCTAGAGGATACATTAGTGATGCCTATTGGGAAGAGGACCACAGAGGATAAGGAAGGAAGAAGTGCCCCAGGTCCTAGTAAGAAGAAAGGAAAGAGCCATGAAGGCGAGGATGTCAAGGCCAAGAGGAAAAGGAGAGCTCGTCGAAAGTTTCATGTTTCAGATTTTCCACTAGGGGATGGGCAATTAAGCTATGACTTGAAGGAGGATCTGACGAGCAGGAAGGTAGATGTTACTTTTGGGCAGCTTATAGAGATGGTGCCTAAGCTAAAGCGACAGTGGAAGAGGATGGTTAACCCAATGGAGAAAGAGCCAGAGAGAGGTTCAGTGAAGGTGTTGGCAATGGACGAGCTACCAGACATTTGTCCAATAGTAGATGTGTGGCATAAAAGGAAAAATTTGGGACAAGGTTATGTGGATGGCGGAGCCCAAATATGCGTCATAACACACTCATGCGTTGAGAAGATGGGTCTCACAGTGGCTGGGGTGTCAGGTTTTCGGATCAGATTGGCAAACCATCAAAAAGTAAAATGCTTGGGTGTTGTAAAGAGCTTAGAAGTGGAGGCATATGATGCAAAGGCAGTGGTTGATTTTCATGTGATGCCAGCAGGGTTGGGAGCATATCCTATTATACTGGGCAGACCATGGTTACGTGCAGTGGGAGCTGTTCAAGATTGGCGACATGGTACGATTAGCCTCTATGGAAAGACAGGTACCAAGAAGCTTTATAATATGGACACAAGGAAACGATTAGAGGAGCTTTATGAAGATGAGGATGAGTCTAGTGATGAAGACTCTTCCACGGTGACAGATGAGGATAGTGATAGCACTACCAGCAGTGATGAGGATGTTGATGTTGCATTTCTTTTGATGGACAAAGAAATCCAGGAGATTGGTTTAGTCGCATTTGCGAAGGAAGTTGAAGATGAAAGTGAAGGGCCTTATGAAGTGATTGAAGGGCTGATGCAAACCAAAGTTGAGTTGTCAAAGAAGCAGGAATTAATGACGCAAATGATTAGTGGAGACCTCTCAGCTATGGAGAAGGATATATATTTGCATATGCTGGCTAGTTTTCCTGATTTGTTCATTACTTCATATGAAGAGATCAGAGGGTTCAAGGGTGAAGAGATGCATATAGAGCTGAATGAAGGTGCTAAGCCAGTGCGGCAAAGGCTAAGAAGGATGGGTCAAGAGCAAATGGAAGCCTTGCGGGTAGAGGTGGACAAGTTATTGAAGGCAGGGTTCATAGTTCCAGTGGAGACCACAGAATGGGTGAGTCCAGTAGTAGTCAGTCCAAAGAAGGATGGGAAGTGGAGAATTTGTGTAGATTTTAAACCCTTAAACGCAGCCACTAAGAAGAACCCATATCCTCTTCCATTCATCGATCAGATCTTGGATTCAGTGGCAGGTTATGAGAGGTACAGTGTGTGTGATGGTTTTTCAGGCTATTTTCAATTGAAGATTGCTCTTAAAGACCGCACAAAGACAACTTTTATTACGCCATGGGGCTGCTATTGCTACACAGTGTTGCCGTTTGGGTTGTCAAATGGACCATCTTTCTATCAAGAAAGAGCAAATTGGGTGCTGGAACCATTCATTGGTAGTTGTGTTAAGGCTTTTATGGACGACTTCTGTGTCTATAGCAGTAGGGCTGAGCATCATGAGAAGTTGCAGATGGTATTGGCTCGATATGATGAATGTGGAGGACAACTGAATCCAAAGAAATGTCATCTAGCACAGCCAAGGGTGAAGTTATTGGGCCATATGGTGTCAGAAAATGGCATTGAGGCTGATCCAGATAAGGTGAAGTCTATTATTCTTCTTCCATCACCTATGAGTACGAAGCAATTGGCAACCTTTATACACAAAGTAAAGTACATGGCACGGTTTATTCCATTGTCTTCGCAGCTTCTTTATCCATTACAACAAGTGGCAAAGCATGATCCATTGCAATGGGATGACAAGTGTGAAGAAGTGTTTCAAGAGGTGAAAGAGGTGTTAGGGGGGTTGTCAGCCATGCAGGCTCCTGATTGGGAGAAAGTTTTTTATGTAAATCCATCAGTAGGGGATGATGCCATTGGAGCCATGCTATTGCAAAAGGGGAAGGGCAGCCATTATATGAGGCCAGTGTATTGTGCAAGCCGAGTGAAGTTGGTAGCGGAGAGAAAGTTATCGGAAGTAGAGCTAGTGATGGCCAGTGTAATATTTGCTTGTCGACGATTTCGTCATTACTTGCTACCACGGCCTTTTGTTTTCTTGACGAGTTATGCCTTTTTGCCACAGTTAATTAATGGTATTAACATGTCAAATGTGGTGAAGAAATGGGTAATTGAGCTGCAAGAGTTTGAGTTCTCTTTTCTAGTGGAAGATAGTACAAGGGCTACCCTAGCTGATTTGTTGACCTACAAGGAGAATCCCCTTATTGTTAAGGAAGAGGTGGTGAGAAAGGTAGTTGAAGAAGTGCCACAGATCAGCAATGCACATGTGTTGTTCTTTGATGGTTCATACAGAAAGAGCCATGATGCAGCTTCAGGGGGTATAGCACTTTATGATCCAGAGGGAAAGCTAGTATGCAAGAGAGGGTTCAAATTGGATGCTCATAGTAACAATGAGGCTGAATATGCTACATTGGAAGCCGGATTACACATTTGTTTGAAGCATGGGGTTCGAAGGTTGAGCATAAAAGGTGATGCCTTGTTAGTGGTGAAGCAAGTGTTGGGTGTGTGGAAGAGCAAGAACACCTCATTGAAGGAAATGTGCTTCAGAATTAAAGGCCTGTTAAAAAAGTTTGAAGCATGGAGTATCAGACACATTGAACGTGCTCTAAATGGAGAGGCACATGAAGCAGCTCAAGGCATGATTGGGGAGCTATTTGTGTTGAGGACCACTTTACCTCTTTATCATGGCCGGGAAAGTTTGGCTCAAGAAGAGGAGTTTTTGCTAACAGGAATCATTCCAAAGGAGATTCAGAAGTCTAAAAAGTATGGCTTTGTGCGTAGAGCATACAGGTACAAATTGATTGGTGATGTCTTATACATGAAAGGGGCTGATCTCGTGTTGAGACGTGTACCTTGGCAGGAGGAGCTTTACAGAGTGTTGGAAGAGAATCACGAAGGCGCATGTGGTGGCCATTTTGCTCTAAAGATCACCTTGCATAAGATTTTGCAAGAGGGGTATGTATGGCCTAGTTTGCACAAGGATGTTCACCATTGGTGTAGGTCTTGCAATAGGTGTCAAGCATTTGGGAAGAGAGTGTTGAAGCCAGAGCTACGAAAAACCATTATGGCGTTTGATGTGTTTGAAAAGTGGGGGATTGATGCAATAGGCCCGTTACCTATCACAAGCAGGGGCAAAAGCTATATTTTGACGGCAGTGGACTATCTTTCTAGATGGGCAGAGGCTACAGCAGTAAAACAGATCACTGCAAAGGATGTGGCAAAATTTGTGTATGATGAAATATGTTGCAAGTTTGGGGTGCCATTAGAGCTACTTTCAGATAAGGGGCCAGGATTTAGAGCTAAACTGCTAGACTTCTTATGCACAAAGATGAAGATTAGGCACCAGCATACCACTCCTTATTACCCGCAGTGTAATGCCTTAAATGAAAGGTTCAATGGTGAGTTGGTACAAATTCTTTCTAAAGTGACAGAGCACCAAGGAAAGAATTGGGATTTGGAATTACCTAGTGCATTATGGGCTTACCGTACTTCGGTGAAGACAGGTACAGGATTTACTCCATTTCATTTGGTGTATGGAAAGAAAGCACTATTGCCTGTGGAGGTAGAGTTGCCTGCGGTCAAGATGTTAGAGAAGTTGCTTGGGCCGCCTAGTGATGCATTCAAAGAAAGGCTTTTGCAGCTACAAGAGGTCCAGTTGGATAGGATGAGCGCATTGGAACATTATGGGCAGATGCAGGATAAGGCTTTGGCAAAGATAAATGAAAAGGTTAAAAGTAAGGGTATCAAGAAACATGACTTGGTTTTGCGCTACAATAGTAAGCTGGACAACACCTTCCAAAAGAAGTTTCAGATTAAGTGGGAAGGCCCTTTCAAGGTAGTGGAGTGTTTTCCAAATGGCACATATCAGCTGGCTAACCTGGATGGTGTTCTACATACGTCAAGGGTAAATGGATTGCGTCTTAAGTTGTATCATGCCAGGTTGATGATGGTGGAGCAAGATGAGCTGTCTGTGGATCAAGCTGTGTTGGTGAGGGATGAGGAGACCTGTGATGCGGCGAGTCTCATATCTCTCTTTGCTGCTGCTGATCATGAATGATCTAGCAGGCTAGGGGATGGGCAAATTATGTCAGGAGTTTTTTGGAGCAAGGGATTGCGCATATGTACATATACATGCATGGTGCATCAAATAAAGGATTGCCCATTTTCCTTAGCCAGGTGGTTATGTGGGGCCCACATGTGTACAGGTAGGACAACATGTACATAGTGCAGCGATTTTCACTATTACAGTACCAGTGTGTTTTTTATACAATAATGAGGAGTTGGTAGCGCGTAAAACTTCTCGAGGAAGCTATCCGCGGGCCGACGACGTGAGGTCAGCAGGTGCGTCAGATGGCATCTAGTGGCGTCAGGAGGGCGAACGAGGTCAATATTTGCACGCAGATGAGGACGGACACAACGTGGGTGTTTGCTTGTGAGAATTATGCAGAAAGGTCATCATGAGGACCTTTTTCTGGGGCCACTTCACGTGGTGGCGAGATGCATTATTGGAAAAAAGCTGAGTGCCAGGTGTGCGAATGATGCAAAAAGGTGACAACTATGCACTGCGAGGTCAGTTTTTGGCCTGTTCGGGGTCCGTTTGAGGTCATCTAAAAGGCCAAGGGTGCCCAACTAAGAAGGCTAAGTGTGGGAACTGAAAAAACTGAGAGAAGACCAGAAAAAAACGTGGAGAAGAGAGGAGGAACAGCCGCAGGTGTGTTTTTGCTCATTTTGGAGCCTGTTTTGGCCGTAAACTGCTCATCCGATGTCGGATTTGAGCACTTTGACATTGTAGACTGGGGTTTTGGGCCGTTCCGGACGCGATGGCGCTGTCCATTTTGCCAAATTCCTCACTCTTTTCCTGCTGTTTTTCTGTGTAAGTTTCTCCTATGAGCGAAGTTTCTGCTCTAGTTTGTGATTATATCTGGTATCTTTTACCCATATTGTGTGAGCTGTTTGCCCCATTGGTGTTGGCCCAAGCTCATTTGTATCTAAACATCAGAAATTCTCCTCTTTTGAGCTGAGTTTTTTGGGTGTGTGTGTGTGTATGTGTGTGTCTGTGTGGAGTGGGCAAGTGGATAGTCTCTCTCCTCTCACTCCAGAGGTGTGTTCCCTGTCTTGGCCAGGTGTGTTGTGTAAGCCGAGTGGTGCCCCATAGTGTGTGTGTGTATCTTCCCAAGAGTGTGTGTTGGGTCGTTATAGAGGCGCTGTGTGTGTTTTCATCCCGACCACAACGAGTTGGAAGAAAACTCACATCGAAGCTCGTAGGAACTTACCACACATAGAAGCCAATAGCGCGAACTCTTGGTATCTGTGCGTAGCTCTCGCCGTTGCTAACACAATGGCGGTGTCGCTTCTCCAATGGCGGCTCCGTAGCTCGCGTAGCAAGTAGATAAGACTCTCTCTCTCTCTCTCTCTCTCACTCTCTCTCAGACACAGTCACGGCGCTCAAAAACTCACTTTGATTAATAATCTGAAGCCCCTTAGGTTACAAAAACTTTGGCTTATATACCTCAGCCTTGGAGGTGAGAACATCTCTAACTAATTACATCAGCAAGTGAAATTACTTCGGAATTACAAGCTGGAAACTCAATTGAGTCTCGTTACTTAATGAATGGCTCAAATCAAAATTAATGTCGGAAAGACATTTATTACAATCAATGGTTACAAAATGATGAGTGTGAGCAAAAATGTGGGTGTGATCCTCTGCTGGCTCAACACCCCCCCATCCGCCTCTCGCAAAATCAGGCCATCCGCCGTCCGCCATCAACAAAAAAAAACAAAAACAAAAATACATACATATATATATATATATTGTATATATATATAAAGCCCCCCTTCCCATACACGTTTTTCGCACACACATACATATACATACACACACATCCTCCCTCATGCACTAATACATACACACACACGCATATACGCATCGCACCACAAATACAAAGGAGGAGAAACGACTACGACATCGACAAATAAAAGAAGAAGGATCCAAAGCACGCGCCGCCAACAACAAAAAGAGAAAATGCATCGAAGGCATGCCCCGGCCGACTCCGAAAAGAAGTACGCTCGACACCGACGCACCAGCAACACACCATTCGCCGGCAACACGCAACCACAACGCCATCCTAGTAAGTTATAGGTTATTTTCATCATTATCTTCAGTTTTCACCCGAGCCATTGTAAATTTCCACTTTTTGTAAATATCATCTCTCTATGTGATGGTCACAAAGGCCCACCTAGAGATTCCCATCTTTTAATAACCTCCCAAAACAAAGCAAGGGTCAACCACACCGCGCCCACCACCTGCTTTGTCTCCCTGATTAAGCTTACCCTAACCACACTGGGATTACCATAATCGAAGCAGCCAACACCTATAAATTGGAACTGAGAGGTCACTATTGGGGGGGGGGGGCAATTCATGAGGAGTCAAGCATTTGGTAGAGTGTAGTGGGAAGGATTGGCACTATCACCATCACGGGGAGGGGGCTTGTGTGTTGGGTTTTCCTTGGGAATTGCACCATGCGAAGGGAACCACATCCATCTCTCGACTCCAATGGTCGATGCACACGTATGCACGTTCTTGGTCGTAATTATTCACAATCATTGAGTCATCTTAGAGAACGCACCAAGTAGGTTGCACCACCTCCTCTCCCTAACTCTCTACCACCACGGCATGCCACTTTGTAAATATTGCAGAAATAATTCACCCTCACACCCCCGAGGGTTTTCATCATTTGCAAGTCTCTCTCTCTCTCTCTCTCTCTCTCTCTCTCTCTCTCTCTCTCTCTCTCTCTCTCTCTCTCTCTCTCTCTCTCTCTCTCTTGGTGTGTAGGCTTGTGGTGTTCATATCATCGTGGTTTTGCGTCCTAGCCGCTCAAAGCTAGGTGGTGCCACTTGTTCACTTTATCGTGGTAGGCTCGAGGCACGCCATTCAGCCACCGTCGTTTTAGAGGCCATCAGGGTTTGGGGTCCGCTTTGCGTCCGTCAGTATCATGTAGCCTCGCCCCCAATTACATAGTCATAACATCAAACAGTTGCAAGGAATGCTCGAGCTTCCACCTTCACGAAGAAAATTTTCTGATTTTGCAGAGATTTATGATCTTCTAAATTGAAGCCCACACACCATTTTGATAAGGGGAAACCCTGATTCACTCCCTCACAAGCTCAGATTCAAGATTGCGAAGAGGCGGGACTGCAGCACACATAGATTAGGCAACCATGGAAGCTATTGCACATTAGTGCAAGATTGCTGGTTTTTTTTGTAAAAAACTTCCCTCTCTCTCTTACCCACGGCATTTTCAGCTGATGTGTCAATTTTTAGGCCATTTTTTCATTTTGGACCAAAACTAGGCCATTTTCAGCTCATTTTTTACAAAAAAAATCTCCTTTTTGATGCGAAAAATCCCAAATAGAGTCAAAAAAATCCCAAAATTTGTGGGATCACTCACATAAGCATAAAAATCATAGATAAGCATCATTTTCCATCAATATACCATTTTGGATCACTTTGCATGCAATTTTGCAATGGCATCTATTAGCTGTTATTTTTGGCAGTTTTTGCCCGCATCAGTCTTTATAGGCGAGATGAGTGTGCCACCATGAAACACTTGGAATATGTACATTTTCAAACCAAATTAAGCATCTTATCAAGTGGAAAAGCATACAAATGCACCACATCCAGGGGCACGACTCCCCGGATAGGTATATACATGATAATGACCGCAGTAGATGCTTCAACATATATCACAATATGTACATGATTGGTTTTATTTGCATACATCGAGAAGTGTCAAGAGTGAGGTGAATGTTTTAATTTCACACTATGTACATGCCATGGCATGACATCCACCCCCTATGAACCTGCACATCCTCCGGTATGTGCCACAACAACATTTGTAGAGCATTAAAACTCATGGTCAGACGCCATCTTCTCACTTTCATCCTCTGTTTGCATATAGTTGGCTTCATCATCCTCTTCACTTGGTTGTGCATCAAATGGATCAAAATCCCCTCTTCTTTTGAATAATTTAATTATTTTTCCTGCAATGGGAATTTTCAGTTCTACCCCATCCAGTTCACGCAAGGTGTAAAGTTGCATTTCCATGCACATGTTTGACAACATAAGGACCAAACCATCTCTTTGCAAGCTTCCTTATTGTAGAGTGGTTGTTTTCAAGGCTACTATCATACACCAACACCCAATCACCTTCTTCAATGTCTTTTGGTCTGAGCCTATGCACCTAGTCAAATCTGTCTTTGTTTTTCAACCTTGCATTCTTTAGTCGATCTTTTGCAAGCTCAATGTCTTTAGGCCTTCTTTCCAGTTGTCGTATGCGCAATGCAAGAAGGTCTTCTCAGCTCATTCCATCTTCCCAAGGCAATACATTGCATGTAAGAACTACATCTTCAATTGGCATCACAGTTTTTGACCATACATCAATTCAACAGGCATATAGCCAGTGACTAAACTATGTGTTGTACGGCCAGCGCACAATGCAAATGGTAGTAACCTTGGCCACTCTCCAAGCTTAATTACCTTCACAAGCCTTAGCTAAAGCTTTGATTATTGGAGGATGCCCTCTTTCACTTTTTCCATTTCCCTTTGGGTTATAAGCACAAGTTAAAGCTAGTTTGATGCCCATTCTAGAGAAGAATTCCCTTCCTTCATCAGCATCCAATTCTCCTCTATCAACAGTTTTCTTTCCCACACACCCATAGTGACAAATCACATCTTCAAGAAGAAATTTACATATAGCTTGTGTACTCTTTGTCCTCAATGCACGCCCTTCAATTTGATTAGACAAATCTTCTCTTGCAAGCACCAAATACCCCATTTGCCAAAGTCCCAAAGGCATTGTAACCAAGTCCACAACCCATTTGTAATGCATGGCTTATGGATAAGTAGGATGTAGTGCATCACGATGTCGTACATTTGAATACATTTGGCATGTCACACAAGACTCCACAAACTCATCCACATCCTTATACATTCCTTTCCACCAATACCCTTCTTTTACCTTGGCAAATGTTGCCCATACACCTTGATGTCCTTCCCATAAACTTTCATGGAACTCCTTGACGATTTGTTGCTGAGTAACCTTATCGCATACTACACGCAATGGTGTTCCATCTCTTCGTTTACGATGCTTCCATAAGTAGACATCCCTCATAAAGTATCCATATGTTTTTCTTCTTATCGTCTTAAATTCCTGCTCAGTCCAATCATCTTGCTTCTGCAGAGTACTTAAGTAGCGACCTATCAAGAGCTATTCATCCTCATATAGTTCCTCTAAAAAGAACACAAGTGAAGACATAAAACATGCATGACTACTCTTTGCATGATCAATAGTGTAAAACTTTGTTCCAACATCATCTCCCTCAATAATCATGTCCAGTTCATCTTCATACCTTGCCCTAGATAGCATATCTGCCATTGGATTGTCTTTTCCTGCAATATGCTTGAACTCAGGATTCAAGGACTTTATGTAGGCTATCTATCGCAACATTGCAATATCAAGAGTTGAACAGTTTGTGATCATTCCAAGAAGAGGCAAAAAATCAGTTTCCACAACCACTGATGCCCCTATCAAGTACTCCTTGTCACACCTCAATTCTGTAACCACCCCCCATAGTTCCCTTTTTACTTGTGCATAATTACGTTCGCGAGAACTTAGAATCTTGGCTCCAAATCTCACCACATACCTTTTTCCTTCATCATCATCTTGTCCTATTGCCCATCCTATCCCTATAGGACTCGTGTCCACTATCACAATGGCAGGTCTCTCACATGCATAGTCTACCTTTCTCAAGGTTGGCGATGAAAGAAGTAGCTTCTTTAGCTTTCTCATGGCTTTTGTGTGCTCTTCATCCCATCGAAACTTCTGATTCTTTCTCAATAACTTATAAAGGGGATCTTCTACATGTGCATAATGTGGTATCCAAATAAGATAAAAGATGCAAGCACCAAGAAATCTTCGACCTTTTGTTATAGTTGTACATGTTTCTTTCATGTTTTTGATTGCATCCATCTTTTTTGGACAAGGCTTTCTACCATAAGGACCACACATATGCCCCACAATCAAAACTTCATTGACACCAAATACAGATTTTTGCCCTCATAGGGTAAGATTAACTTCTTCAAGCTTTGACAAAATCTTCTCACAATCTTTGATATGGTCTACAACAAACTTACGGCACCCCCTTGAATACATAGCTTCATCTTTATCTTTGTCTTCACATCCTTTGATGGGCACATCATCAAGAAATGGCATTGTGATTTGAGGTATGAAGTCACGTAGAACCATGTTCATCCCATTCATCATGTGTGCAACTGAATTTGTTGCTCCTTGAGGTAAGGTACACATCCTTACCAATCAAAGGTGTTTTCATAGTTGTCAGATCTCTACTCTCAACATCTAGCTGAAATTGATCGTACCCTGAATAGAGATCTCCCATTGAGTAAATTGACCTTCCTGCAAATGTGTCTGTAAATTCATCCACTATACGTCATGTACCCACATTCCGGATGGTAACCTTGTTTAGAGGTTGAATATCTTGTATGAACCGCAAAGCTCCATTCTTCTTAGGCACAGTGAACCACCTGTTTGAATATGGCGTACAAGAAGTCTCCAGGATACCCATGCTAATCTTTTCATTGAGTAGTTCTATTAACTTTGGCAAATGTGCTTTCGGAACCGGAATTGGGTGTAGATTCCAAGGTACGTGAGGGATAGTGAAGATCACCATAGGTGCAACAACATTAGGATCAACACACCCTATCTCATGTGGCTGGAAAGCAAAAGCCTTACTATGTCTTGAAAGCATTCCTTTAAAACTCTTCTTCTGTTAAAAACTCTTCACAACCAACTTTTATCTCTTTTAGGGATTCCATTGTGAACTTGTGTCCAGTTCTTTTTAGATCCCTGAGACTCGGCTGCAAAGAATCTTGCTCTAGCTTTTTCCTGTAATCTGATGGTAAAGGTAAGGCCACTGGTCTCACTTTCTTTGCCACCGTTTTGTACTTGGTCTCCACACGCACTTTCGGTCCTTCATTAGCATTGAAATCTTTTTTATCTTCAAAAGCCTCAATCACATCACACATTTCCATAGAGCATACTTCCACAATGTGGGTTCCATCTTGCATGCTAGAATCCATTATAGCTTCAAGCTCAGGCATAGTATCTACATGAGAAACTTGTTCAAAAAAACCTGGAATGTATTCACTATCCTCTATAAAACCATTTTCTTTCATGTATTTCTGTACACAATATACATATTGTCGTGCACTTCTTTTCATATCCTCACGCTTCATAAAACATACTGACCCATGCTCTGTTAATCCCTCGAAACCTATAGAAAAATCTTCTTCTCGCTTTGGGTCAGGCGAGAATATTTTTCTTCTTGTACCATTGCAATCCCGCTTCACAAGGGTACATGGCCAAAGCCCCTTGTCTCCATGTACTCTTTGTTTGCTTTTAGTAGAGGATACTCACGAAGACTATTGCGGTTCCTCTCGTAATTCACACACACAGTCAAAAATTGCACAGCTCGCTTCCCATCTCTGCTCTTTACCCTAGCATAAGCAGAACCATCATCCAAGACCTTTGTTTCCATCCAAACCGCTGTGATGTATGGCTGCCCAAGGATAAGAGGATAGGTAGACATCTTCTGCACAAAGAAATTTTGCTCATCCTTCACATTACCAATCGTCACTTTCACATTTGGACAAGCCCCATACAGCTCTCCTGATGAGTTATTTGTAGCTCTAATCATCCACCCATGGTCTGTGTCTATCGGCCACTTACCCTTCATGTAAAGACTCTTGGACATAATATTGATCTCAAAGCCATGATCTATCAATGCAACATATGGCTCCTCAAGATACCCACCTTGACTAAGGTTTTTGTTGTAGCTCTTGCCCAATGACTTTTGAAGTAGTGGCTTTTATAGGAGGCTTCATCATCATCATCATCATTTGCAAGTCTCTCTCCCTCTCTCTCTCTCTCTCTCTCTCTCTCTCTCTCTCTCTCTCTCTCTCTCTCTCTCTCTCTCTCTCTCTCTCTCTGTGTGTGTAGGCTTGCGGTGTTCATATCATCGTGGTCTTGCGTCCTAGCCGCTCAAAGCTAGGTGGTGCCACCTGTTCACTTTACCGTGGTAGGCTCGAGGCACGCCATTCGGCCGCCATCGTTTTAGAGGCCGTCAGGGTTTGGGGTCCGCTTTGCGTCCATCAGTATCATGTAGCCTCGCCCCCAATTACATAGTCGTAACATCAAACAGTTGAAAGGAATGCTCGAGCTTCCACCTTCATGAAGAAAATTTTCTGATTTTGCAGAGATTTATGAGCTTCTAAATTGAAGCCCACACACCATTTTGATAAGGGGAAACCCTGATTCACTCCCTCACAAGCTCAGATTCAAGATTAGCGAAGAGGCGGGACTGCAGCACACATAGATTAGGCAACCATGGAAGCTATTGCACATTAGTGCAAGATTGCTGGTTTTTTCTATTAAAAAATTCCCTGTCTCTCTTACCCACGGAAATTTCAGCTGATATGTCAATTTTTAGGCCATTTTTTCATTTTGGACCAAAACTAGGCCATTTTCAGCTCATTTTTTACCCAAAAAATGCCCTTTTTGATGCGAAAAATCCCAAACAAAGTCAAAAAAATCCCTTAATTTGTGGGATCACTCACATAAGCATAAAAAGCATAGATAAGCATGATTTTCCATCAATATACCATTTTGGATCACTTTGCATGCAATTTTGCAATGGCGTCTGTTAGCTGCTATTTTTGGCAGTTTTTGCCCGCACCAGTCTTTATAGGCGAGATGAGTGTGCCACCATGAAACACATGGAATATTTTCATTTTCAAACCAAATTAATCATCTTGTCAAGTGGAAAAGCATGCAACTGCACCACATCCAGGGGCACGACTCCCCGGATAGGTATATACATGATAATGACCGTAGTAGACGCTTCAACATATATCACAATATGTACATGATTGGTTTTATTTGCGTACATCGAGAAGTGTCAAGAGTGAGGTGAATGTTTTAATTTCACACTATGTACGTTCCACGGCACGACATCCGCCCCCTATGAACCTGCACATCCTCCGGTATGTGCCACAACAACATTTGTAGAGCATTAAAACTCATGGTCAGACACCATATTCTCACTTTCATCCTCAGTTTTCATATTGTTGGCTTCATCATCCTCTTCACTTGGTTGTGCATCAAATGGATCAAAATCCCCTCTTATTTTGAATAATTTAATTATTTTTCCTGCAATGGGAATTTTCAGTTCTGTCCCATCCAATTCACGCAAGGTGTAAGTTGCATATCCATGCACATGTTTGACAAGATAAGGACCAAACCATCTCCTTATGTTTGACAACATAAGGACCAAACCATCTCTTTGCAATCTTCCTTATTGTAGAGTGCTGGTTTTCAAGGCTACTATCATACACCAACACCCAATCACCTTCTTTAATGTCTTTTGGTCTGAGCCTATGCACCTAGTCAAATCTGTCTTTGTTTTTCAACCTTGCATTCTTTAGTCGATCTTTTGCAAACTCAATGTCTTTAGGCCTTCTTTCCAGTTGTCGTATGCGCAATGCAAGAAGGTCTTTTCAACTCATTCCATCTTCCCAAGGCAATACATTCCATGTAAGAACTACATCTTCAATTGGCATCACAGTTTTTGACCATACATCAATTCAACAGGTATATAGCGAGTGACTAAACTATGTGTTTTACGGTCAGCGCACAATGCAAATGGTAGTAACCTTGGCCACTCTCCAAGCTTAATTACCTTCACAAGCCTTAGCTAAAGCTTTGATTATTGGAGGATGCCCTCTTTCACTTTTGCCATTTCCCTCTGGGTTATAAGTACAAGTTAAAGCTAGTTTGATGCCCATTCTAGAGAAGAATTCCCTTCCTTCATCAGCATCCAATTCTCCTCTATCAGCAGTTTTCTTCAAGAAGAAATTTACATATAGCTTTTGTACTCTTTGTCTGCAATGCACGCCCTTCAATTTCATTAGACAAATCTTCTCTTGCAAGCACCAAATACCTCATTTGTCCCAAAGGCATTGTAACCAAGTCCACAACCCATTTGTAATGCATGGCTAATGGATAAGTATGATGTAGTGCATCACGATGTCATATATTTGAATACATTTGGCATGTCACACAAGACTCCACAAACTCATCCACATCCTTATACATTCCTTTCCACCAATACCTTTCTTTTACCTTGGCAAATGTTGCCCATACACCTTGATGTCCTTCCCATAAACTTTCATGGAACTTTTTGACGATTTGTTGCTGAGTAACCTTATCGCATACTACACGCAATGGTGTTCCATCTCTTCGTTTAGGATGCTTCCATAAGTAGACATCCCTCAAGAAGTATCCATATGCTTTTCTTCTTATCGTCTTAAATTCCTGCTCAGTCCAATCATCTTGCTTCTGCAGAGTACTTAAGTAGCGACCTATCAAGAGCTATTCATGCTCATATACTTCCTCTGAAAAGAACTCAAGTGAAGACACAAAACATGCATGACTACTCTTTGCATGATCAATTGTGTAAAACTTTGTTCCAACATCATCTCCCTCAATAATCATGTCCAGTTCATCTTCATACCTTGCCCTAGATAGCATATCTGCCATTGGATTGTCTTTTCCTGCAATATGCTTGAACTCAGGATTCAAGGACTTTATGTAGTCTATCCATCGCAGCATTGCAATATCAGGAGTTGAACAGTTTGTGATCATTCCAAGAAGAGGCAAACAATCAGTTTCCACAACCACTGATGCCCCTATCAAGTACTCCTTGTCACACCTCAATGATGTAACCACCCCCCATAGTTCCCTTTTTACTTGTGCATAATTACGTTCGCAAGAACTTAGAATCTTGGCTCCAAATCTCACCACATACCTTTTTCCTTCATCATCATCTTGTCCTATTGCCCATCCCATCCCTGTAGGACTCATGTCCACTGTCACAATGACAGGTCTCTCACATGCATAGTCTACCTTTCTCAAGGTTGGCGATGAAAGAAGTAGCTTCTTTAGCTTTCTCATGGCTTTTGTGTGCTCTTCATCCCATTTAAACTTCTGATTCTTTCTCAATAACTTATAAAAGGGATCTTCTACATGTGCATAATGTGGTATCCAAATAAGATAAAAGACGCAAGCACCAAGAAATCTTCGACCTTTTGTTATAGTTGTACATGTTTCTTTCGTGTTTTTTATTGCATCCATCTTTTTTGGACAAGGCTTTCTACCATAAGGACCACACATATGCCCCACAATCAAAACTTCATTGACACCAAATACAGATTTTTGCCCTCATAGGGTAAGATTAACTTCTTCAAGATTTGACAAAATATTCTCACAATCTTCGATATGGTCTACAACAAACTTACGGCACCCCCTTGAATACATAGCTTCATCTTTATCTTTGTCTTCACATCCTTTGATGGGCACATCATCAAGAAATGGCATTGTGATTTGAGGTATGAAGTCACGTAGAACCATGTTCATCCCATTCATCATGTGTGCAACTGAATTTGTTGCTCCTTGAGGTAAGGTACACATCCTTACCAATCAAAGGTGTTTTCATAGTTGTCAGATCTCTACTCTCAACATCTAGCTGAAATTGATCGTACCCTGAATAGAGATCTCCCATTGAGTAAATTGACCTTCCTGCAAATGTGTCTGTAAATTCATCCACTATAGGTCCTGTACCCACATTCCGGATGGTAACCTTGTTTAGAGGTTGAATATCTTGTATGAACCGCAAAGCTCCATTCTTCTTAGGCACAGTGAACCACCTGTTTGAATATGGCGTACAAGAAGGCTCCAGGATACCCATGCTAATCTTTTCATTGAGTAGTTCTATTAACTTTGGCAAATGTGCTTTCGGAACCGGAATTGGGTGTAGATTCCAAGGTACGTGAGGGATAGTGAAGATCACCATAGGTGCAACAACATTAGGATCAACACACCCTATCTCATGTGGCTGGAAAGCAAAAGCCTTACTATGTCTTGAAAGCATTCCTTTAAAACTCTTCTTCTGTTAAAAACTCTTCACAACCAACTTTTATCTCTTTTAGGGATTCCATTGTGAACTTGTGTCCAGTTCTTTTTAGATCCCTGAGACTCGGCTGCAAAGAAGCTTGCTCTAGCTTTTTCCTGTAATCTGATGGTAAAGGTAAGGCCACTGGTCTCACTTTCTTTGCCACCATTTTGTACTTGGTCTCCACACGCACTTTCGGTCCTTCATTAGCATTGAAATCTTTTTTATCTTCAAAAGCCTCAATCACATCACACATTTCCATAGAGCATACTTCCACAATGTGGGTTCCATCTTGCATGCTAGAATCCATTATAGCTTCAAGCTCAGGCATAGTATCTACATGAGAAACTTGTTCAAAGAAACCTGGAATGTATTCACTATCCTCTATAAAACCATTTTCTTTCATGTATTTCTGTACACTATATACATATTGTCGTGCACTTCTTTTCATATCCTCAAGCTTCATAAAACATACTGACCCATGCTCTGTTATTCCCTCGAAACCTATAGAAAAATCTTCTTCTCGCTTTGGGTCAGTCGAGAATATTTTTCTTCTTGTACCATTGCAATCCCGCTTCACAAGGGTACATGGCCAAAGCCCCTTGTCTCCATGTACTCTTTGTTTGCTTTTGGTAGAGGATACTCACGAAGACTATTGCGGTTCCTCTCGTAATTCACACACACAGTCAAAAATTGCACAACTCGCTTCCCATCTCTGCTCTTTACCCTAGCATAAGCAGAACCATCATCCAAGACCTTTGTTTCCATGCAAACCGATGTGATGTATGGATGCCCAAGGATAAGAGGATAGGTAGACATCTTTTGCACAAAGAAATTTTGCTCATCCTTCACATTACCAATCGTCACTTTCACATTTGGACAAGCCCGATACAGCTCTCCTGATGAGTTATTTGTAGCTCTAATCATCCACCCATGGTCTGTGTCTATCGACCACTTACCCTTCATGTAAAGACTCTTGGACATAAGATTGATCTCAAAGCCATGATCTATCAATGCAACATATGGCTCCTCAAGATACCCACCTTGACTAAGGTTTCTGTTGTAGCTCTTGCCCAATGACTTTTGGAGTACTGGCTTTTATAGGAGGCTTCATCATCATCATCATCATCTGCAAATCGAGCATGTGCATCTCTTCAAGAAGACTCGTAGCATCCGACCACATTTTCATCACAATCACTCTCTTGGCCATGTAGTCCATGTTCCTTAAGTGACTCCCCTTCACCCTCAGACTATGGAGGAATAGACTCAGTGAGAGCTTGCCTCTTTCTTTTTATGAATCTATAATTTCTTCATGAAACTCGCGTTTAGCAATGCCAAGAACCTCACCCAAGGTAAACTCAACTTTGCTATTCAAAATCCTTTCCTCCAATGCCTGCTTTATGTTTGTGACAGCCTCAATGTCAGATTGTAGTTTGCATGTAGGGCCTTTTACTTTAGCTTTTCCTTGCTCTTTCTTCTTCCCTGTAGATGCCTCTTCCATAGGAACCTCAAGAGGAGGAGGCACATGTGGTGGAGCCTCATAAGAAGGTCCTGGATCCTTTCTTCCACTAGCTCTTGTAACCCTCTTTGAAGTAGAAGGACCTGCATCTCCATTCTCACATCTGCGCTTCTCTTCCACAATTGCTTCATTGTTATAGCATTTTGCAAGATAGGCATGCACTGATAAAGAGTCCACAGGGTCATCCCAACCTGTTGTATGGCGTATGCAATCACCACCTTCATGTAATACCTGTTTAGTTACCTTCCCTTTTTTGGTTGAGGCTACTGCATATGGCCACAAGCTATCAACCTCCTCAAAATCATTTGGAGTATATTTTAACACTTTCTTTGGAATTAGCTCTATCTTTGCCCCATAGGTAGCAGTCTCCACTGCAGAAATAGCATGACTAGTTGCCATATCCTCCACTAACTTCCGCATACCTCCTTTTCCAAAGTTAGTTCCTAATGGCATACCTGTCTCCTGCAGATGGATCTTGCCATCCTTAAAAAACACAAGATCTCTTTTTAAGGCATCACTAAAGCTATCACAATCCCTTCTACCATGGTCCGTGCCATCGCACCATATGCATCTGTGCACAAATCCTTCTTTGCTTTGGGATTTTTGTCCTGCAGAGCAGGTTGTCCTTTCTCTTCAAGCCTTGTTAGCTTTAACTTCATTTCTCGCATGCCCTTGACAAGCTCATCAAGCATTAAATTATCACCTTTTGGACTCACAATAGTAGGCTTTGGTGTAATCTCTGACGTGCTAGGGGAGAGGTAGTACCATTCACCACCATCTTGTCCTTACGACGTTGCCTCTTAGCAAGCAATGAGACTGCATCTTCAACCTCTTTCCACTCAGCCTTTAGACCCTGTTCTATATTCTTGTCTTCAAGGAGTAGCTCTAGCTTTTCTTGGAGCTCATGACCTGCAACTTGAAGGAACAATTCGGTCTTTTCACTATCCAAAGTAGCCCGCTCTGTTCCTGACAGTTGAGCATAGAGTCGCTCAAACTCTCTCAACAGTTCGATGATGGAAAGTCCTTCTTTTGGCTTTGCAACCCATTCCAAGAAGGTCCTTTTTGTAACCCTTTCAGAGTCCTTCATGAAGTATTCCTCCTTTAGGGCTAATTTGAATTGCTCCCAACCTTCTCCATGCTCCTCCCTGATTCCCCTTACATGGTCTCTAATCTCGGGGACCACAACAAGCTCAAAACTACGAATCATGTCCACCTCTGGAACCCGTTGTAGCTCCATCTCCTTTACATAACCACGAAGAAACTTTGTGAAATCTTTCCCTTCAAATTGGTCCATTTTGTTCACAATAGCTTGAAGGGCTTTGGTTGTTGACACCTCCCTTCTTTCTACAGCCTATTGTTGTTGCATAAACATGGCAAATGCTTGAAACATTTGCATTGTGCCTTGATCAAAACGAATGCCTTGTTGCTCTTGTTGATCCATAGCTTTAATTATTTGTAATTAAACCCTTCAAAACAAGTATTTGAACCCCCACCTCAGTTGCTTCACGTCGGGTTCGCCAGAAATGTCGGAATGTGTGCGGTCTAGCTGGGAAGGTGCAAAACCTCTGGCTATGAGAGTTTGTGATGAGAGTCACAAAAACTTTGTGAAAAATCATTTATGGGAATCACCAACTCTCTTTCTAAGGGTGATAGAAAATCTAAGATCGTTCGTGATAGCAAAGTCACAAACCCTCTTTCCTATCGTGCTTGGAGTCTGCTTGTTTTCGTAGTCGAGATTATGATGAGAGGATCACCAAATCACATTCAATTTCACTTAAAAATACCATTGCAACACTAAAGCTTCAGCCATGAAACCTTGATGCTCATAAAAGCACAATTCTCAATCAAAACCCAAACCTCTTTCATGGTATCATGTAGCCTCGCCCCCAATTACATAGTCGTAATATCAAACAGTTGAAGGGAATGCTCGAGCTTCCACCTTCACGAAGACCATTTTCTGATTCTGCAGAGATTTACGAGCTTCTAAAGTGAATCCCACACACCATTTTGATAAGGGGAAACCCTAATTCACTCCCTCACAAGCTCAGATTCAAGATTGCGAAGAGGCGGGACTGCAGCACACATAGATTAGGCAACCATGGAAGCTATTGCACAGTAGTGAAAAATTTCTGGTTTTTTCTATAAAAGCCACCCTCTCTCTGTTACCCATGGCATTTTCAGCTGATGTGTCAATTTTTAGGCCATTTTTCCATTATGGACCAAAACTATGCCATTTTCAGGTCAGTTTTTTACCCAAAAAAATGCCATTTTTTATGCGAAAAATCCCAAACGTAGTCAGAAAAATCCCTAAATTTATGGGATCACTCGCATAAGCATAAAAAGCATATATAAGCATCATTTTTCATCAATATACCATTTTGGGTCACTTTCCATGCAATTCTGCAACAACGGCGTCTGTTAGCTACTATTTTTGGCAGTTTTTTGTTCGCATCAGTCTTTTGAGGCGAGATGAGTGTGCCATCATGAAACACTTGGAATATGTACATTGTCAAACCAAATTAAGCATCTTATCAAGTGGAAAAGCATGCAAATGCGCCACATCCAGGTCCACAACTCCCCGGATAGATATATACATGATAATGACCGCAGTAGACGCTTTTATTTGCATACATCGAGAAGTGTCAAGAGTGAGGTGAATTTTTTTTTTTTGATACTATGTACGTGCCACAACACGACAGCGGGCTAACACACGCTACAGGGTGGATGCATGAATAGGTGGACCAAAAACCTTGTCCCAGACAGAGGTTTTATAACCGGTACATAAAACCATCTCTATTAGTTCAATTCGATATATTCTTTTGAACAGATTTTTAATTAAATATAGAATTTCCACAGCTTTTTGTTAAATATAGAAGACGTCTTTGTAGCTCTTAACTATGCACGTCAGCCAACTCTTTACACCATTACTATTTCCACGTCTCTTTTTCAAATATAGAAGACGGATCTGTAGCTCTTAACTATGCACGTCAGCCAGCTCTTTGTCTTCCCGCTCTCTCATTTTCCTGTCTCTCTCTAACTCTTTGTGTAGGAGCACAGATTGCTGTTTTACTTTGTAGGCCTATCACACATCTATTGTTGTCATATACTTCTCTTGCTCTCTGTAGGCCTATCACCTCGCTCAATCTCTCCCTCTCTAGCATGGAGCAAGAATCTCACACTGTATGTGACTGCTCTCAGCCTCACTGTGAACTGTGTGCTAGGTATGTTGTTGATGCGGTCAAGGAATATCATGCTAGGAGAAAGAGGGAGCAGCGTGCTAAGAGCAAGCTTGAGCAGGTAGCACGTGAGGAAGATAATGATCAAAATGGTGTTGATGATTCAAAGCGTCAAAGACTTTGCAATGACCTTGTTATGCTCTTCAATCGGCGTACAAAGGCCCTCAATGTTGCATCACGCTCAGATATTTTGTGCAAGTTTGTCAATCATCCTTCTCTTGGAGACCTTGAAATGCCCAGGGCACAAACAACCTTCGTTGAAGCCATACGCAACACAATAGATGCAATCAAATTACCCAAGAGCGGACAGGAGCTCTTTCTTAAAAGGTTCATCACCACAATGCTTATGAATGTTGAGTGTACATCTACCTCAAAAGTGAATGTTTCAGCTGCATCTAAGTTGCTAAACTTGCACAAGAGGAACTTCATAGCTGCAAAGAATCGGTTGAGGGCAGCAGGTGATGGCAATTTTCCAATCTCTTTGTGTGCTCGACAGCCCATGGATCGTGGCTTCATAACACCTGATGAGAAAGAGTTGATCTTCTCTTTTTGGATGTCTAACACTCGTGTTTCACCCAATAAGAAGGATGTGTGCAAAAAGCGTATCGGAAGAAATTCATGTGTCAAACATCCTGTGCATCTTCTTGAACAATCTCAGGTAATAACTTGCTTCACTATATCCTTTTTTGTTTTCTAATATTTGCATTCATGACCTATATTCACTATAAATGGGTTGATAAGAGTAGATATGAAATTGGATATGAAGGAAGTTATAAATAGAAATAAGGGGAATCTGTATTTGGTCCTAGACTAAGAGTAGATAAATATTGGATGTGAAGGAGAATATAAATGGAAACATAGTTTTTATCATACGCGTATGTTTGTTGAAACATACGTTTGCAGACGCATACTTTCACACGCGTATGATATGTATAAACTGGTTAGGTAAAAAATTGGCTTACATAACCAGTAAAAATCTTTTAACACCTATTTCTCACTGGTATACATAGTGGTTAAGTGTTCACATGTACTGTTTGTCATGTCAGATAGGTAAAAAACATATCTGTTTGAAAGGAAAATATTGGTTTACATATCCAGTAAATTTTTTTGTACACTTATTTCTCACTCGTATACATCATGATTAAGTCCTTACATGTACTGGTTAGGTAAATAACATACCGGTTTTAAATGAAAAGACTGGTTTACATTAGCAGTCAGAAAATTTGAATTGGTTGACACTTATATACCACTGGTACGTACCAAGGACATGTGTTCATTTTTTTAAACACATTTTCTCACTGGTATACATCGTGGTTAAGTGCTTACATGTACTGGTTAGTAAATTACATAGCGGTTTTAAATGAAAAGACTGGTTTACATCAACAGTAAGAATATTTGAACAATTTGACACTTATATACCACTGGTATGTACCAAGGACATGTGTTAATTTCTTTTAACACTAATTTCTCACTGGTATACATCGTGGTTAAGTGCTTACTTGTACTGGTTAGGTAAATAACATACCGGTTTTAAATGAAAAGACTGGTTTACATCAGCAGTAAGAACATTTGCACTGGTTGACACTTATATACCACTGGAACGTACCAAGGACATGTGTTCATTTTTTAAACCCTTATTTTTCACTGGTACACATCATGGGTAAGTGCTCACACGTACTGGTTAGGTAAATAACATACCGGTTTTAAATGAAAAGACTGGGTTACATCAGTAGTAAGAACATTTTCACTGGTTGACACTTATATACCACTGGTACGTACCAATGACATGTGTTCATTTTCTTTAACACTTATTTCTCACTGGTATACATCGTGGTTAAGTGCTCACTTGTACTGGTTAGGTAAATAACATACCGGTTATAAATGAAAAGACTGGTTTACATCAGCAGTAAGAACATTTGCACTGGTTGACACTTATATACCACTGGTACGTACCAAGGACATGTGTTCATATATACTCGTTTACCTAACCAATTAAGTGAAAAAACATAGTGGTTTGAAATAAAAATATTGGTTTATAGTAATGTAACAGTTTTCCTCAAAACCTGCAGTTTTCTTCAATGTTCTTTAACCATATATGTCTTTCATTGTAGGTGGAGCTCTTTCTCAACTTCAAAGAACAATACCCTGAAATTGTAATAAGGCAGCGGGCGTTTGAGTACATGAAGCCATATTTTGTGCGAAAATTGAGAGACCGATATACTTGCTGCTGCATTTCACATGTTCAAATGTCCTTCCTAAAGGATGCCATAAATCACATGCAAAGTTCTGTATTCGGTCTGCATGGAAAAGCTTGCCATTGTCAATGCAACATATGCAAAGACAATGGTGGATGCAAGGCACCAAAAAACCCTATCAAGAGTGTAACACGCTTATTGGACTCTATACTGTGTCCTAAATTAGATATGTCCACATTCCATGCCCTTGCCTACTTGAGTGGTCAATGTAAAAGGTGTGGCCCGGATAAGTTAGACTTTTGTGCTGCAGAGGCTACATTTATTGCTAAAAAGATTGTGGTGAAGATTTTTGAGGACCTAGAAGTAGGAACTGCGCGTGATGGTCTGAAGAAGAAAAGGAAATTCTTGTCGCATAAGGAAATATCATGCCAGGATCTCTCAGTCATGTTCAAAGACCATCTTAAGAAATACATAATGCATAATTTTGTGTATAGATGGCAAACAGAACAATATAAGGAATGTATACAAAGATTTCCAGAAGATGTTGTTGTGTCAGTTGTTGACTTTGCTAAAAATTATAGTTTCAAAGAACAAAATGAGATTCAGTCCATGCACTGGTATTCAAATCAAGTAACTATTTTTGTGCACATAATATATTTCTGAATTAGAGGTAACGACATCACCCTAGATCACTATTATTTCTTTTGTATTAAGCCTTCAATCATTTCTGATTTTTATATAATGCAGGTGACATCCACAAGACAATTCACTTCTTCATTTCAGATGACAAGCAACATGACACACATTTTGTTCAACACTGTTTTCTGAAACATGCGGAATGGCTAAAGCAATTTGGTCTAAACATAAGACGTCATTGGGTATGGTCTGATGGAGTAGCTTCACAATTCAAAGCAAGAAGACCATTCTATTTCCTTGCCAGGTATACCATGTTCTAACAAACATTATCTGAAGGTGGTTTTAATATAGAGACCTATAATAGTGGCATTAAAGTTGTAATAAAATGCTTGTCTAACATCAGTAATATTTTAATACGTGTTTTTTTTTGGTAATTTTATCGTGCCAAGAGTATATTAATCTTCTTCTATCCATTGAATAAATTGCAAATACAGTGTTTTTACAAGATGGAAAATGTCTTGGAACTTTTTTGGATCCGGACACGATAAGGGAGAACACGACGGTGCGGGAGCAGTGATAAAAAGGTCTTTAACTCAATACCAATTGCAACCAAACTGCCCAAAGATAGATTGTGCTACAGATGTTGTGGCATTATTGAGACGGACCTTGTCAGATGGTGCTACAGCCACCTATGCATCCCAAGCCCGTTATGTAAGCAGGATTTTTTGGGTGATTGAATTGGGAGATGTCGAAAGGGGAAAAAATTGGGATGTGAAGGCTATAGAAAATACCCGCTCAATGCACTCTGTTTCTGCATATTCAGAGCATGATACAAATACTTTGAGAACACGTTCACTGTCTTGTTTCTGTGGTGCATGTAAACAAGAAAAGTGGAGGAGATGTGTGAGCAAGTCACACGTTCCTTTCTGGACATACCTTATTTTGGAGCCTACAAAAGAAGGGGAAGACGATGACGACGAAATAAATGAGGATGCAGCATATGAAGGACACTATGACACCCTCAGTCAAGCTCTTATTGTTGGTGATAATTTTGTTGTTCCCGCACCAAATGACAATGAAGAAAAAGTGGATTTCTATATAGTGAAATGCACTGCAGCTATTCAAGAGTTTCATTCAGACGCTGAAGATGATTGGGGAAATATTATTGGGCGAGGATCCTATGCTATCAAAGGGTTTTACTATCGTATGATAAATGAGCAGACCTACGAGCTTTTGGACAAAAATCCAGAGGTGTTCATATATTCACATCTTGTTCGGGCAATCAAAATCCCCATGATACCCCATCCCAGCAACTCAAAACTATATACAATATCACTTGATGACAGTGAGTCTATCTACAATAGTATGCCTTTTGAGTTGTAACCATCTTAAGAAATACATAATGCATAATTTTGTGTATATCTGCCTATTACTGTAAACTGAACTGTCTCCCTCTCCCTCTCTCTCTCTCTCTCTCTCTCTCTCTCTCTCTCTCTCTCTCTCTCTCTCTCTCTCTCTCTCTCTCTCTTTGTCACTTCTCAGTATCATTTCTGTATCATACCAGTCACTTCTCAGTATCATACCAGTCAATTCCCAGTATCATACCGGTATGATACAGTATCATACCAGTCGTTTCCCAGTATCATACCCATATCATACATTCCCTCTCTCTCTCTCTCTCTCTCTCTCTCTCTCTCTCTCTCTCTCTCTCTCTCTCTCTCTCTAAACATCATACCAATCATTTCTCAGTATCATACCGGTATGATACTGAGGAGTGACTGGTATGATACCGGTATTATACAAGTTCCTCTCTCTTTATCTCTCTCTCTCTCTCTCTCTCTCTCTCTCTCTCTCTCTCTCTCTCTCTCTCTCTCTCTCTCTCTCTCTCTCTCTCTCTCTCTCTCTCTTTGTCATTTCTCAGTATCATACCAGTCACTTCTCAGTATCATACCGGTATCATACCAGTAACTCCTCAGTATCATACCAGTCCCTCTCTCTCTCTCTCTCTCTCTCTCTCTCTCTCTCTCTCTCTCTCTCTCTCTCTCTCTCTCTCTCTCTCTCTCTCTCTCTCTCTCTCTCTCTCTCTCATTTCTCAGTATCATACCAGTCACTTATCAGTATCATACCGGTATCATACCAATAACTCCTCAGTGTCATACCAGTCCCTATCTCTCTCTCTCTCTCTCTCTCTCTCTCTCTCTCTCTCTCTCTCTCTCTCTCTCTCTCTCTCTCTCTCTCTCTCTCTCTCTCTCTCTAACGTCTCAGTATCATACCGGTCACTCCACAGTATCATACCGGTATCATACCAGTCCCTCTCCCTCTCTCTGTCACTGCTAAATATCATACCGGTCACTCCTCAGTATCATACCGGTATCATATTAGTCACTTCCCAGTATCATACCAGTCACTTCTCAGTATAAGACTCTCTCTCTCTCTCTCTCTCTCTCTCTCTCTCTCTCTCTCTCTCTCTCTCTCTCTCTCTCTCTCTCTCTCTCTCTCTCTCTCTCTCTCTCTCTCTCGTGTCACTTCTCAATATCATACCGGTCACTTCTCAGTATCATACCTGTATCATACCATTCACTTGAAAGAATCATACCGTTATCATACATGTCACTTCTTTGTATCCGACTCTCTCTCTCTCTTTCTCTCTCTCTCTCTCTCTCTCTCTCTCTCTCTCTCTCTCTCTCTCTCTCTCTCTCTCTCTCTCTCTCTCTCTCTCTCTCACTCACTTCTCAGTATCATACCAGTCATGCCCAGTATAATACCGTTATCAGACACTCTCTCTCACTCTCTCCTTTTATTTGCAATATACTTCAAATATAGAATACAACGTATTTCCGTGCAACTTGCTTGTAAATGTATTATACATGAAATCTGTTACATTGATTGAGCCTTTTGTCTGAGTAATTCTCCATTTACATCCATCAACAAAAGTCGCCCACTTCACAGACTTTATGAAGCTTTCTTTTTATATAAAAAACCTGTTCCTTTCTTCTTGAAAAATTCAATCCACCATTTCCAATCAAAATGACGCACATAGGTGTCGTCAGGTTGTCCGTCTGCACAAATTACAGTCCTCTTTGTATACTCAATTCTATCCTTAGAGTACAACCAGTGTGCCAGCCAGTTTATGACAGTGGTTGACAGAAAACAGGCGCGCACTTCTTTAGACTGCTTTTCTAGCTTGGGAAAAACAAGAAATGACCCCAATGGATTAAACATTAGCTTATATCCAGAATCATCAAAGATAAGTGTGTCAGGTGGTAGGTCAGGAAAATTTTTGAGATTCTTATGGAACACCGGTTTATCTGTCGCGCCCAATTTAAAAGGGGCCCTTGTGCACTGCGCCTGACTTACCACTCTATTGAATCTTTTGTGGTGGTCAGGGAACACTGTCGCTAGCGTACGTTTAAGCTTCTCCAACTCGCAGCAGCTCCATATCCACACTTCGAACCATTAGAAACAAAAATCCAGAAACACTTCTGCATCGGGCCTTACCCAAAACTGTGTATCCCCTTCAACAACATACCGCATTTCTGGCCAGTGGGGAAATTCTTCACCATATTTTCCATCAAATTTCTTGAGCAGTAATCCATTAAGGTCCAAAATGAGAACCCTACGTTGGACGCTCAACGGAGGTGGTGGCCTTGGCCATATCATTGGGATTCTTTAAATTAGTCTATACCATAGAGGAAACACGAGCACTGCAGGAGACAACACACAATTCCATATTGCACGAATGTCAGCCCTCAACCTATCTACAAGGCGCCATTCTTCAACTGAAAACATATCTGCAGATGCAAAATTACACAAGACTCAAATTTAAATATGCAATTAGGACATATCTATAGATTGAAATCATACAATAAAAACACACAATGTTCAAAAATTAGGCACAAGATGAAAGAGACGTCGAATGGGAAAGAAAGTTATATTAATTTCACAAGTGGTTACATAAAACAAAACATGGGGGGGCAAACTATAATCTTTGGCAGGCTCTGGGTTTAGGGTCAGAACTTGTGCCAGTATTCTGCATCTCCTTAGTGTCTTCTATGTCCATCTCCTCTTCTGCTGCCCCTGGGTCTCTTCCTCTTCCTTGCTTTTTTGCTCCATTTCAGGCTTCTCATCTCCAGTCTTCTCGATTTTTTAAATTTTTGCCTTTCTTATATGCTGAGCAAGGGTCTCCTTGGGACTTCCCTCCAACCTGACATCTACACGACCATCAGCTTTAGAAAGCTGTGCAGCAAGAGATCACTTATTAGAGCCATAATCAATGAAAAAACTTACTCTTGCCACGTTGGCCTCGTTTTCTCGGAGTCTTTGATCTTGTCACCCGCACGCCAATGTCTAGCAACACATCGTCTTCCTCATTCTGGGTTTTCTCTTCAGCACCAGTCGTACTCTGCTCCTTTACCTCAAAGTTTTGTTCTTCTTCTGTTGTTTCCGAAACAGGTTTCTCAGCATTACCAGGGACATTTTCATCAAGCAATACTTCCACAGGTGTCTTGTATGCAGGCATCACTGCATCGTTCCCTATGTCTTTACCCTCAGTAGTTCTGAAGCAGCTTGACTCTGAAAAAACATCAGAGAAGAAAAAAATCAACCACCTGAAAAAACATCAGAGAAGACAAAAATCAACCACCTGATTACCCATTGAAACAATTTTCTCACCTGTTTTGGGGCATGGTTCAACTGGCTTCTTCTTTAGAAGGGATTGGTCTTCTGCAGAAATAACTCCGAGGAAATCCTTAAGCATGCACTTTCCTTTCTCAGCCAAGTGAGCATAGCAAAATGCATGGTATGCATGTGAACAAGGCAATAGAACAACATGGCTTGAGCGATTGTGATCATGAATTTTTACACCACAAGCATTGCACACATCAATGAGAACAACACTATGTCCAGGAGCTGAAACTCGTGCAGGCAAGACTATGGTTTCAGGTAGCATTGGTTTACTAATCATGCTTGTCACAAACATGACATAGAGACCAAAGGTTTCCTCACGGTCCAAGAATTTGGATAATTCTTCCTGTAGGCAAGAGACCTCTGTTATCAGACAATGTCAAATAGGTATAAAATCGGTATGAATGCTTGAAAATTGGTATAATGATGTTTTCATACCGGTATGATTACATCCTGCTGGTATGATGTTATCCCACAGGTATAATGTTATTATACTGGATAGTATAACATCATACCGGTAGGATAACATCCGGTAACATCATACCGGTAGGATAACAGTATACCAGAAGCATAACATCAAACCGGTTGGATTTTATCATACCGGTCGGATGTAACCATACCAATAGGATGTTATCATACCGGTAGGATTATCTCCTAAATCCTACCGGTAAGATAACATCCTACCGGTAGGATATAATCATACTGGTAGGATGTAATCATATCGATAGGGTATAATCCTACCGGTATGATAACATCCTACCGGTATTTTCATCTACCCTTACCGAATATGATATAATCCTACCGGTATGAAAAATCATACCGTATGGTACTTTGCATGTATTATACTACAATCAGATGGAGTTAAAAGCATACTTGTGCCTGCTGTAGGGTGGCTTTTGCTTGGTCAAATTTTTCTTGGAGGTTGTCAAGCAAGCCTGTGGATACATTGGCATCATCAGGGAAGTGCATTCGGATGGTGTCAAGGGCACCCTCGCAACGGTGCACATCAGCAAACAGATTTGACCACTGAATCCTTAGCCTTTTGACTCTCGGCTAATACATTTTCATGATATTTTCTAACCTCAACAACAAGTTCTTGCAAGGAAGTGGATACTTCAACACTAAAGGCAGACTAAGTGGTCGCAAAAAGTCCACTTCCGACTAGTGTACTTCCGGATGGGGTATTTACTAAGAAGATGGCAGAACCACTTGGGGTACCTGTGGATACTTGGGAAGTCTCTAACTTCCATTGTTCTCTTTTCCTATTTAAGTGACCTTCATTGGTCACATTCTTCACCACCTCAGATGCAAACTCAGCCCACTTTACCGGACCTATGCATACGAAATAAACATATCCACGTGCAAACTTGACTCCCAGCAGATAGTTTGGTGGTTTGGATTGGTACACCTGCTTGTAGAGCTGGTAGAGTGCCTTGTAGTGATCCGGCCTTGCTGTTTTTATCGGCACTTTTTTCTCCTTCACTGGAAGACACGTGAAAACTTTCATCCAGTCAGATATGGACACATCTGCATTTGTCAACTTCCTAACATCTTTCCCCTCAAGACTTAACCCATATTCCTTGTGAAAATCCTCCTTTGTCGTGCAGAATGCCTTTAATGGCACCTCCACATCCTTGGGGTGAACAAAGCGGCTGATTTTGGGAGGAGGCTGTAACTTTTGTCTCTGAAAGGAATAAATCCATACTCATTACTCAATGTATCCACACCTCAGTACTCTACTACACACAAGTCCGTTGTACACAACACAGAGAGAGACAGAGAGAGGTGACATACCTTCGTGGGAGAATGTCGGGTCTTTGTGGGGGAGACCTGTCGGGCTGCATTCCTTGGGCTCTTTCTTAGGTTGCTATCCATGGTGAAGGATAAGCAGCGTGCACAGGGGGCTGTAGAGCAAGCTGAGAAAGGCGCAGAAGGAGAAAGGCAGAAAGATACAGAGAAGTCACAGTCATGAAAACATTCGACTGAACATTCGTTCTAACGTGGGCTCCACACGTGTTTTTGAATCCTCCACATGATTTTTAAGATTTTGTATCCTTCACACAAATATTTAATTCAAACAATTCTTACCCATAACACCAATTTCATACCCCCTAAATTTTAAGCCTCCAAAAGAAACTTTCAACTGGTTAAAACCGGGCCACCTATTCATGCATCCACCCTACACCAAATATGCATCAAGCAGGAGATATGCTATGGATGTGCACTTTGTATAATGTCTTGGGCTCATTGGGAGTTCCAGAGTTGTACATGCTACCTAGAGGGCTCAAACTTAAACCCATAGTAGAAGGGATTGTGGTGAAAGCCTTTATAAGGAAGCATTTATGCAAGGAGTCTTCATTCTTGAGTATCTACTCTTGAGGATCCACTTTTGAGAGCTCTCTCTCTCTCTCTTGAGTGTTCACTCAATGGATGGCCTAGTTTTGAGCTTAACGTCCATGCTTAAGAGGCTAGTGCTAACCCATTGTAATTAGAGAAGCTTTCTTAATCTAATCTCTACTTTCTCATTAGTCTCAATTCTTGTACTCCATTATGTCATGTAGTAGTTTCACATTCTCATTATTCTAGATTTGAGTGTGTGTGTGATGACTTCTTGCTATTAACCATTCCTCTCCTTCTATCAGTATTCGATTTGTGATATTTAACATCAATAATAGGTTGATTAACTTGGTTCTTAATCTTCTAATTAGTGTGTGTGCCCTATTGTTTGCTTGTGTGTGGATAGGTTTTATGAAACTCTAGCACCATTCACCTCATGGGTATAGCTTGTGATGAAGTGCCTTGATTGGCATGTGGTGATTGGAGAGGCCAACACCAATGCAATTAGTGTGTGCTTATCATTAGTGTCCTTTGGGTTTTTAGTCTATGGTAAGTTGGACTTCAATGGGCTTAATGTGTGTAGGAGATGCTTGGTTGATGATGTGATTAGAGTTAGCTATTAATGGCTAATCTCTATTGCATTGGATGCGCATACTCTTGAATCCTCTATTGTGATGCATCGTATGACGCTCATGCGTCCAAGCGCTAGCCGGGTTGCCAATCCACAGATTGATAGTTTTGGGTGGGTTGCAATTAGGTCATTGCTACAACACCTCCCAACATTTGGCGTTGTTGCCAGGGATCGATAACATAAGCTAGTGAGTATAGGATGTTTAGAATAGAGTAGTTTCACTACTTTCATCGGTTTGAGTGTGTGTAACTCAATTTTGGTTTGATTTGATGATGTTGTGCAAGAAATTGAAGCTAATTTTGAGTTATGAATACCTCAAACCCCCAATTTCATTAACTTCTCACTAATCCTTGCTAATTTCGCTTCATTTCCATGATAATTGTACTAATTTCATGCTAATTTTTTACTAAATTTTCTAACCTAACCACTAACATTTGATGTGTAATGTATGATTAATCCCTTTATAAGAGGTGGAATCATCACTCTAATCAAGTTAATTGTGATAATTTTTGCCTAATTTGATGATTTGAGTGTTTGATTTTTGGCCTACAATGGTCAATTTTGGAACCGATTTGATGGTGCACACACTTGTGTGTGCAATGATGTGTCTTCGCATGGAGCAAAGGAATAGCTTGGAGTGTGATTACAATGTAAGTGCACTCACTTGCTCATGTCAATTTTTGATTGATTAATGTGGTTCAATGTGTGCTAATTAATTGCTAAAATTAGGTGTGTAACTCAATTGACCTGCACTTTGCACCTAATTTGATTCACTTGGAATGAAATTGATGGTCAAATTTTGACTAATGAACTTTGTGTGTATCAAGATAATGCTTAATTCTCATCAAGAATTTATGTGTGTGTGTGTAATACACCAAAGAAGGAAAAAATTGTCAAAAAATTCAAGCATGCGTGCACTTAATCTTGAGTGTGTGCATGCATAGAAATTGATGGAATTGATGATATGCAATCATGTAATTGATGTGCATGCTAGGCTAATTCAATCATTGGATAAGCCTAATTGCCAAAAATTTGGGCAAAAACTGAGTGTGTGTGCCTATCCAAGACCACTTGATTTTCTATGATTGATGGTCAATTAGGACACCTAAATGATTTTTTATTGTGAAATGTTCATAAAAAGTGTGTGCAATCATTAGGTGTAAGCTTAAATGCATTGCCAATTGAGCCAAATTTGAACTTTTGTGCTTAATTTTTTAGTGTGTGCATTGCTTGATTGGGGCAAAAATAGTGTTTATTTTTTAGAAATTGAGCATGCATGCATTCATGGGTGTGTGTGCCTACTCAATGGCATTCGGTATCCAAATTGGGGATGAATAATTGGTCTTGGTTGTTGTGATGATTGAAAGACCTAAAAGTTTGATGTGTATGATTGACTTGGGATGATTCAATTGATACTCAATTGAAAATGATTGTATAAGAATGACCATTGTTGTGTATGTCTATTTGATTGAATATGGTAAAAATTTCATTGATTTTTGACTTTGCAAATACCATAATCGAGTGTGTCTAGCCTCCCAAAATAAAATGACAAATCTAAATCATTTGGATGATTAGATCTTTGAGATATGAGAGATTAATGTTGCGATGATTATTTTTTTAAAATTGAGTTTGAATTGGCCTTGTTGTGTGCCAATTTGGTTTGCGTAATTAATAATAGTGGTATGAGTAACTTAAGTTGCAATGTGCGATACATGGGATTGACTTTGCAATTGTGAGAAAATCGTGCGTAAATAAAGCATGTGTGCATCCTCAATTGATGAAAAATTGATTCAAATTTGAATTCAAAACCATAATTTCTTGTGCATTTCAATCCATTCTAATGTGTATGAATCATCAAATTGAAGCAAGATGGACAAGAATTGGAAGAACTTTGTATGATATGTAGATTTGCATGAGGATTTTCAATTATTTTAAGGATATTCGTGCTTGGATTCGATGCAAATCAATGATTAACTATGCTTTTGGATTCACTTGGATGCAATTTTCATGCATTACTTAGGAACAACAATGTAATTTCAAAATGGATTTCAAATTTAAATCAGTTGTGCAAGAAATTTTTGAAGGGCAATTTTGATCTCGAACTTTATCATGCTACACTCTCCGTGTGACCCTTGCCACTTTCTAATGAACACACACACATTCGCTATTCATGCCCGAGTGTGGGAATGTCTCTTAATTGCACTCTTTCAAAAGGGAAAAAGATAAAGAGACTCTAGCACAACACACACACAGCCATTTTTGGCTCACCTCGACGAGCTCATGAAAATTCTGCAGTCGTTAAGCCTGCTTTTGTCTCCCCCACACACATGATGGCTCAACTTTGGCGCATCTTTCCCCACACACACAAACTATATTCAAAAATGTAGCTAGCCCACCCACTTGCAATTGGTCAACCAACCTGCAGTCGGTGCCGAGTCTCTGTCGAATCTGCCCGCCATCAATGCCTTGTTTGCATCAGCTCCACCCACCTAATGGCCATTGGAGGCCACGTCGTCAACCCCCACTACTGGCAGCCCATTAACCCAGTTGGCCATGGCTACATGCACCCCTTTTTCAAAAATTCCAAGCTTGACGTGTCTCTCAACCATCACGCACTTGGCTCGTTTAGGCTTGCTGACTTCTTCTGTCGCCTTTGGCTCGACATAGGCCCGCCAGCAAAACACACACACACACACCAAGCCTCAAAAGGTGCAATCTTGACTCCCTGCTCCATTTTGTTTGGTTGCACGCAGTGACGCACCCGTTGATCCCAATTCTCGAGCCTCAAAAGGCGTTGCCCTATAGGCCATCTCTCTTACACCACCCGCTAGATACACAAACACACACACACTCACTCTGCTCCACATTGCCTACCCTCACTTCCTCTCTCTGTCGACCCGCACAACCGCTGCCACTTATAAAATATCGTTTCACAGATAATGGAAAAAAAAATTCTCGAGCCTCAAAAGGCGCTGCCCTATACGCCATCTCTCTCACACCACCCGCTAGATACACAAACACAAACACACACACTCACTCTGCTCCACATTGCCTACCCTCACTTCCTTTCTCTGTCGACCCGCACAGCCACTGCCACTTATAAAATATCGTTTCACAGATAATGGAAAAAAAAAATCATGTGAGGAGTGGATTCCCACCGAGAGTTCCACAAAAATGCGTCTCTCAAATGTGTGGTGTGTCAAAGATTTCAAGCTTGGGACAAATGTGACCTATGAACCCAAAAAAATTGGAGATAAAATGAAAAATCCGCAAGTTGGATTTGAGATAGTTGAGTGAGAAGAGAGTAAAAATATGGGATGAAACTCATTGATAGATCTTTTAGCCACTAAAAAACAAGCTTTTGTGAGCGGATTCATGTGCATTTGGTGACCACTCTCTCTCCCTCTCTCTCTCTCTCTCTTCTTGTTTCACTTGTGAAAACTAATGAAAAATTATTTGGCATGCATGAGAAATTCATTTGAGAGCTACATTGATGATGCATGCATGCTTGGAGGAGAGTGTGCATTAAAGTTTGGATTTGACATTGCTTGTACATTTTGGTGCTTGAATAGAATGAAAAATCATTGCAAAGCACTAAAATTATGTTGTTTGGTGGCCAAGAGAGAGCATGAGACTTTTGGGTTTGTGATTGATTGTGAATTCCTTGAGTGCTTGTGTTGAATTTTCATATGCGAGCGCTAATGATTGACTTTGTTTTTGAAGAGTGATTGGCAAAGTGGGATTCCATTACAGATATGGGATGTCAGCATTGCAAAATATTGCAAAACTTGGCTATTTAGAGCCATTTCATTTCTTTGGATTAAAAGTTGTATACATGCTAGCTCATAGATTGGTTTAAAGTAAAAATGTTTTCATTTGAGCTAGTGTTTACCCAGCTTTTTTGAGAGCCTTCAAGTACAAAATTTGGCTATTGAGAGCCATTTTCTTTCATTCCATTAAAAGTTGAAGTCATCTCTAGCTCATAGATTGCTCTTAAATTGAAAATTTCATGTGAGCTATTTGTTAGCCAACTTTTTTGGAGAGCTTTTAATTGTAAAATTTGGATTTCAAGAGCCACTTCAGTTCATCAAAGTTGCATTATTTCTAGCTTAAGGTTCATTTTAGAATTCCATATTTCAATTGAGCTAGCAATGTATCAACTTTGAATCATGCATGAGAGGTTGTAAAAAATTGAAAATGTGCTTATGAAAAAGCATTATTCCCTCTCATTTTTTGATGTGTATGCATAAATTTGCTACAAAGAGCATCATGTGCATCACCAAAGGCACTTTTCTCCCTTGGGTTTTTTCCCTTTGGCAAATTCGAGTATGCAAGACCCTAGCTTTAAGTTTTCATTAATGTTTTTTTGTGTGCTTTTTGCTTTCAATAAAAGGCCTTTGGAGCTTGTGTTTACACTTAGCTTCAAGAAGCTTGGATTGTGAATAAAAGGATAAAGAGACTTCTCTACAAAGTGGATTCTTGCTTAAGGATGCTCAAAAGAGCATGAATAGGTCTAATCCTTCCATGATTTTTCTCTTTTGTTCATCTCTCCATTCTCTATACTTGGCTTAAGTAATTTTTGCTTCTAAGCTATGGTTCTTTCATATTCAAAAGCTAAGCATACTAACGTTTCAACACTTTGCTTTGTGAATATTAACTCATCAAAAAATTAGGTTTTATGTGTGCTAAGCATAGGTAATTGACCTTGACCTTAGGTTAATGTAGGTTCATTTCTTATTAATACTAGACTCTCATTAATACTCTATTCATTTTTAACATGACCTAGGGCTATGATTAGGCTTCAATCCTTTAGTCCAATTTCCATAAACATCTCATATTAAAAGAAATAAAAAAATGCTAAACAATTGAAACAATAAAGAAAAAAAGTGTCAAGAAAAAGTAGCAAAAATGCTACTAGACACATGAAAAGAAACTTTATATGTTATGATGTGTCTTAGAAGCCTAGCGCCTTATTGGCGCTTGGTAGGCAATGGGAATCACCTTGGCTTGCTTGGTCAAGGCCCTAAACTGATACCCTAAGCTGAAAGAGTTAGCCGTCACCTTAATGGGCTAGTAGGCTTTTGGAACACCTTCTTGTTTCAATGAATGACAAAAAAAACTTCCATGAGCTTCAAAAAGCTATGGCAATGTACTAATAGATTAGGATAGCCCATAGACATGATAGGCTTGAATGATTTATTAAGATTGGTCACATAGTTTTTAGGCTAATAGGTTTATGAACTTGCATTAGCCTAGGGTCATAATTGATTGCTTATGTTTCATGCATAAAACTAAAATTTCAAGTGGTGTAATCTTCACGATAGTTTAGGTGTTTTTTTGCTTTATGTTGTTTAGTTTTTTACTATGAATTACCCATGTTTTGGAAGCAAAAAAATCACTTTGCATGATTGTTCATTATACTTCATGTTTTTATCCTTGTTGGCCTTTGATGCTCATTACTTGTTCTTATGTTTTGCAACTCAACATTCCTTCCATGGACTTTCTTTCTATCATGTCACCGTGTTTCGTTTCATCGGCACACAAGGACGTGCGCCAAATTAGGAAGGGGGAAATGTTAGCAGCGGCTAACACATGCTACACCGAATATGCATCAAGTGGGAGATATGCTATGGATGTGCACAATGTTTCCCACTCACTTTGTATAAGGTCTTGGGCTCATTGGGAGTTCCAAAGTTGTATATGCTACCTAGAGGGCTCAAACTTAAACCCATAGTAGAAGGGATTGTGGTGAAAGCCTTTATAAGGAAGTCTTTATGCAAGGAGGCTTCATTCTTGAGTATCTACTCTTGAGGATCCACTTTTGAGAGCTCTCTCTCTCTCTCTCTCTCTCTCTCTCTCTCTCTCTCTCTCTCTCTCTCTCTCTCTCTCTCTCTCTCGTTTTCACTCAATAGATGGCCTAGCGTTGAGCTTAATGCCCATGCTTAAGAGGCTAGTGCTAACCCATTGTAATTAGAGAAGCTTTCTTAATCTAATCTCTAATTTCTCATTAGTCTCAATTCTTCTACTCCATTATTTCATGAAGTAGTTTCACATTTCTCATTATTCTAGATTTGAGTGTGTGTGATGACTTCTTGCTATTAGCCACTCCTCTCCTTTTATAAGCATTCAATTTGCGATATTTAACATCACTAATTAGGTTGATTAAGTTACTTCTTAATCTTGTAATTAGTGTGAGTGTGTCCTATTGTTTGCTTGTGTGTGGATAGGTTTTATGAAACTCTAGCACCATTCACCTCGTGTGTATAGTTTGTGATGAAATGCCTTGATTGGCATGTGGTGATTGGAGAGGCCAACACCAATGCAATTAGTGTGTGCTTATCATTAGTGTGCTTTGGGTTTTTAGTCTATGGTAAGTTGGACTTCGGTGGGCTTAATGTGTGTAGGAGATGCTTGGTCGATGATGTGATTAGAGTTAGCGATTAATGGCTAATCTCTATTGCATTGGATGTGCATACTCTTGAATCCTCTATTTTGATGCATCCTATGACGCTCGTGCCTCCAAGCCCTAGATGGGTTGTTGATCCACAGATTGATAATTTTGTGTGAATTGCGATTAGGTTGTTGCTACAACACCTCCCAACAAAGTCCCCTTGGGCTAACTGGATCATTCTTCTCAAGTTTTGTATGTCCCAAGTTTTCTTTTTTTAATTCTACCAATCTTTTCATCAAGTATATTGTATCAACGTATTCAACGAGGTGTCAATCCTTGTAAAAAAAACCAGCCCAATACCACCTCTTTCTATGTCAAAAACAAGACAGAGTTAGAAAAACTTATTTACAGCTTGTCCAAAAAATACCCAGTTTTGTAAGCATATATTCCAGCTGTTACACGCTATATGAGAAGTAAGCAAGTTTCTTTTGTATATACAATAATCCCAAAATGGCACAAGGAAAAAACCCATTATACCGCGCAGTAGTATGTAAAGTTATCCTCGTGTCAGATACAGACTTCCAAATTTAGACAAAAAATGCATCATTAATGTTTTTTTTAGTATCAAAAGATAGGAGGTCCTACTAAAATATCGAGTACCAAAGTCACTGTATAGTATCTTCAGAGTTCAAGCTATATGAAGAGTTCCCTTTGTAAGTACCGACAGATCATATAAGTTGCGACGAGTAATGAAACATTCCCCCACCATGTGTGGTTCCTCCATTGGGGTAAGAAGGTTACCTAATCAAACATAGAATATGCATTACGTTTATTTTACATAGGGCTACTTAACAAGCCATAGTAAGTTTCATTTATGCATGGCTCAGTCCAAAGTACATAGCAATGTCAAAAAGCGATAGAACAATAGAACAACCCTACCTAATTGTTCCTTCAACTCATCGCCTTCTAAGGCAAGGAATCAACCTTAACACTTGTTAAATCAACCTTAACAATCAACCATACCAAGTGTTAAAAGATAGCCATTAGTGCCATTCATTGTCAGAATTTTTTGTTAGCCACCCACATAGTGGGCCTTACCAAGCCATGCCATTATCACAGATGTTGCATAAATGTATACGAGCAGAGGTGCTTACATCACCTTAGACCCACCCTTTCAAAGAGATATTACCATACAATAAAGAGCAATTTTGAGTCAGTTACCGACTTGCATGGGCTGCACTGTGAGCTCCATACCACCACAGCAAATAGTAATGCACACAGTCCTCTCTTTCACTTACACAAATCAACACACACAAGGCTAAGTGAGAGTCAAAATGCACCCTCACCTGTTTAAATAGAATAAGGTTGATCACAAATAATCATGGCGTGTAGCGACCAGTATACTCCATCATTCCAAACTTGAGTTGGCAAGGTGCCACTTTTATTAGGGAAACAAATGCAGTCCCCTCTGATGGGGCTCGGTTATGGTATACAGAGTTGCCTACGCGCCATTAACACGGCACGGAGGAGAGAATGAGTGAGGCAAAGAGGCAGAGTGTGAGGCTGGCCTTGTTAAATGAGACCTTTTTAATGCCCACATTTTAGGCTTTATTAGACTTCCTCCTTAGGGTTTTAGGCTTTATTAGTCTTCCTCCTTAGGGGTACCAGCTCACGATGGGTTTATCCAAGGGTAGACTAAGAGAAAAATAGGCACCATAACCAATCCTATAAAGCTAGCTGATCGGATGCTATCAACCCCAGTTATAGCATGGGTGGATACCCATAGAAAAAAATGAGAACAATATGGGGGTGTTTTTATAAAGCCAAGTAATATGTGAGTAAACCTAGGGTTTAATTTAAAAGACAGAACATAGTTGTTAGGTAATAGAAAGAAATGTTAGCTAAATAAGTACTCATCTCTCTCTCTCTCTCTCTCTCTCTCTCTCTCTCTCTCTCTCTCTCTCTCTCTCTCTCTCTCTCTCTCAAAACCTCTCTAAAATAGTCCATGCTGATGCGGACTGTTTCAGAGAGTTTTTCAATGCTTGGTATACTTACAGATAAGCACCCCAATTGTTTTAAGCCTAGAGTATCAAATCAAATCATACCCCAATCATTCTCCCACCCTCAATCATACAAGCATGATCTATGAGCAGGTATGCATACTAAGCATTAAAAAAAACTCTCTAAAACAACACGGACTGTTTCTGAGAGTTTTTTTAATGCTCGGTATACGTACCTGCTCACACATCGTGCCTTTTTTAATCTTACTGACATGAATCTTCAGAGACCAATGGCCTGAAATCGAGCTCTGCTCAGCGGCTCGAGCTTAAGCTGTTGAGCTAAGCCAATCTAGCAATGTTGTCATGCAATGCCATGCTTATTATATATAAAAATTAGTTCTTTGCCCTCGCATTGTATACCCTGCTATCTGCCACACCTGCCCCGTGATCTGCCTCCACGTCAGCTTTGACATTTATCTCTTTGTTAAGACTTTGATAAAGCTAAGAAAAAAACTTTTGAGATTCCCTTTAAAACAGTGTAGTTTAGAATTGTGGCTACATACATTTAATCAAATTGGTCCCTCTTACTCACCCTCTACATTGGAATTGAGTGTATGCATGATCAAGAGTACCCACTTTTCACAGTTCCCCCCCAAGTGTGACTCGTCACATATCTCGTCGGGAAATGTGGCCTTCAGAGCCTACAAATGATGCCACGTGGTTTCTTTCAAAAACTCGACAAGCTACGTGGATCGTCCATGTGGCATCGAGCTCGGTGCCACCCGGGACGTCCACGTAACTCGTCGTCCAAGTAACTCGTTGAGTTACATGGACTCTCCACGTGGCAATGAGCTCGGTGCCACGTGGTATGGCCATGTAACTTATTGAGTTACATTGACATTCAGTGTGGCATCGAGCTCGGTGCCATGCAGTATCGCCATGTAACTCTATGAGTTACATGATCGGGTTGTGTGGCATCAATCTCGATGCCACATGGAGGGTCCATGCAACTCAATGAGTTACGTGGATGTCCTACGTGTCACCAATCTCGGTGTGCCACCCGAAGGCTCTACGTAACTCGTCGAGTTACATGGATGAACCTTATTTCAAGTATTTAGAGACAAAGAGAGGTGAGGCTTGTAGAGATGATTGAACATGGACCCACATGCATGCATGGACTTTTTTGACTAGAATCTTACTAAGATTCTAGCTCAGAGAATGTTTGGATCAAATCTCTGTCACTCCTTGTCTCTATTGAGACTCTTTGTCCCTCTCTTTCTCTCTCTACTCATACAATGTGTATAAGAGTCCCTCTATCACATGATAAATATCATATCATTTTTTTGTAAAATTATATACAAATTCATATCCAAAAATGCATCTACTTCCACAACCTTCAAGGACATTGCCCCCGAACTCCCCCGCCAAGGGGGGGGGCTAAATAGCTTACACCCCCCCCCCTCCTCCGCCCGCCCCCTGATCCCCCTTGTGACAGAAATAAAGATATATATATATATATATATATATATATATATATATATATATATAAAGAGTTTTGTTTTTAAATTTTAGTTGTAGGCGACCCCTTGGCAACAAAAATAGAGAGAGAGAGAGAGAGAGAGAGAGAGAGAGAGAGAGAGAGAGAGAAATAAAGAGTTTTCTTTTGAATTTTTTGTAGCCCCCCCCTGGATCCCCCTGGTGATAGAAATAGAGAGAGAGAGAGAGAGAGAGAGAGAGAGAGAGAGAGATTAAAAAAAATATTCTTTTTAAATTTTAGTTGATGAACATCTTGCAGGGGATCGGGGAGCACCACAAACGGAGAGTGAGAGAGAGAGAAGGAGACACGACACACAATGTGGGTGGGGAGACTCAAAGAGTGAGCAGCCCCCTATACACTTATGCTATGTATAAGGTATACAAGTCAGTGGGCGTCCGGACTCTGGGCGGCCGGGCAAGGCACAGACGCCTATACCCCAACAACCTCCCACTTAAAGGCGACTGTGCCTTTAAGCAAGAGATCCTAGTCTAAAGACTACAAAAGGCGAGAGAAAACCGCTCTCAACCGATGCCCACTGGCTGGCTGTGATCGTGTGCATCCGGCTGTCCTGCTCCCGTGTAAGTCCATACACCACCAAACGTACCGCACACGTACTGCAAGTATGTATGCAATACCTGAATATCTCCCTCGTGCACTATGCCATCATCAGTCAACAAACGACTGACAACCCCAACTGCAAATGCTCCCACTGCAGCTGCGATATCCGGTCTCAAGATCAGCATCTCATACATGAGACCACCGAATGCCGATGCAATGCTAGCGGGCCCTGCTAGCTCTACGGAGCATGCATCAACATATATATCCCTGGCAATAGGCATCTCTGACTGACAAGGTGTGTCAGCCACATGCATCTCCTGACTGTCCGCAAAAGACGCATCAACCTGTCGTGCAACCTCAGAGCAAACCAACTGCTCTAGGTGTCTGCTGGAAGACATATCCTGCACAACTATATCCCCATGCTCACTGTCGAGCATAGAAAGGAATGATTGCATAATCGCTGACGTCTCAGCCTCCTCTACAATCATCCACTGCAAACATGACCACTCAATCTGTTGTGACTCACTAGAGCTCTCATGCTCTAACTCCGTATGCATAGACTCTTGCACAACGTCCTCCTGTTGTGACTCACTAGAGCAAGACCGCTCTACCTGTCTATCCTGCATAGAATTATCTCGCACAACTGACTCTCTGCTTTGCTCAGTCACTAGCAAAGCATGCATGTCTGACTCTGTCACCTCTCTGTGTGACTGCTTAGGTCGTGCCCCAAATGTGTGCACAACGAGCTCACTACTCTGCACTCCATGCAAAGCATCCTGCAACCCATGAGCAAAAGAGACTCGCCTGCTCTCTCGCTCTCTAACTGGCTGCATGATCACAGAGACAACACAGTCTCTCCCGTGATCCACATGCAATGGGTAACCTGTACCACTCCTGGCACCTCTCGCAATCACTAGCGAACCCAAATGCATCACAAAATCTCGCTCTCGTAGCGAAATCTGACATCCACAATCTCTAAGCTGACCAATCGAGATCAAACTCACTGTCAAATCTGGTACATAGCGCACATGTCATAACAAGTAAGATGCACCACTCGGTAATGACAATCTCACATCTCCTGCACCTGCTATCGCATGCACCGATCCATCGGTCAAACGTACACTGCCAAGCATCCCGCTAGAATAGCTACAAAACCATGCACGATGCGGCGTGACATGAAACATAGCATCTGCGTCTAGCAACCAATACGAAGGGAGTGCACTATCCACATGTATAGCATCTCATGCATAGCTCGAGGTAAAAGTGACATCCCCGTCACTAGTATACTCCGACACTACATCTACCTCAACTGTCAACGCAACCGAGTCCATGGCATCACTACATACATCTCTGAGACTGCCATGTCTCCTACGATGTCGCATAAGACGAAAACAATGCCGTCTAACGTGTCCAGAATGACCACAATACCAACATGTCACCTGTCGGCGTACTCGTGAATGTACATGTCTCACACGAGTCCTTGATGACTCAGATCTATCATACATATCATGTAATCTGCGCCAAAGTGCTCTCGAAGTAGTCTCATACATAACAAGAGCATATACAGATTCCGCAAGGTGCAAAGAGAGTGTAGATAGTACCATCTCCTCTAGCTCCTGCCACTGATCGTCAGACATGTTTGAAGGTCTACCTGCATCACCACTCAATGGTCGATGCAACCCTCGCTATGTCAATGCGTCAAGCATACACTCTCTCCATGCTGCAAAGTCTGACCCATCAAACATGCGCATCTGTGAGAGGTCACAATCTGATCGATCACCTGTCTCTGCCATGAGCACAATGTAGCAAACTAGAAAGAAAAACCACCTCACCAACAACACCTGAAAACTGTCTACCAATATGGCCAGAAACACAATGTAAAACCTGTGAGACACACTCCAAAATAGAGCTCTCGCAATGTCAATACAAGCCTAGCATGCTCTAGTATCACACTGCAATCTGTGAGCTAATCACCAAGCCCACACTGTGCGGTATCGATGCATACACACGCACAAATCTCCCACCTGCAGAGAACACCGCACCCAAATGCTGAGTGCAACCCGCAATCTCTACTTAGATCGCATAAATGATACGCATAAAACTCCTGGGAAAATTTCGCCAGAGTTTCGACGTACAATGGCTATCAACACAAAATAACCATTGTCCTGCAAGCTCAATACAATGAGCAATCAATACGCATCAAACTACACTCAATATACATGCATAAGCTCTGCAAAAATATGGCAAACAATGCTCGAGATCACATGACTCTCTCACCCGAGAGCAAACCACTGTCTCAAGCAAAGAAAGATACACAACTCCTCACTCTTGCGAGAGTGGATACAAAAACACAAAACTGTGTCCAAACTGACAAAACCTGCCAAAGTGAGAGTAAACACTTGATCACAAACTATGGCGAGAATCTGGGAAAAATCCGACAGAATTTTCCCTGAAAACTGAGCAAAAAACTCAAGTACAATCTCTACCATAAACCATAACACTACTCAATGCCAATGAGTAGAAATGCTAAAATGGCTCCACATTTTCACATACAATGGGAATCCGCACTCAACGTACATCAACGGAATGACTGCGCATAAGCAAACGCCAAAAGATTTGCAATCCGGAAACTTGATCAATGCGAAAACAATGCTCTCAAGAGAGCTTACCGGCACTTGAAAGTGCTCGCCAAAATGCATATATAATGGACATCAACCATGTGCCATAACCATATGCAAACCATCCGCAAAGACCATGAATCCAAGCACAAAATCACTGCCAAGGTATCCTGTGAAAATCAGTGAAAGAAGCTCCACCTATGTGCTCCAAAAACCTGTGTCTCTCAAGAGACCGCTTCGGTGGTCTGTAAACGCCTCCGTATTTCGTTGCCCAAGTCTACCAAAAAACCCTCAAACCACAAGCTTAACACAAGCTGCAATTGCATCTTCAGCTCAGAATTTATGCACTCAACTTCAAGCATCTCCCGTGCTTCCAAAAGTGCATCAAACTCGCACACAATGCGACAACAGAAAATCTGGAATTTCTGTATACAGTCAGTCTAGGCTGAATATCAGCAAAACGGTGAGGAATTTGCAAAAAGTTTCTTCTGCAAAGTTGTAGACCACGTCAAAACGGATGGGCAACGCGAACAAAATTCTCAGATCTGCATTCTACAAGGAGAAAAACGAATCTGAAAACTGTGCTATTGCGCACACAGTTTTAGGGCAGCACCTTCACTTACACGCAATCTTCCACACTCCTTTCTGAGCTTCCACAAGAGCATACATCACTCTCAACTGAGCTCACAAGCTCCCATTGCATTCTCCCAAACCTTCCAAGCTTTCTTAATCTCTCTACCGTCGAGAGCGAGCGAGCTATCGCCTCGAAGCTCTCAAAGCCGTCGTGCTCTCCGCGGTCAGCAGAGCTCTGATACCAATTGAAGGGGATCGGGGAGCACCACAGACGGAGAGTGAGAGAGAGAGAGAGAAGGAGACACGACACACAATGTGGGTGGGGAGACTCAAAGAGTGAGCAGCCCCCTATACACTTATGCTATGTATAAGGTATACAAGTCAGTGGGCGCCCAGACTCTAAGCGGTCGGGCAAGGCACAGACGCCTATACCCCAACACATCTAGTTGTCCATATAGATGATGAGCTAGTTGTCCAAGTAGACACCAATATGGTTGACCATATATGCGACAATAAAGATGATGATATAGAAAATAATCTAGCTGATTATATAGATAAAACTCTACTTAATCATACAAAAAACCATTTAAAAGGGCTTGGAGAAATCGTATAAGCACCCATATAGATGGCCATATAGAGGATCATACCATCAACCATATAGATGATCATATAAATGACCATATGTATGCCTATATAGAAGATCATAGAAATGACCATATAGACTAGCATAGACTGGCCATATGGACTACCATATACATGTTTTCTATGGAAAAAGGATAGCACTATATTTAGATGACCATATGGATGCCAATGTAGAGGACTATATAAATGCCCATGTAGATAGTCATAGAGACGACCATATTATAGACAATCATATGCTAATCCATATAGATGACAATGTGGACAACAATATAGAGGACAATATAGATTTCCATAGAGCCCACTATAAAGACGATCATATCCTAATCCATCATATAAAGATAGCAATGAAGATGACCCTATTGATGACATTAGCCTATCATATTGATGATCCACACAGATAACCAATTTTTGCAAAGTTAACCATGTATATTTCCATGCAAACAATTGTATAGATGACCATGGAGACAACATTGTAGATGCACTTGTAGAGGACCATATAAACACCCATATAGAAACTATATAGACAAGCATGTCCTCATCCATTATAAAAGGATACCAATGTAGATGACCATATAAAGGTCTACATATATGGACCTAAGCTAAAGGTCCACATATATAAACGTTCTCATATAAAAAAGATACCAATGTAGATAAACATATAAAGGTCCACATATATGGCCATAAAACTAATCATATAGATGAAAATATAGACAACCAAATAAAGACCCATGTACATGGCCAAAGAGCCAACCATACCACATGATCTTATACTAATCCATGATAGAAGAATATCAACAAAGATTACCATATAGAAATTATTATGCAACTATATTAATAACTAATCATGCACTTGAGTGCAAAATTTCAAACCCATCCAAGATTGTTTGATAACTTCTAGCCCAAACTATATGCTAATTTTAACCAGATGGTCCAATTTGGCACATAGTTTAGATTAGGACATACACACCATATTAGATGTGATCCAAACTTGTGTATAGTTTAGGTCAGAACATATCAAACCATATAATATGTTCATTAAAATTTTCATGAATTGATCCAACTTTTGATTTCTTATTTTGTAAGAGGTTTCATTGTACCATCATTTAAGTTTAAGTAGTCTTGATCCAGACTATGGCACCAAATTGGGCCATATGATTCATATAACTCAATATGATGCATTGTTTGGGTTGGGACTACTCTAAAACTTTTTGATGGCCATGAGACTTTTCAAGGGTGGAGATGAGCACCATTCTCTCACCCATGAAAAAATATAATTTCCATATGATATAGTTTAAGTAGTTCCAATCCACACTATGCATCAAATTAGATATTCTTGACTCATACTATATGAAAAAAAATCCCATTGTGCAAAGTTCCATGGCCATTCAATATGTTTTTGGTAGTCAACACCTGTTCTATCCACTAAATTGGGCCGTATGATGCATACGACGAAATTTAGCGCATAGTATGGGTCAAAATTTCCAAACAACATCTGATGGTCGTCAAACTTTGCATGGGTAGGGGTGAGAATAATTCTCTCAATTATAAAATTTTTTATGGCCATTGAATATGGTTTGGGAGTCCAAGACTCATACTATGTGCTAAATTGAGTAGTATAAACCATACGGCCCAATTTAGCACATAGATGAAAAAACAACTTTTGATAGACATGGAAATTTTCACGGGTGGGGTTAAGGATCATTTCCCCACCCATGAAAATTTTCACAGCCATTCGATATGATATGGGCGGTCAAGGGTGGTCAAGGCCTATACTAAGCGCTAAAATGGGTCGTATGAGCATAGTATGGATCAAAACCGCCCAAACCATATCGATGGATGTGAAACTTTGCACGGGTGGGGTGAGCACCATTTTCCCACCCATGCAAAGTTGCACAGTTATTCCAGTTTAGGATTTATGGGTTAGGGTCTAGGGTTCAATGTTTAGGGTTTAGGATATAGGGTAGCCATATGGCCCATTTAGCGCATAGTATGGGTCAAGACCACCCAAACCATATTGGATGGATATGAGGAACCATTTCCCCCTTCCTTGCAATGTTTCATAGCCATCCAAGTTTAGGATTTATGGGTTAGGGTTTAAGATTTAGGGTATAGGATATAGGGCTTAGGATATATGTTACAGGGTTTATGGTTCAAGATTTAAGGTTTAGGTTTTAGGGTTTATGGGTTAGGGCTTAGGGCTTAGGGCTTAGAGTACAAGGTTTAGGGTTTAGGGTTTGTGATTCATGATTTATATTCACTAAAATGGGTTGTATGGTTCATACGACCCATTTTAGCGCATAGTATGGGCCTTGACCACCCAAACCATATTGGATGGCCATGAGGCTTTGCATGGGTAGAGGCAAGCACCATTCCCCCACCCTTGCAAATTTTCACAACCATCCAAACTAGTATGGGCGGTCAAGGCCCATATTATGTGCTAAAATGGATTGTATGCCATATCAGATGGCCATAAGACTTTTTACGGGTGGGTGTGAGCATCATTCTACCACCCATGCAAAGTTTCATACCCATTCAATATGGTATGGGCGGTCAAGGTCCATACTATGCGCTAAAATGGGTCGTATGAGATGTACGGCCCATCTTAGCGCATAATATGCGTCGGGAATGCCCAAACCATATCAAATGGATTTAAAACTTTATGTGGGTGGGTTTGAGTAACAATATCCCACCCGTGTAAAGTTTCACAACCATCCAATATGGTATGAGCATTCAAGGCCCAAACAATGCGCTAAAATGTGTCGTATAGCTTATACAACCCATTTTAGAGCATGAATTGGGACCGCACAAATTATATCAGATGGCCATGAGACTTTCCATGGGTGGGAGTGAGCACCATTTCCCCATCCCTAAAAAGGTTTTGTGTGCTTTGCCACACGTGTTGGAGGCTGGGAACTTGCCTATGCACTGTGTGCGAGCCTTGAAAGGCTGGAAGCACACAACTAGAGAGTCCTAGCAAGCTCAAAGAAACTATGGTGTGTCACTCACCACTCAATGCTTTCGTCATGAAGGATTTTGTGCTGCGAAGAAGAAGGAGCCGCCGTCGATGCCACCGCAATGCTCGATCACACACACCCTCTCTCTCAAGCATACAAACACACACTCGTGAGCACACAAAAGAGAAGGAGACAGAGATGGAGCAAGAGCACTTCTTAGCATGCACCTCCCAAAATGAGGATTTTTAGGTCAAATGGACCTTTTATAAGAGTTTCACCCATTCACACATGGGCGTTGGAGAGGGGGAATAGGGAACACACCCAGCGCACAAAATACTTGCCTCTCTATAGCCTAGGGATTCCACATCACCCCTAACCTCTCAAAAAACACCTTCAAATTGGCTTATTTGCACTAACAACTCCGCTTTAGCATACAAAATAACTACCTCACACCTTGCAAAAAAACACCCACAACACAAATGCACCCACACTGCTCAACTCACCCTTTCCGATTCACAAAACACTCCTAATCTGCCCTCTTGGTAGCACCTCTCGAGCTATAGGCAAACCCTCTGCAAGCAATGGCCAATACACGTAGAGCAAGAGAAGAGGAGGGGGATGGGGATGGGGAGAAGCGGCACACGAGATGGGGGCAAATGAGTGGTATTATTGCATAGAGAGTAGTACAACCAATGTATGCAGCTTCAATGGCAATCTTAGCAACACACAATCTTTAAGCTTCCACTCGCACACACGAGCAAAAAAGCCAACTGGTCAAAAGACGCTCAAAAATGAACAAAAACCTCCTTTTATAGGGGTGTGCCTAGGAATCCCAAAAAAGAAAAATGGGGTGATCTTCCATGTCGTGCACTTCATTTGGAGTTCCTTTTAGCATTTGATTGCATTGCCAACACTTGGCATAGTTCATTTTGGAAACCTTTGCATGCCACACCTCTTGTCCACCCTATTCGGCCGCCCGGTCTTCCCTTTGTCCTTTCAGTGCTTTTGATCTTGGCTTACAACTTCAACCCTCCCCTCCCCTTTGTCAAGGAAATAGCGATGTCGCTATTGGGGGGGGGGGGGGGGGGGGGGGGGGGGGGGGGGGTACAACCCTTTCCCTCAAAACATTAGGCCCTTGGCAGGCGTGGGCACCATCCCGTACCTCCTGCCACGTCATCACCGAACCGCGCCACCGCGGGCACCCTGCGCCACCCCGCCTTTCCGGTTCACTTCAAAAACGCTGCCAGACCGGCCACGCAGCACCGCTGCATCGCCACGACAGCGGCCTGCGCATAGCCGCCATAGCCACGCTCAAGGGGATCTCCCCTCCACCACTTGGATACCATTGGAGAGATCATGCCGTAGGCTATATACCGCGGACCTCAACTCTTTAACTACGCATGTGGGATGAATCAAGCGCCACGTGGTGGCTCCCCACTGTCTTGCACCTCCCAAGGGTCATGAACCCCTTCAAAAAATGTAGGGAAAAACTTTTTTTTTTAGTCCATTTCCTCCAGCTCCCTTTCATTGCTCCAACCTCCTACTGCCAAGCCGCAACTACCTCTACTGAAGCTCCACTTTCCTAGCTCCAACCACACTCTCTGTATCTGCACTTCGACCCCGCGGCATCCTCGAACCAAGGCCTTCAAAAATGGAAAGAATCATCTGCAATCCAATTTGGACAAAGGCACCCCAGCTTCCGACTGCCATAACTCCTTGCTCTGGACTCCGTTTGGCATGCACTCACTTCCTGCTAGCCCCATATGATGCACGCCCTGCTTTAGAACTTTGTAGAGGCTCAGTAGATGCCAAATGGCACATTCTCCAATGCGTTCAAGTGGACTCAGACCCGACCCCCGGAAAAACTTCAACTGACCATATCTCGCAAACCATGGCTCCGATCCGCAATCCGAAAAGACGGGTAGGCTCCATGAATTGAGCTCTACACATCTATACCCCAAGTTCCAGTTGGATCACCTGTCCACGGTTGCCCTGTCCGGCAAGAATCTGCAAACCACCAAAACTTCAACCTTCAATAACTTGGACTCCGTAGCTCGGTTTGATGAGCCGTCTGGACCTGATCCTTCAGCACTTCAAGCTCTTCATTCCTGGACCGCACTTTGCATCTCCTTCACCTGCTACCCCAATGACGCCCTTATGGAGCCTTCCCTGGCCAATAAGCCGCATCGTGCATACATTTCTGCTGCTACCTGCCATACCATGATCTTCCTAGCTGCTTCAGTCCTTTACCATGCTTTTGCTTGCCTGGATACATCTGCACATGCCACCTTCTAGAGTCAACACACTTTGGTTGCACCATCATTGCCCACCCCCCTGTTGAGAATTTATGCTCAACCATAAAAGAGCTTTATTCCACTATAAACCACAAAACGTGGCACACACTATGAGAAAACTAAAACACCATATGTACACTATTTTATTGCACCCTATTATCAAACCTTCAAGTGGGTTGCCCCACCCCCTGTATAACATAGCTTCCACCTGGATCAAACACCTGGCTCTGTTCACTTCCATCAATCTTCAACAACCTCCAATAGTGCCCTACCCAAGCACCTAGACCACCATGTGTGTAGGCTGCCCATAGCCTACCTTCAGCACTCCATGCATTCCTTTGCAACCTATTTACTCCATACCAATCAGCACCAAGCATATCATCATCAAAAAAGCATGTACCTGACACCAAGCTACAACACATGTCTGACCCTCCCTCCCAACCAAATAAAGTGGAGGCCTTGAGCGTATACCCCTGTACCTGCTGAACTAACCTCCATAGAGTTGTATCTACCATCTCTTTCATTGACCATAATTCACATACCTTCAATGGAAGCAAAGCCACTGCTTGAGATTCTCCTTTCTCCACCATTGGATATGTCTGCTGCATTGGAATCACCTCCGTCTTTGGCATCACAACCTCCTCTTTGGCCACACACTCAATTCCAGCATCATTGAGCCCTTCCTTGTCAACCGGTCCTTCAAGGTCGACCAGCACCTCTTGCTTTTCAACTTCAACCAACTGCTCTTCAACCACCTCTTCTATCGCTGCATCATGCTCCTCTATGGAAGAGAGAAACTCGTTCTCTATCGCATCCATCTCCATTTCCTCCATAGACACGGCTGATTTATCACTCTTGGCAAAATGGTGCATCTTCTGCACCACCATGGCACATTCCACCACTACTTTCATCAACACAGCCATTAGCATGGTACCACACACCACCTTCACTTGCATTTGATCATCTGTAGGTCTAGATCGCTCCACTTGGCTTTCATCAAGCATCTCGGCTGGCTCTGTTCCCTGCTCTTCTTGCACATGTGCTATTACCATATCATCAAACATATAAGAGGGAAGCTTTACCTTTACCAGTTCAGGTTCATCAGATTCCGTCTCTTCGTCATAGGATGTATACTCATCGGCACTATTCTCCTCGCTTGTCTCCCAGCACATCAAACTTGTATCATCATCGGCATTGGCATCATATACCGACTCTATATCAGCATCTGCATCCACTTACTGCTCCACAAAAGCTTGACCATCTTCACCACTTTGCAAACTTTCTTTAGCAGCTTCTGAACCCTTGGTATCTGCATCTCGATTGCATTCTGCTACCTTTTCATGCAAATTTTCAACAAGAACATGCTTTACCTCTTCAATCCGTACTAGAACCTCCACATCCGTGACTGCTTTTTCATCTTGGTTCACCTCGACATGGAGCTTCTCCTCGTTGACAAGCTCTTCCACCCTCAGCACATGCACATCACAAACCCGAAACCTCCAAGGAACATAACCAATAGTAGGTCTTACCTCCACAGGCCTTGCATTTTGCACAACTGGAATCATCTTTGGTTGGACCAAAGAGCACTTTGTTACCTCCACAACAACATGCATATAATTTGCTGGCTTTAGCATTCCCAACTCCAACTTCCGCTTCATCTTTCTGCTCTTTATCTTTGCCAGATAGACCATGTCTTCATAGGTATCGGCGCCATCTTTGACTTTTCTCTAATCCTCGGGTGCAAGCACTCTAACAGCTTTGACAGCTTCAAAGATTGATTGCTTTTGATGCCGGTAGCAATCTCTAACTGCTTCCAACAAGCTTCAAACTGCTCAATGAAAATAGAGAGAGCACCCCTAACCTCTCAAAAAACACCTTCAAGCTGGCTTATTTGCACTAACAACTCCACTTTAGCATACAAAACAACTACCTCATAAAGGGGATCGAGGAGCACCACAAACGGAGAGTGAGAGAGAGAGAAGGAGACACACACACGATGTGGGTGGGGAGACTATGAAGTGGCAGCTCCCCCTATACAGTATACTCAATATAAGTATAGGGTAACAGTGGGCGGGCGCCCATGACCTGGGCGACCGGTCAAGGCACATAGGCTTTAACCCCAACAACCTCCCACTTAAAGGCCAATGTGCCTTTAAGCAAGATCTACTAGTGTACAACTAATAGAAGGTGAGATATTCTCTCAACCTATGCCCACTGACTCTCGATGATCTAGTGCATCCGGCTCTACTGATAGACAAACATCCCGCTGCGAAAGCCACACAGAGCTAGCTCCAAGCTCTGCAAAGAGTCTACAAGAGCTCATGCACTCCTGCAAGTATCGGTCCAATACCTGCAAACCTCCCCTATGCTCTATGCCGAGATCAGTCATCGAACAACTAATCAACCCCGCTGCAAATGCTCCCACTGCAGTTGCTATGTCGGGCCTCGAGATCAGCATCTAGTACATGAGGACACCGAACGTTGATGCAACCCTGGCAATCTTTGCCACCTCCAACTCATAACTCAACTCATGGCAATCCTGTCCCCTATCATAGAGACCATGGCACTCTGACTCCGAGCTCTGGAGTGACTCCTCCTGCCCACCACATATCACATGTGTCCCAAGAGTATCCATCTGTCTAGAATCTGCATCAAGCTCTGGCATAAGCATATCAAGAAATGACTCCACAATAGCCGATATCTCAACATCCATGTGAGTCATCTCTGTCATCACCTCTGATGACTCATCGTGCTGTGACTCACTAGAGCTGTCCCGCTCTACCTGTGCATCCATAGATGCAACCTACACAACAACGTCACTCCTCTGCACTCCATGCAAAGCATCCTGCAACCCACAAGAAAAAGAGACTCCCCTGCTCTCTCGCTCTCTACCTGGCTGCATGATCACAGAGACAACACCATCTCTCCCGTGATCCACATGCAATGGGTAACCTGTACCACTCCTGGCACCTCTCGCAATCACTAGCGAACCCAAATTCATCACAAAATCTCGCTCTCGTAGAGAAATCTGACATCCACAATCTCTAAGCTGACCAATCGAGATCAAACTCACTGTCAAATCTGGTACATAGCGCACATGTCGTAACAAGTAAGATGCACCACTCGGTAATGACAGTCTCACATCTCCTGCACCTGCTATCGCATGCATCGATCCATCGGTCAAACGTACACTGCCAAGCATCCCGCTAGAATAACTACAAAACCATTCACGATGCGGCGTGACATGAAACATAGCATCTGCGTCTAGCAACCACTGCAAAGGGAGTGCACTATCCACATGTATAGCATCTCGTTCATAGATCGAGGTAAAAGTGACATCCCCGTCACTAGTATACTCCGACACTACATCTGCCTCAACTGTCAAAGCAACTGAGTCCATGGCATCACTACATACATCTCTGAGACTGCCATGTCTCCTACGATGTCGCATACGACAAAAACAGCATCGTCTAACGTATCTTGAATGACCACAATACCAACATGTCACCTGTCGGCGTACCCGTGAATGTACATGTCTCACACGAGTCCTTGATGACTCAGATCTATCATACATATCATGTAATCTGCGCCAAAGTGCTCTCGAAGTAGTCTCATACATAACAAGAGCATATACAGATTCCGCAAGGTGCAAAGAGAGTGTAGATAGTGCCATCTCCTCTAGCTCCTGCCACTGATTCTCAGACATGTTTGAAGGTCTACCTGCATCACCACTCAATGGTCAATGCAACCCTCGTTGTGTCAATGCATCAAGCATACACTCTCTCCATGCTGCAAAGTCTGACCCATCAAACATGCACATTTCGGAGAGATCATAATCTGAGCGATCACCTGTCTCTTCCATGAGCAGAATGTAGCAAACTAGAAAGCAAAACCACCTCACCAACAACACCTGGAAACTGTCTACAAATATGGTCAAAAACATAATGTAAAACCTGTGAGACACACTCCAAAATAGAACTCCCGCAATGTCAATACAAGCCTCGCCTGCTCTAGTATCACACTGCAATCTGTGAGCTAATCACCAAGCCCACACTATGCGGTATCGATGCATACACACGCACAAGTCTCCCACCTGCAGAGAACACCGCACGCAAATGCTAAGTGCAACCCGCAATCTCTACCTAGATAGCATAAATTATACGCATAAAACTCCTTGGAAAATGTCGCCAACGTTTCGACGCACAATTGCTATCAACACAAAATAACCATTGTCCTTCAAGATCAATACAATGAGCAATCAATACGCATCAAACTACACTCAACATACATGCATAAGCTCTGCAAAACTATGGCAAACAATGATCGAGATCACAATACTCTCCCACCCGAGAGCAAACCACTGTCTCAAGCAAAGAAAGATACACAACTCCTCACTCTTGCGAGAGTGGATACAAAAACACAAAACTGTGTCCAAACTGACAAAACCTGTCAAAGTGAGAGTAAACACTCGATCACAAACTATGGCGAGAATCTGGGAAAAATCCGACAGAATTTTCCCTGAAAACTGAGCAAAAAACTCAAGTACAATCTCTACCATAAACCATAACACTACTCAATGCCAATGAGTAGAAATGCCAAAATGGCTCCACATTTTCACATACAATGGCAATCCACACTCAACGTACATCAACGGAGTGACCGCGCATAAGCAAGCGCCAAAAGATTTGCAAGCCGGAAACTTGATCAATGCGAAAACAATGCTCTCAAGAGAGCTCACCGGCACTTGAAAGTGCTCGCCAAAATGTATGTATAATGGGCATCAACCATGCGCCATAACCATATGCAAACCATCCGCAAAGACCATGAATCCAAGCACAAAATCACTGCCAAAGTATCCTGTGAACACCAGTGAAAGAAGCTCCACCTGTGTGCTCCAAAAAACTGCGTCTCTCAAGAGACCACTTCGGTGGTGTGTAAACGCCTCCGTACTTCGTTGCCCAAATCTACCAAAAAACCCTCAAACCACAAGCTTAACACAAGCTGCAATTGCATCTTCAGCTCAGAATTTATGCACTCAATTTCAAGCATCTCCCGTGCTTCCAAAAGTGCATCAAACTCGCACACAATGAGACAACAGAAAATCTGGAATTTTTGTATATAGTCAGTCTGAGCTGAATATCAACAAAACGGTGAGAAATTTGCAAAAAGTTTCTTCTACAAAGTTGTAGACCACGTCGAAACGTATGAGCGTATTAAATAGAAATTCTCAGATCTGCATTCTACAGGGAGAGAAACGAATCTGAAAACAGTGCTGCTGCGCACACAGTTTTTAGGGTAGCACCTTCACTTACACACAGTCTTCCACACTCCTTTCCGAGCTTCCACAAGAGCATACATCACTCTCAACTAAGCTCACAAGCTCCCATTGCATTCTCACAAAGCTTCCAAGCTTTCTTAATCTCTCTACCGTCGACGGCGAGCGAGCTATCGCCTCGAAGCTCTCAAAGCCGTCGTGCTCTCCGCGGTCACCATAGCTCTGATACCAATTGAAGGGGATCGGGGAGCACCACAGACGGAGAGTGAGAGAGAGAGAAGGAGACACACACACGATGTGGGTGGGGAGACTGTGAAGTGGCAGCTCCCCCTATATAGTATACTCACTATAAGTATAGGGTAACAGTGGGCGGGCGCCCATGACCTGGGCGACCGATCAAGGCACATAGGCCTTAACCCCAACACCTCACACCTTGCAAAAAAACACCCACAACACAAAAGCACCCACACTGCTCAACTCACACTTTCTGACTCACAAAACACTCCTAATCTGCCCTCTTGGTAGCACCTCTCAAGCTGCAGGCAAACCCTCTGCAAGCAATGGCCAATACACGAAGAGCGAGAGAAGAGGAGGGGGATGGGGAGAAGCTATATACCACGGACCTCAACTCTTTCACTGCACATGTGGGATGAATCAAGCGCCACGTGGCATCTCCCCACCGTCTTGCACCTCATGAACCCCTTCAAAAAATGTAGGGAAAAACTTTTTTTTTTAGTCCATTTCCTCTAGCTCCCTTTCATTGCTCCAACCTCCTACTGCCAAGCCGCAACTACATACTGAAGCTCCACATTCCCGGCTCCAACCACACTCTCTGTATATGCACTTCGACCCCTCGGCATCCTCGAACCAAGGCCTTTAAAAATGGAAAAAAATCATCTGCAATCCAATTTGGACAAAGGCACCCCAGCTTCCGACTGCCATAACTCCTTGCTTCGGACTCCGTTGGCATGCAGTCACTTCCTGCTAGCCCCATATGATGCACACCCTACTCTAGAACTTTTTCAAGGCTCAACAGATTCCAGATGGTACATTCTCCAATGCGTTCAAGTGGGCTCAGACCCGACCCTCGGAAAAACTTCAACTGACCATATCTCGCAAACCATGGCTCCGATCCGCAATCCGAAAAGACGGGTAGGCTCCATGAATTGAGCTCTACACATCTATACCCCAAGTTCCACTTAGATCACCTGCCCCCAGCTGCCCTGTCCGGCAAGAATCTGCAAACCACCAAAACTTCAACCTTCAATAACTTGGACTCCGTAGCTCGGTTTGATGAGCCATTTGGACCTGATCCTTGAGCACTTCAATCTCTTCATTCCTGGACCCAAAGGCTGCACTTTGCATCTCCTTCACCTGCTACCCCAATTACCCCCTTATGGAGCCTTCCCTGGCCTATAAGCCGCATCATGCATACATTTCCGCTGCTACCTGCCATCCCATGATCTTCCTAGCTGCTTCAGTCCTTTACCACGCTTCTACTTGCTTGCATACATCTGTACATGCCACCTTCTAGAGTCGACACACTTTGGCTGCACCAGCGTCCCACAGTGGTCGGTCGTTGCAAAACTACTATAAAAATAAGATAAGTGGTTCTCCTCTCATCGATGATCACGTACACACCTGTTGGACCAACAAGCCGGGTCCATGACTCAATCAAATAAATAATAAGGCGTCCATCGAAGGTGATAGGGTGTCCATGAGGGTTAACATGGCCCCCTTCCTGATGTAGATTCCACCCTTGGAAGATATTGAGATGAAGCTCGTTCGTCGAGGTGGAAGAGCATCTGAGATTGAATGTACATAGCCTCCTTCATCACTGCAAAATCAACCAAAATTGGCGCAGTAATTGCATTGTCATAGACAATTAAAAAGCATATGCATTTGTAGGCACACAAATTGATTGGTAACAGAATACTAACCAATTTGTTAGCAATAAAACATTAAACTGTAATGTAATCAAACGCATAAGCAGTTGTAAAGGTCAAAAACTAAACAAGTCTGGGGTCGCTAGTTTAATGATCAAAAGGCACTAGAGGTCAAGTATTAATACCATGGGCAAGCTTCTCAATTTTCTCTGATCAATTAAGTTGTTTAATCGCGAGAGCCAAGTATTTTCATGTCCGAGGGCTCACTAGAGGCTATACCTAAAAGTATTTTCATGTCCGAGGGCTGACTAGAGGCTATACCTAAAAGACCTTGTAGTTAAGCTACGATAAAAGGAATTGCTCATGAAATCATCGCATGATTGATTCCCTTTTCTTTGACCCCCCAAAGTCTTTTCACATTGATTCAATTTTGATGTGTATAGTTATTTTGTTTGCCTTGTGCTTTTTGCTTTTCAAGGAAAAGCTCCCACACTGGGAACCTCTAGAGCTCTAGTACCATAGACAATACATGTGAGTGAAGTACCAAATCAAGATTTTACATTCTTGGTACTTTTAATTTTTTTATTTGTTCGTTTTTTAGCATTTCAATTTTGTAACTTTGGGGGGTTATATGACATTGTTACCCTCCCTAGGCTCATCACACTAGTAAACTCCCTTTATAATACTTAAGCTAAAGGTCAATAGGGGATAAGCTCACTAGAAAGACCTAGTACATTGCACACAATTCTGCCTAAATCGGATTAAGAACCTAAAATGTGCACTTTGCCGCACATGTCAAAGGTTGGGAACTTGCCTGTGCACTATGGTGTGAGCCTCAAAAGGCTGCAAGCACACAACTAGAGAGTCCTAGCAAGATCAAAGAAACAAAGGTGTGTCACTCACCACTCAATGCTTCCGTTGTGAAGGATCATGTGCTGCAAAGAAGAAGGAGCCGTCGTCGATGCCGCCGCAATGCTCGATCACACACACCCTCTCTCCCTCACTCTCAAGCGCGCGCGCGCACACACACACACACACACACACACACACATGTAAGCACGTGAAAGAGAAGGAGACAGAGATGGAGCAAGAGTACTTCTTAGCATGCACCTCCCAGAATGAGAATTTTTAGGTCAAATGGACCTTTTATAAGAGTTTCACCCATTCACACATGGGCATCCACAGTGGCCGGTCGTTGCAAAACTACTGTAAAAATAAGATAAGTGGTTCTCCTCTCATCGACAATCACCTACACACCTGTTGGACCAACAAGCCCGATCCATGCCTCAATCAAATAAATAATAAGGCGTCCGTCAAAGGTGATAGGGTGTCTATGAGGGTCCCCCTTCCTGATGTAGATTCCGTCCTCGAAAGATATTGAGATGAAGCTCGTTTGTCAAGGTGGAAGAGCATCCGAGATTGAATGTACATAGCCTCCTTCAGCACTGCAAAATCAACCAAAATTGGCACAGTAATTGCATTCTCATAGACAATTAAAAAGCATATGCATTTGTAGGCACACAAATTGATTGGTAGCAGAATACTGACCAATTTGTTAGCAGTAAAACAATAAACTGTAATGTAATCAGACGCATAAGCAGTTGTAAAGGTCAAAAACTAAACAATTCTGGGGTCGCTAGTTTAATGATCGATGTAAGGTTGTTAACCCTCACGGCACACGGACACCCCATCACCTACGACGGACGTGTATTATGTATTTGGTAGAGTCAGGTACCGGGCTTGTCGGTCCAATAGGGAAAGGTAGAGTGATCGCCGATGAGAGGCGCACTTTAACTTGGACATTCAAGGGGTTAGTTGGCTAAGCATGGGCGCCCAAGTGTGAATGGGGTGAGCTCCTATAAAAGCCAACTAAACCTAATTTTTACTCATTCTCTCATTTGTGCAATAGAAGAGTGCTCTTGCTCCATCTCCATCTCCATCTTCTTCTTCTTCACCTCCTTGTGTGTGTGTGTGTGAGAGAGAGAGAGAGAGGGAGAGTGTGTGTGCGATCGAGCATTACGAAGGCACGACGGCGGCGAAGCGGTTGAGCGCGGCACGACTGCAGCTTCTTCTTCATCGTGGCGAGGAATCCACCACAAAGGCGAGCGTAGAGCGGTGAGTGACACACCCTTTGTTCTCTTGAGCTTGCTAGTTTAGGCTTGTTGTGTGCTTGGAGCCGTTTGTGGCTCGCACACGCTGTATTGGCAAGTCCCTTGCTTCAACAGTGCGGCAAGGAGCGCACATTTTTGGCGCCGTTGCCGGGGATATGCCCTACACTAAGCTCGGTTAGCACTTTACGCTTCCTTGTGGTGCAATTTCTATCATAGGAAAGGCAGGGAAGGAGTGCGTGGAGATTTCTGTTTTTTGCGTTTTCTGCATTTGCTGTCAAGTTTCAATTTCTGCTATTGTCTGCGTTTTTTCAATTTCTGCATTTTCAAGTTCGGCGTTTTCAATTTCTGCAATTTTCTGTATTGCTGCGTTTTTTCAATTTTCTGTGCGTTTTCTGCGTTTTTTGCATTCTTTTTGTAAAAAAATAAATATTTTTTTTTGGGAAAAAAATTTCTGGGGGGGGGGGGGGAAAAAGGGAAAATAAAAACGCGAGTAAGCGGGCGGATAAAATTTTTGAAAATAAAAAACGTGAGTATAAAAACGGACTGGTTGGTTTGTATAAAAGATAGACCGGGATCGGGATCATTTCCCCAAGCCCAAGCCCAAGCCCAAGCCCAGGCCTAGGCCTCAGTCCTCAGTCCTATGATATATACTAGACTCACTCTTATATATATACCCTACTCCCTCAAGAGAGAATGAGAGCATGTGGGACAAGTCCTCCACTCTCCTCCTTTCTCTTCCCACTTGCACCCTTAGACTTTCTAGTTTGGGCCTAGTTTCCTACTGGAAATTGACAGTTTTAGGGATTCCGAGGGCATAGAGTGACCAAACAGAGGGCTGTAAAGCACGGCACGACCCTCTGACCGATACGCTCATTTTGAGCTATCACACGGCCCATTCCACGACACGCTCTAAAAAATCTAGCAAAAAAAACAAACAAAAAACACGCTAAAAACTAGTCACAAGGCCTCCTAGAGCAGCTTTTTGACACCTTAGGGTATCAGAAGCACATGCACTTACGCTCTGGACGAGTGTTAGAGCACGATCACATTGGTAGTGCCTCTGTTCATACGGACACCCATTACCCATCCACGATAGGATCTAGACCCTCAGCGGGGACACAAGGTAGCACCACCCAAGACCCTAAAATAGCCGCTAGTGATTCCTCCTCCGACTCAGAAATCATGGAAGCATACCCTAACCAAAACACTGAGAGAGAAGGCCATGCACCTCCCGAAGCTCCACAGCCTAGTACTAGTATGTTTAGCCGTTTCATGGAAACATTAGGTAGAGCTACTCGCTCGGAACCTGATGCAAATGAAGCACACGAAGGGGGTGGGGAAGTGGACTCTCCTTTCACATCGCACGTGGACCCCACACCCCCAAAGAGTGTCCATGTGGATATCCTGCCAACTTCTTACCAAGAAGGCCCTGTTGAGCTGCCTCCTTCAGAAGTTCCCTCTAGAGTACCGTTGGTGACAAGTAAAACCACGGGGAGCAACATTGCTTCTACCTCACAAGAAACCGTTAACACGTCGACTCTAGAAGGATTGTTCATTAATGATCATTGGACATACGACCTCCACACTGAGGTGTTGACGGATCTACACTCTGGCCACGCCTACCATGTAGGATGGATAGAGATTGTACAATCCACCTCTAGTGCCACGAGCATCGAAGATCAACAGAAAATGATCTGTAATGTTATCCATGGCATTATTCAATTAGAAAGGCAAAACCGAGGGGTAAATATACTCTCAACTGGCCCCATGAGATTTCTGGATACGAGCAAGGCTCAACAGCCTACTCTATCACAAATGGAGACTCCTCTAATGAGCCCCATGGACCCATCTTACGTCATTTCACCTGGGGTCTCTATGCAATCTGAGCCTCCGAGCGAAAACTTTAGCTTCCCTAACTTGGCTCAACCCTCTATCAAGGAAAACACAGTGCTCACTCCAGGGATAAGCCTGACAGAGAATGTACCGATGACATCTACGGTTAGCGCAGTGCCACTACCTAGTGTCGTAGTACCTAATATGGGGCCTCGACCATATGTGCCTCTAGCCCCTTATGCACACATGGCCCCCACACCTCCAATTGTACCACTTGCTTATGCTCCTCGAGTGCCGCTCCCTAGCTCTTATCCGAGTGGACCTATGCCCGGTTATGTTCCATATCCTGCATCATCTACACATATGCCAAGACCGGTACCCGTTCCTCTCCCACATATGATTCCAAGAGTACCTCCACCGGCCCTACCTCCTCACATAGGTGACTTGGCAGCGTTTGCTCAAACCATAGGTCGATCTATCGCGGAAAATATGCGTCATGCATCTGATAGAGAGCCTAGAAGTAAGGCAGTACAAATTGCCAAACTCACGCAAAAATTCAATGGGGACGAAGATGCTAGAAAACACATTGAAGTGTTTGAACAAGTATGTGATTCCTTAGGGGAACGCAACGAACTACATAAGTGCAATGCCTTAAGCTTGACATTAAGTGGGAAGGCTGGAGATTGGTATAGGACCCTAAGGGTGGACGAGAAAACAATCTACCCTACCCTTCGAAGGTTGTTTCTAAAGGAGTACATACGAGAAGGTGTGCTTTGGGGTGTAGCATCTCAGCTACAGAAGGCCGAACGTAAGGAAGGAGAGTCAGTAAGGGACTTCATTAGTCGTCTAAAGCACTTAAACTCTCGTTGCCCTGTAAATGAGCGCTTCAACAATAACCAACTGCTTGATCGATTCATTCGAGGGTTGAGGAATGAAGGAATCTATAATGGACTAGTGATTAGAGGTATCACAACCTGGGAAGATGTCACTGCCAATGCAATCCAATTAGAGGACAACTTGATGATAGCAGGCATGAGGGTGTCTACTGACACGAGATCCACTAGCTCACAAGCCATTGAGTATGAACCCATGACTGCAAAGCCCATTGCCAATGAGCCAAAGGTATTTGAGACATTCTTGACAGACCTCACCAAGGCAATCCAAGAGTCTCTTAAGGATAATCGACCCCCTCAAAATAGTCACATGTATCCAAGAAGGGAGCAACAATGGTGTTCCATTTGCTTAGGTCCACATAGCACTAGTGAGTGCCCTACGTTTAGAGTAAAATTTAATGGAACTTGCAACGCATGTGGTAGGTATGGTCACCAAGCTAAGGATTGTTTAATGATCAAACGTATGATGGCAAATAGACCACCTGTAGCCTGGACGGATGCGCCTCGAGCTCCTGTATTGATGCCTACTCCACCTGTTGAGCAACTACCGCAACACATGGTCCCTAGATCTCAAAATGTTGTACAAGCTACACCGTTACCACCTCCTGTGCTAGGACCGCAGCCCCCGCATCCAAGAGTCGCCCCTATGAACCAAGTGGGTTGCGAGCCATCAAATGCTTATCAGATGGCTGTGAGGAGGAAATAGACACTAGTATTGCCTACGGACTTGATACATTGGAAGAGTGTCCTATATACTACATGGAAGATTGTTGGGGCAAGTCAAGCCGGTTTATCAAGCTGCTGCTCTCGCATCCAGAGGTCAAAATATCAACACCCAGGCTAGGAGGCCACCTCTTCAATGCTACGAGTGTGGTGGACCACATCGAGCAGCGGAGTGCCCTATTAGGCTGCAAAAGAATGCTGCACAGATGCAAATGAATCAAGGGAGCACGTCTGCAATGCCAATACTCACATGTAATCGTTGTGGCATAGATCACTTGATTGCCCAATGCCCCTATAACCCAAATGCGCCTAAAATCACACCCCTAAATTTGGTCGAAATTGCTAGTGTGACATCGCCAATACCACCCGTCGCACCCGCTTATGCGATTACACGGTCCATGCTTCAAGGGCCAGGCCATATCCTCGAAGAGAGAGATACCGCGTCAGTTATCCAAGCAAAGAAAAAGAAGACACGAAGGAAGAAGTCGCAGAATACGGAAAATTCAAAGCCAAGTTCCAAAACAAACATAGGAACAGGAGATGACCCCGTGTATATGAATGACCTCGAGGATGATTCAGATTCAGTCGAGACAATGGAGACTAGAACCAATACCACAAAGAGAAAGACCGACAAAGAAAACCGTAACATGGAACCAAATGAAAACCGAATAAGAGAAAATCATAAAGAGCCTCTGAAAACACCACAAGTGTTTCCAAATCCAATCCAAGACCCCCAAGATAAACCGCAGGGGCAAAAAGGGAAGAATCGTAAAAAGAAGATTGGGACGTACCCAAACCCAGTAGACGAGATTGAGCAGGTGAAACATCTAAGAGGTTTAGTGGAGGAGACTCAAAGGAAACTAGAACCAGAACCCATGCAGGTCAAAATTCATGACACAGTGTTTCCCACGCAAGTTCATCCACCCCACATGAACCATAGACCGTTAGCCATATCTAGTATCATCCAAGAAGGGAGTGAGGACGGGACATCAGAAAGTGAGCATACACCCTTCTTGTTGGAAAGGATGTTTAACGAAGGAATACCTGATCCCATTGAGGAATATGAGATTCCATCCTCACCAGTTCCTAGTCAAGGACCTACACCCTGCAAAACGCCAATGAATGTTGCCAAACTAGTGGACTTCATGTCTTCTGAGGTCCGAACCACGATCATAGCAAAGCTGTATGGAGATCCTGAGTTATTCCTTGCACTTCGAGCATTCCTTAACGGAGAGCTACGAACGGGATTACCGCAGTTTGCGCAACCAAATAGGCCTGACTCGATTATGATTGATGAGGAAAATCATGTGCAATCACTTGACTTAGATGGACACGAGTCTGTGATCGAGGTACCCATTAACGAATTAGGGCAGTATTTTGAAGGCGACGAGTCTAATGCGACCCTACCCATCACTACCAAGGGATTAACTATAAAGGGAATTCTTGATGGTGGTGCGGAGTTAGCATCGTTACAAAAGATTGTTGGGAATCCATGGGAAAACCCCGCCTCAGTGTTACTAACATTGTGGTAAAGATGGCAAATGGTACCATAGCCAAACCTATGGGGATGCTCAAGGATCTTAAGATCAAAGTTCTAGGACACAAGGTACGACATACGTTCATTGTAATGGATTTCTCTAAACACCTTATGTCATATGAAATGATTTTAGGACGACCATTCATGAGGGAAGCACAAATGGTTCACGATTGGTCTAAAAATCATGTCTATTTGCAATTCCAAGACTCTGTCCTTAGAGTGGATTTGGTGACTGGTAAGGTACACCCCTTAGGGAGTAAAACCATTATTGATCATCGCTCTGACACCACAGTTCACTCGGCCACACTACAATATTGTTACACTTGTAAGAAGGATACAGACATTGGCCAAGATTCTCCTTATATGGATGTGATACCGAATCAGACAATGTGGATTGGGTCCACCTAGCATCAACCATAGACACTTGGGGAAATAGGGGGACGACCTGGGTAACACCTGAGGGGGATGAAATGCCTATACCCTTAAATATGCTACAAGCAATGCATATCACTTCCGACAAGACTCATCCTAATGTAACGAAGAAAACATACAAGTGGGTCCCTAAAGCTTCCTTAGTGACCATAGCTAGTACTAAAAAACAGAAGCCTTGTAAGAAACGTACCACTCGCTCCAAGAAAAGTAATAAAATGTTGCGATGGATCCCTAAACGACTATTGGAAGCCCAAGGCTACTGTCAAGGAAATGATCAAATCTGGGTGCCAAAACGTAGATTGTACTCTTACCTATCACCTGACCCAAGTGAGCCCAATCCCGTAGCTCCAAAACGAATCAATGATCGTGGAAAGGAAAAAATCACAGAATGCTACACACCCGCTCCCGAGCTAGTTTGGGTACCAAAGAAAGAACGATTTGTTCCACCTAGCTCAGGAAGGGGGGAGTCCCATGAAGATTCTAGCTTCTCATGTAATACATCCATAGAGGTGAAAGCTTCTACACAGCCTCCATCTATAGTAGCGGACCTCCATGAAGCTACAAAAGAATCCACACCTCCCAGTGTTCAAGAATCACCTGATGAACCACTTCAAGTTCGATCCTGGGAGAGTACCTTACCACCCTTGCAACTTGACGAGGCACCTAGGGTAATAGAAAACTACTAGAAAAAATCCTCACCTATTACCAACTGGAACAATTGGTTTCAAAGGGTGACAAGCTCATTTCAAACGGTATGATCTACCCAAGGAAGGGGGGAGTGTTTGTGGACATCCATTATTCACTTGCTTCCTTCTCAACCTTTTTCCCTGACCTCTATATCTCCGATCTTAGGGAATGTACATATAAAGCTTTATACTCACAAAAAACAAAAAAATAAAGAGCAAGAGCAATTAGCAAACGAGTATGCACATTAAAGTCAAAACATTGACTCAGACCTACACATGTCACATCTGGTGCAGTGAAACAGAAACCTATGCCATAAAACACCTTTGATCCTCATCACTTGAATGATGGAGGGTAGGTAAGATTAGTACGATAGGAGTGTTTCTATTTTAGAGTTGAGAGATTAGCAAAGTTCTCTTTTCCCACTGATGTTCCTCCTAGAGGTATTGTTTGTGTTTCATAGTGTGTACAGGAGCGTGTTGCTATTGATAGGATTTGGACCTTCATGGAACCTTCAAATCAAGCGCGACCATCAACACAAACAGGTGTTTCTTGTCCATTAGCATTGCCCTTATCTTTTTGCATCTATGATTGTCTGCTTTGATTGTGATTGGTAGCATAATATTCAGCGCATTTGCTTAGTATCAAACATTTAATTCAATGTAATGTTTTGTCATAATCACTTGTTTAGGTTTAAAAATCAAGCAGTCCGACTAAGCTAGTTTGACCAAGTTAGGTGTTAGAGATCTTCTCTTAATACCATGGGGAATGCCTTCCTAATAAGCAATGGTTACTTAGGTTCTTAATCCGATTTAGGCAGCATTGTATGAAATGTACTAGGGCTTTCTAGTGGGCTTAACCCTATTGACCTTTAGCTTAAGTATTATAAAGGGAGTTTACTAATGTGATGAGCCTGGGGAGTGTATCAGTGTTATATGACCCCCCAAAGTTACAAAATTTAAATGCTGAAAATGAACAAACAAAAAATCAAAGTGCCACAATGTAAAATCTTACGCTGGAAGAGAAATCTCAGCTTGATTTGGTACTTCACTCACATGTATAGCCTATGGTACTAGAGCCCTAGAGGTTCCCAGTGTGGGCGCTTTTCCTTGAAAAGAAAAAAACCCAAGGCATACAAAATAAGCACACACATCAAATTGAATCACTGTGAAAAGACCTTGGAGGGTCAAAGAAAAAGTAATCAGTCAGGCGATGATTTCATGAGAAATTCCTTTTATGGTAGCTTAACTACAAGGTTTTCTAGATATAGCCTCTAGTCAGCCCTCGAACATGAATACTTGGCTCTCGCGATTAAACAACTTAATTGACCACTGAAAATTAAGAAGCTTACCCATGGTATTAATATTCGATCTCTAGTGCCTTTCGACCGTCAAATTAGCGACCCCAGACTTGTCTAATTTTTTACCTTTACATCTGTTTATGCATTTGATTACATTGCAATTTAATGTTCATTGCTAACAAATTGTTTGAAATTCTTTGACCAATCAATTTGTCTACCTAAAACTGCATATGCTTTTTAAGAGAATGCAATTACTGTGCCAATGTTGTTTGATTTTGCAGTGACTGAAGAAGGCTAAGGACATTCATCTCAAATGCTCTTCCACCTCGATGAACCAGCTTCAACTCAATAGCTTCCGAGGACGGAATCTACATCAGGAAGGGGGGCATGTTAACCCTCACGGCACACGGACACCCCATCACCTACGACGGACGTGTATTATGTATTTGGTAGAGTCAGGTACCGGGCTTGTCGGTCCAATAGGGAAAGGTAGAGTGATCGCCGATGAGAGACGCACTTTAACTTGGACATTCAAGGGGTTAGTTGGCTAAGCATGGGCGCCCAAGTGTGAATGGGGTGAGCTCCTATAAAAGCCAACTAAACCTAATTTTTACTCATTCTCTCATTTGTGCAATAGAAGAGTGCTCTTGCTCCATCTCCATCTCCATCTTGTTCTTCTTCACCTCCTTGTGTGTGTGTGTGTGTGAGAGAGAGAGAGAGGGAGAGTGTGTGTGCGATCGAGCATTACGAAGGCACGACGGCGGCGAAGCGGTTTAGCGCGGCACGACTGCAGCTTCTTCTTCATCGCGGCGAGGAATCCACCACAAAGGCGAGCGTAGAGCGGTGAGTGGCACACCCTTTGTTCTCTTGAGCTTGCTAGTTTAGGCTTGTTGTGTGCTTGGAGCCGTTTGTGGCTCGCACACGGTGTATTGGCAAGTCCCTTGCTTCGACAGTGCGGCAAGGAGCGCACAAAGGTCCCTCCCTAAACCCTAGAGCCATTCAAAACATTTTTCAGCCTAGAAAGTAATTTAGAAAAAGCAAGACCGACAAAGAAGTCATGAGGACAACAAGACTTTACTCCAGAATGAAAAGACAAGGATATTTTGGATAAGAAATTACATCATCCCTATATTTTTCCAAAAAGATTAAGATAATTTTATACTTCTTCGTGAAGATCCGCATGGGAACTGATCTAGATCGGGAACTGGGAGAAAAAAGGAGTAACTTGATTGAAAGATAAAGGTAAGAGATAAGAACTAAGAAGAAAATTGGGGTCCAATAGGAATTAAGAAGAGAATTGGAGTCCAATAGCATTTGAGAAGAGAAATAGGGTCCAATAGCATTTGAGAAGAGAATTTGGGGTCCAATAGGAATTGAGAAGAGAATTGGGGTCCAATAGGAATTGAGAAGAGAATTCCACCTACCATTTCCTATATAAGCACCCCCTCTCTTTTGTAATTTTACACACACATATTGCTAAGCTACTTGCATATTTTCCATGCTTAAGGTTATTCTTAAGTAAATCAAGGTTTCCATTAAACCTTGCTCTTACTCTCTCCCTCTCTTGAAGGCCAAACCCTCAACCCACTCCCTCTCTTGAAGGCCAAACCCTCAACCCTCTTCCTCTCTTGAAGGCCAAACCTTTGAGGGTTTTGTGAAGAAGCTCCTCTCTCCTTCCTCTTCACCATAAATCCCTTTCCTTCTTCCTTGAGCCTCACATCTCTTCAAGAAGGACTTCAACCCCACTTCCCTCTTGTTTAGAGGAGGTAATATTCATTTCCAGTAGGATTAATTAATTCATGTGTTTCAATACTAGGAAGGTTTATGTGCATCATTTTAGGTTTAAGCTTTAATGGTAACCTTGGAATTAGGGTTAAGTATTAATGGTAGCTATGCATCATAAAGTTAGGCTTCAAAGGTAGATTTGTACTCGTAAGCTAAGCTTTAATGGTAACTTTGTACTTAGATGTAAACTTTAGTGATTACCTTGCATTTTTAGGTTTTAAGCTTTAATGGAAACCTTGCAATTAGGGTTAAGTGATAAGAGTATCTACGCATCATAAAGTTAAGCTTCAAATCTAGATTTTCTCTCGTAAGCTAAGCTTTAATGGTAACTTTGCACTTAGATGTAAACTTTAGTGACTACCTTGTATTTTAGGTTTAAGCTTTAATGAAAAGCTCGAAAACTCATAAATTATAGGATGACCTTCTAGCTTCCTAAAATGGAAAGCTAGGTACCATAAGAAAAGAGTAGTTGTCTAATCTCGATAGAAATAGTTCAATTTTCGGTATTGAAGAGCATTTCTAAAGTTTTCAATTTCAAGTTTGTTTGCAAATACGGGATTGGGGAGATAGGGGATAACTTCGCGGAATTGATCTCCATGTTGTTTGAACCGAAAACTCTACAAGCTTCCATGGAGATGCCCCATGGATGGCAAAGGATTGCAAAAACCTGGGAATCGTACAAAACGGGGATTGAACTTAAAAAAAGTCGACATTTTCGAAGAGACATTAACCATCAAATGCCTATGGCAAAAACTCGCTTGTATTTTCTAAATAAACTTGGCTGCTGGTAGATAATTAATGAAAGTAGATATTTTAGTTGATAAATGAATGAACCGAGAAATTACCAACTAGGAGTTAAAAAGGAATCTCGAGAGGTGATAGGGATAGCCCATTGCAATACATAGATTTAACTAGGAGTTGTGAAGATTGTCTGGAAATGACCAGGAACTAAGATGGACCTTCTTGGGGTCAATTTGATTGAAAGGCCGGCCCATTGAGAGGATTCTCTTGGGGAACTTGTTGGAGATTGGCCCTTTTCGGCTAGGGCAGCGTAACCGGCAAGTTGCTATACCTAGGTCATTCATGCCCGAGGGATAAGGGATGAATGGGTTGGTTTTATTTTTGCCCGGCCGAGTGAAGTACCCGCGGTATCTTATTAATTGGAGATCGGCCATAATCCAGGTATAGCCTGATGCCAATAGTTGGATGAGAAGGTTATACTCAGGGAGGATGATGTGAATTTAATTAAGGAAATTTGTTCGACTTGGTTGCTTAAAAAGGAACTGGAAAGGCTAGGAATATAGGGGCTATTCAGTGCATCTGTCACCAGATGGTGCTATACCTCTCGAAATAAAATGATTAGGAAGGAATGATTAAATTACTTGATGAGCCTTTCCCAAACACTTAATTCTCGGAAATATTGTGAAGGTGATGCCATTTTGATGGCTTGTAACCGATTATCTTGGCCTGAATGGGGAGGTAAGATGAATTGGTTGAAACTAAATGTGTTGCATGATTAGTTAGGAAACTAGTTAAAAGCTAATTATATCAGATAAAGGAAAGGAAATGAATTAAAACTTTCTAAATAAAGATCTGGTGGGAACAACCAGATGAATTTCCCTGAACGAGGGTTTGCAACAGATTGCATGCTCTTTGTTGTTTGATGATGTCTCATAGACTACTGTCTTCCTGATTTTGTAGTAGTTAAGTACTACCTTGGGAAGGGATTTTCATGAAATGGTTTGGTGGGTGGGCGGATCCAGAGGGTCAGATGGCCGGATGTTGATTTAAAAATTTTATGTTAAACGCTAAGACCACGCGGGATAAAAAATGGGTAACCGGGGATAGGCGAGACCAGGTAGGATTGCAAGGTCCCTCTTATGGAAAGTGATAACTGCTATGCCTGCTTGTCAGGAAAAAGGGGTTATCGCCATGAACCAAGGGAGAACAAGAAAGCAAGAGCAAATCCTCAAGTTAAAGATCAAGAGAATCAAGACTAAGGACCACGATCTTGGGTGCGAGAAGCTGTCAAGGACATTGAATGAAGGGATGTACCCCCCTTGGGTTGGCATTCAAGATAGGCTGGAGTGCTATCTGAGTGTCGGTCCCAAGTGGGAGGGATACCTGCAGATAGATCTACATCATTCCCTGGAACGGTCTAGAGGACTGAGGGAGTTGAGTAGGGTCGAGTCTAGGTATGGCCCTCACAGGATGTATCAGAGCCTACCCCCTTGGGTTTGCATTCGAGATAGGTTGGAGTCTTGTCTGAGTGTCGGTCCCATGTGGGAGGGATACCTCCAGATAGATCTACGTCATTCCCTGGAACGGTCTGGAGGACTGAGGGAGGTGAGTAGGGTCGAGTCTGGGTATGGCCCTCACAATCGAAAGGCACTAGAGATCAAGTATTAATACCATGGGCAAGCTTCTCAATTTTCTCTAATCAATTAAGTTTTTTAATCGTGAGAGCCAAGTCTTTTCATGTACGAGGGCTGACTAGAGGCTATACCTAAAAGACCTTGTAGTTAAGCTACGATAAAAGGAATTGCTCATAAAATCATCACCTGCCTTATTCCCTTTTCTTTGACCCCCCTAAGTCTTTTCACATTGATTCAATTTTGATGTGTGTGCTTATTTTGTATGCCTTGGGATTTTTGCTTTTCAAGGAAAAGCGCCCACACTAGGAACCTCTAGGACTCTAGTACCATAGGCAATACATGTGAGTGAAGTACCAAATCAAGATTTTACATTCTTAGCACTTTTGATTTTTTGTTTTGTTCGTTTTCAGAATTTAATTATTGTAACTTTGGGGGGTTATATGACATTGTTACCCTCCCCAGGCTCATCACACTAGTAAACTCCCTTTATAATACTTAAGCTAAAGGTCAATAGGGACTAAGCGCACTAGAAAGCCCTAGTACATTGCGCACACTACTGCCTAAATTGGATTAAGAACCTAAAGTAACCATTGATTATCAGGAAGGCATTCCCCATGGTATTAAGAGAGGATCTCTAACTTTTAACTTGGTCAAACTAGCTTAGTCATACTACGTGATTCTTAAACCTAGACAAGGGATTATGATAGAAAATTATATTGAATCTAATGTTTAATGCTAAGTAGATGTGTTGAATATTGTGCTACCAATCACATTTAAAGTAGACAAACATGGATGCTAAAAAAAAGGCAATGCTAATGGACAAGGAACACCTGTTTGTTGATGATCGCACTCAATTCAAAGAGTGAACAAGACAAAGATTCCATGAAGTTGAAAATTGCAATTCTACAATGAATTCCTGTACACACTAGAAAACACAAGGAATACCTCTAGGAGACACATCCGTGGGAAGAGGCACCAACCTTTATTGAACACAATCAAAACAACATAAGGCTTGTAGGTTTCTAGCTTTTTGTTTGGTGCCTCTTGCTCTTTTACTTTCTTTTTTTTTTGTGAGTATAAGGCTATATATATACATTCCCTAAGATTGGGAGATTGAGAGGTCAGGGAGGAAGGTTAAGAGGGGAGCAAGTGAATGATGGATGTCAGCCAAACACTCCTCTTTTCCTTGTGTAGATCATACCTTTTGGAACGATGTCGTCACCTTTTGAAACCAATTGTTCCAAGTTGTTATGGTGAAGACTTTGACCAATAGTTTTTGACCTCCCTAGGCATTTCATTTAGTTGCAAGGGTGGTAAGGTACTCTCCTATGATTTTATTTGCAACATTGTTATAGGTGGTGAACTTACAACGGGAGGTGCAAATTCTTTCTTGTTTGTATGGATATGTACAATGGTAGGTGGAGGTTGTGTCGAAACTTCTATTTCCGTATATGAACTACATGAAGAGCAAGAAGCTTCATTTTTTTTTTCTATTTTTGAGATGACTGAAACAAGACTTTCTTGCTTGGGCACCCAAACTAGCTCCGGATCAGGTGTATAGTGTTCTGTGATCTTTCCTTTCCCACGATTTTCAATCGGCTTTGTCGTTACAGGATTTGACTCACATGGTTCAGGTGACAGGTAAGAAGACAATTTATGTTTTGGCACCCAAATTTGATCATTTCCTTCATAGTAGCCTTAGGCTTCCAATAGTTATTTAGGAATCCAACACAATGTTTCCTTACATTTTTGGGAGCGAGTGGGGCGTTTCTTACAAGGCTCTGTTTTTTAGCATCAAAAATTGTTGCTAAAGAAGCTTTAGGGATCCATTTGTATGTTTTCCTTGCTATATTGCAATGGGTATTGTGTGGCCACTTGGCTCACTACAGAGAAGGGTTTTAGGACAAACTTAAATTCTCACTCGTGTGATGTAGTTGTCTAACAGAGAGTGGAGAGATGCATAGTTTATGCCTCTTCATCTTTGTGTGACTCACTGGTTACTCTTGTGTTTCAAACTCCAAAGACATGTCATTGTTCATCACTAGATGACTTGGTTTTGTCTTGGATGTAGATACATACGATATTTGGCTTGCATCTGAGATTGTTAAGTTGTCCGCCGCCGCTGACGTTTGTGTTGTAAGTTCCACACACTTCATCACGGATTGGATTAAGCCACATCATTGTTCTTACTACATAGAAATATGAGGGATACGTTTGTCTACTTAAGAGTGGAGAGATGCAACCTATGCCCTCTTCATCTTACATGACACGCCTTGTACGTTCTGATCGGTAGATATGCCACTCATTAGTAGATGACTTGGTGTTGTCTTGGATGTAAATATGTATGATGTTTGACCACAATCCATGATTTTTAAATTATCCGTTGATGGTTGTGTTGTGCGTTCCACACACTTCATTAGGGATTAGATTGATTAAACTATCAATCAACATTAGAACAACGTCGAGGACTTGTGTTGAGCGTACCTCACACAAGCTAAGTTGTTCATATTCACACTCCAATCGTTTACGTGTATTATATAACGCACATAACAGGGTCTAGTTCTTGTGATGAGCGTACCTCACACTCATGGCCTGTTCACCTCTCTCAATCTCTCTCTGTGTGTATTCTCCTCTCTATTGTACAATGTATTGCAATCATAATATATCGTCGCCTGCTATGAATTAAGTCAAATTGTGTATGGAATCTAAAATAACAAACATGACACAAATTTGATAGTTTTCCCTCTTCTCTGACAACATTTATGTTGTAAAATTATATCTTGTAGATATGGAAAATATTAAGCTGGTGAAACATCATTGAAAATTTTCCTTCAAAGTGATAGTACGTCACTTTCATCACATGTCAAATCCTAAGCTTCGTTGTTGCCTAAACCCCTCTGTTTCGGAATAGTATTACCAATTCACAGAGGCCTTAGCGAAGTCTGTCTTTGAGCAGTTTCAACACGCATTTACGCCCGCTGCTTTTGACATATCTCTAATGAGATCAGGTTCATTATTGAACATGGTCAAGCAGTCTATTGTACAAATTGCAAATATTTTTTAGAATCTAAAAAATCCTGAAATCGTTACTTTGTCAGGCATAGCTACTCGCATACAACTTGTGCAACAGTTGTATATTGAGTTCAAGAGCAAGGGAAAGCTGGAAAGAGCAGCAAAGCGCACGAGAGTGGAAGGCAGCTCTTTTGATGCTACTGTAGAGCCAGAAACTATAGTTAGAATAGAGTTTATTATAGGTGCCACTTTTGCTCTCAATCAATCTCAGCTCCCTCCTGTATTACATCTTTTGCTAGAAACTGCAATCTTCAACATACAGGCTTCATAGCTGAGAGAAGGGAGATGGGCATACGTGAAGCGTGTAGGTATCACACACCCTACATTTAAAGAGCCATTGTATGTGGAAAAAATCTTCAAAGTCCACTTGCATGGACCCACAGGGGATCAACAGGTCAAGGATAAAGCTATAGCTTTGGACATCACTCATTACAGCATTATTTATCCACTTGCCATGGTCTGCCACATAGAGCATCCAATGCTCATTTAACCAATGGCGGCCATGTAGAGTAGTGGATAAGAGAGTGCACTGCGATGGCAGTCAACCTGCCATTTGCTTTTATGTAACCACAGAAGGAACTGTAGAGTTATTCCAAAATAATAATTTGCAGATATTTAGATAGAAGGGGGTCTATGCAGGCATTGTGGATTGGGGGTCATGTACAAAGACCAAAAAAACGGCATGCTTTCCTCCTCTGCGCAACTTGCAAATAGAAACTAAAAGCAGGGCAAGAGAGATTTTCCATGGGCTACCCCAGAATGCATATCTACTAATCCCCCTCCCTAGAATAAAGCCATGGATATCTACTCCATGCGCCATACTTGTAAACGACTCTTGAAGTGCATGGAAGTGCCACAAGAGCAAAACAAAAGGGATTTTTTAGGCAATGTACTTACCCACCTTGAGAGTGGCAATCGAAACAATCCCTTATCCCGACCTAACGCTTTTGATCTTTCCCTATGTCTAAACGGTGCCCATAGAGTGGGATATGACATTGTAATGATTTTTGGTCTACGACCAACTGATGATTGAAGTGATCAACTATTTATCATCCTCTTTTAGTTGCGCTTATAAATTATATAATTGATCAAGTTATCTTGTCTCTTTTCAACGACATGGTGATAAATTATGTCTCTTTAGTGCTACAAGATTAAGTTATCATGTCTATTCTTTGAAGATTTGAAAATGATAACTTGTTAACTTTATGTGAGGTCCCCAACCCCGAGAAGATTGGGGAAACTTGATAGATGGCTTTCTCCTTTTTTGTGGACGACACCCTACTCCGTTTCCACAAAGTAGAGATATGAGCAATAGAAGAGAGGAAGTCCTCTATCCACCCATCTTGAGCCAGCGCCCAGTTTCCACCCCACACTCACACTTTTCAACCTGTTTTCTAATTACTATCACACTATTTTACATATACAAACAATGTTCCTTAATAATTAATTTCAGGCACAAGTTCATTTATATAGCCACCAAAACAATTCAAACAAGGCCTAATAATTCAACAAAAGTAACTTTTTCAATTTCTCATGAATTGCCGCTACCCACGGATTTCCTCTATCTAACCAACAGAGCCTTTGCAAAGGATTTATTCGCTAACCACGAATTGTGCAACGTTTTCATCTCTCTAGCCATTAGGCATCACGCTACCCGCAAGGAACAAAAGAGAGCTGATAACCTCAGCTTAATCTCCGCTAACCGTAGAATCATCTCAGCTTAAGTTGATAACCTCAGCTTAATCTCCGCTAATCGTAGAATCATCTCGCTACCTACGAGGAACAAAAGATATTCTTTCAACAATTCTTCTTTTTAAATGATTCTTCAAACATGATCAACTCCTCATATCAATCAGTATAACAACTTATCAAACAGTAACAATTTATTAAGCAATAACAATTCAACAACAAACAGAGACAATTTATCAAACAGTTCTTTCACTAATCTATGAAAACACATGCTTGTTTCTTGTGATAGAATCACGTTTCTTGGACAGTTTAAGGGATTCCCTATGCTTAGCTTCCCAGGTCAACATGAATAGCAATGTAGAAGTATAAATTTGTCTTACCGGATTAGCGACATGTTCGATTACCTTCGGTGTTTGAGGTTGGACGGCTTCGACTTCTTCCACAACCAATACCTTCGCTTGAGCAACATTTGGAGCAGTTGATGCCTTCCTTTGCACCTTTCTTGGAGTTGGAGCGACATGAGCATCCTTCGAGCTTCAAGTCACTCACGTCGGGGCCATCGTATCACAAAAGAGAAAAGGGAGAATGAGAGAGAGAGAGAGAGAGAGAGAGAGAGAGAGAACTCAAGAATCCAAAGGTCAACACGACGATGGTAGAGAATACTTGGAGATAGAGATGGCTTAAAGGTAAGAGCTTGAGGGAGAGAAGGTAACTCCAACATCAAGGCAAAAGAGCTTCCACTTCTGAGAGTGTGTGTCTGTATCTCCTGAAAGTGAGGGAAGAGAGTCCTTTATATAGGCTCTCAAGGTCAGCTAAGAATAGAGGGATAACTTCTCATACGTTCGCGGCTCTTTAGATTTTTATTTTTATTTTTATTTTTTTCTTTTTATTTTTGCGGACATGGAATCCGATGCACGATTTCGATTCTCCAATTTTAGAAGAAATTTGGCTTCCAAGACAAGAACTCTAAACTTAACTCCCTCCTCTTTCTTTCCTAAAAATACTCCTCCTTTCCTAAAAGTCAACTCTTATCTCTAGATACAGTCTTGAGGCTGAAGTTTCTCATCAACCTATAGTTTTCAAGTGAATAAAGACCATAAGTAATAGTTCTAAAGTCCAATTTTTTATCCGATCGTTCCATTAGAATTCTCTTTGACTTAATAAAAAATGCAAACCTCAAATATTTGCAAAGTAAATGAAATATTTTTATTGAAAAATGTTGGATACATTACACTTTACAACAAATGTCTCTCATGATGACATGCTCGCTTGATTGACAAATATGGAAGAAGAACTTAACCACGCTTAAACTCAGGCCATCTACAAAGAAGAGAGAGAGCGTTATGCCAGGAGAAAGATCTCCAAGCTATTGCACGAATCAAAGAGGATGAGTTTGGGTTGCAAGGCGAGCCTCTCAGCCTTAAGGAGTGTAGAAAGCTGTGTCCAAGCCATTTTGTGCGCAAAAGTAGAGAGAGAGAGAGAGAGAGAGAGAGAGAGAGAGAGAAAGAGAGAGAGAGAGGTGTGAACATGTTGTAGTGTAAAATGGCGATGTGTCATAATTTTCACATACTCACAGCAAGCAAAACTGATAGACCTTAAGTCATACATCTTCATCTCGAATCATATTATCTATTTCATCCATATCAGAGCATTCTGAAGCTATCTCCCATTCCATATCATCATCATCGTCTACTTCCGCAGCTATAGCTTCATGGGTTTGAAAAACACCATAGTGCTTTTTTGTTGCTCTTGTTGCAATGTTCACCGGCTTATGAATGAGTCTCATGTTGCAGGAAACATAAACCAAATCAGCAACACGTTGAGGATGAAGCCGGTTTTGTTTCTTAGTATACATAAAGTCAAAAGTCGATCAGTTCCTCTCATAGCTTCCACTTGATGCTACAATAGATAGAACCCTAATAGCAAAGTGTTGTAGCTCCACTTTCTTGCCACCATACTCCTTCCACCATAGAGGTGCACTTGTGTGTATAATGGCATCTATATGCCATGGATCCTGGAACATTTCACTTCTATTAGCATAATCAACTCGCTGATGAAAAGCAGTCTTTCCATCCTCTTGTCCTAATAGTTGTGACACACTGTTTTGAAGTCACTCATGACTTCTTTATTGGCCGATTGTTGGTGCATTTGAAATTTAGGATCTAATACAAATGTAGCACCATGCAACGGCATATGCAATTGCACCCATCACTTATTGGCAACTGTGATTATGGAAGCTTTGTCCTTTGCACCAAAGCCAGTACGCTCTCTTACTTTGTGCAATGCCTCTGACATATACCAATAGAGTTGACCAAAGGCAAAAGAGTCTTTGTCGACTATTCGCAATATCTACAAATGGTTTGGCCAGGGTGACAATTCTCTCTATATTGTGCCAAAAAACTAGCGAGTTCACAAGTTGTACTCACCTCGTAGCTGCCTCTTGGTAGCTAGGATACTTGCTGAGCCATGCATCCCAATGTCTATCAGCTATTGTTTCAATCAATGCAGGCTTCACTTCTTGCAAGGTGGTAAGAACATAATATGCGGTTGCAAACCTTGTCGTACAAAATATCTGCAAAGTTTTTGTTGGGTGATTTTAATTGAAAAAGAGCATACGAAAATTGATTCTCTCTAATAAATTTCACCACATGATCAGCATCCAGCAGCATTTGTTTTATGATGGCCATTTTTTCAATGTCTTTTAATAGAAAATTAAGAGTATGCGCAGCACATGGCACCTAAGTAATTTCTAGGTACTTAACTTGGATAGCCCTTCTTGTAGCCTTGTAATTGGATGCATTATTTCTGACAACTGTAGTCACATTCTTTGGTCCACCTGCCTTTGCTATGGCACGCTCATATATCCTTGCTAGATAATCACTTGTCTTCTCTTTTAAAGAGGTGTCAATGGCTTCTACGAACATAGACCGTCCACGATTGATAAGCATCACATTGATGAGCGGCTTCTTTTGACAATTGGTCCATCCATCCAACGCTATTGTGCAACCATATGCAAGAGCAAAGTCCACCATCGTGCGCTTGAGGATGGCTTCAATACTCTCTTTCACTTTATCTAGATTCTATGTGTGCATCTTATTATAATCAGGAAGAACAGACCCTTTTTTGGTCGTTCGCATTAAAGCATCTTGAAATATGGGATTGCGCATAGCATTAAATGGTATACCACACACCACAAATGCTTGCATCCATTTCAAGTGCAAATCAAGCAACCATTGCTTATCTATCGCTTCATATAGCGTTTTGTCATTGGATGATACTCTACTAACTTTAGTTGAGCTAGGATTTGTTGTGCTGCTAACGTTGAAGCATGTCCGTGAAAAGGAGTTGACTAGGAAGTGTGATCATTTGCTTCCGTAGGCACATGCGATGTCCTCTCATTGATGAAAGACATTTCAACATCCATTGTAGCTTGTTTGGCATTAATACTTTTCCTTTTAGCTATAAGAATTTTCCATGCAATGCGAGCGTACTTTGGCAATCTAGTATGAATATCTCTTGGCGGCGTCGTACACTTAGACACATTACCAGAGACTTTAAACAAATGCTCTTTGATTTTGGTCGCATTACCACTGCACTCATGGCCATATGTCTTTCATTCAATCAAGATGTATTCTTTCCAGCACGCAGCTCCTGGGCATAACTCCACTCATGTCCTTTCACCATGCTGACAAATAAATTTAAGCTGCCAGATCAACAAATCCACTTGTTAATTTTGAGGTCAAAATTACTTCAAAGCAACAAACTATACAAAGCAACAAACTTCAAAATTACTTCAAAGCAACAAACTATACAAACAATGGTCTAATGATCAATATAGTGATCAAAATCTATCCACATTATCAATTAATCTCATGCTACATTATGAATTAACAATAGACAATAATAGTCTTTTCATTCTTCAATAAACTCATGTCAATCAAATCATATTTTGATGCAATAAATAACTTCATCACTTCAAACAAAATATTTCAATCACATTGCACTATATCGATTCATCTAAAGTGCAAGATTTTGGCTTTCACACATTACAATAATCGATAATTTTCTTCCATTGCACTATATTGATTTATCTAAAGTGCAAGCTTAAAGCTTTTACACATTACGATAATCGGTAATATTGATCAAATCTTGCAATTGATTTTCATTGGAAATGAGGATTAATTGCGATCTTTGACGAGTGTCATATCTATTTGAAGTGCGAACATGAAGTTCTCACACTCCACGATAGATCTTTGAAAGCTTATCTATCTGCATTTGATGCACGTGTACAATCACACAGTATGATAGACGTAGAAATCCAAATAAAGATAATATAATATCAATGTATTTGGACAGGAGATTCCTAAATTTTGATTCCGATGAGAGCATAGTGTGATGGCTCTACATAGGACAACAAAATTTCTATCTATGTTCACTTTGAGGTGAGAAAGTATCTGCACGTCAAAATCGAACTTACCTAAATAAAATTGACCTCTATTCTATTATATTTTGCTGACAGATAACCTCATCTGAGAGTACACTCTGTACACAATGGTAACCTTTAAATTATATCACTAATTCACTTCCACGTGTCAGTAAACTAAGCTCGTAGCAAGTGATTCCTAAAAAATAAAAACTTTTGAGTGAGAGCTTGAGCTCTACACAACATACAAAGTTTACATAATTTGATTTTAAAACAAATAATCAATAAAATTTTAACAAAATATTAAATTAGATTTAATCAAATATTTTAAAAATGAATTTTTATTATTTAAATCATAAACAAAATTCATTTTTTTGGTCTCCTATTGACATTGAATACCTTTTGTGAGGAACACTAGTCTCAACAAGGCGCCTTGCCAGTATATATACTTTTTTTTTTATCAATACATCTTTCGATCGAAAAATAATTTGTTCTAAACATCTTTTGATCGAAAGATACTTTGATCGAAAAATTGAGAAAAAAAAATTGTAATACTAGCTGATGAGCGTCACATGCCCCCACATAATCAAACCATTTTGTGGTAGATTTCTTTTCATTTATCCTAGCACGGACATTTGCATGATATCGTCGCCTCTTATATTGCTTACTCCTCTTGTTTGATTTTTTATTACGGTCGATCTCCAGTGAAGAGTCACTAGATGAATTGATACTCGTCTATTCACCTCTCCCATATAAAATGTCATCTAGGGTACCATTGGGCTTTGAATGGTTCTGCCTCACATTTGCACCAAGATTTAACTCAGATTCTTCGTCTTCAAAGTCAATTTCAATTGATAATTTTGACTCCGAATCATGTGGGCTATAGCCTTTTGAGATGCTATTGGTTTCAATTTCAATCAAGCCTTCATCTGGTAGGTCATCAGAAGATATATGCATTGCTCCTATCATATTTAAAAGTACAAATTGTGGCATTCCTTTTAAACTAGTATTGGTACTGGTATTGGTGTTGGTACTAGTCTTAGATTTTCAGTGTTGTCTAGTACTGATAGTACTAATACTAGTACTGGTAATGATACTACTAAACTGCTTTCCAATGTTGTATCGATTCTAGTAGTACTGGTACTAATATACTAATACTGGTCTCAGATTTTCTACTGGTACTATTGATACTGGTACAGCTATACTGGTTTTGGTACTCCTATACTATTGGTATGGATATTGGACCTATACTGGTACTGGTAATGGTATTGGACCTATACTGGTATACAGGCACACACGATTTTTCCTTTTGTTTGCCATTTTTCTTAAATTTTCTCTTTGGTCTCAGATTTTTGAGCTCGTATACTAGTATACTGGTACTGGTAGTACTGGTATTGGTACTACTACACTCACAGACTTACTCAACCAACTCTCTGGCACCGGCACTGGTACTGGTCTCAAATTTTCACTGGTTTTGGCACTACTAGTACTGGCAGTACTAGTCTCGGATTTCAATGAAGTACTAGTACTGGTAATACTGGGTACTGATACTGGTATATACTGGTACTGATACTACTACACTCATAGACATACTCAACCAACTCTCGCACCGTCACTGGTACTAGTACTACTGGTACTGGTACTACTTACTCAACCAGCTCTCATATCGTCACTTTTTTTTTGAGCTGGTTTATTGGTATTGGTTTACTAGTATACTGGTATTGTAGTACTGGATAAAGTTTTTTAACTTTTTTCTGTGGATATGTTCAACTGAGTGGCATCGAGCTCACGCACAGAACCTGTCTCAAGCACGCACATTGTTGCACCTCTGGTCGCTCTATCTAAGTTTTCTACAATTAAGCAACACTAATTAACACTACACACACACTATCTAACACATAGCAAACTACACACGGACAGAACAGTCAACCTTCTCACTCAAACTCAGACAATCAGAAATGATAGAAGTGAATGACTTCATGAGGTAGCACTGAGTGCTCCTTGAGCTTAGTGCAAGGCATTCCCTGGCAGTGGCGCCAGGTGCGACCAAAGTTGGTATGTGCTGGCAAGTGTGCAATGTAATGCGGAGTATGCTGAGAGGTGCATGGCAAAGTTTTGAGACAGTTGTGAAGGCCCTGGGAAGGACAGTGTCAACTGAAATATATGCTTAAAGCGGTTTTTTAGGCCAAGAAGGCCTCCACAGTGGGTTGATTGGGATGGTAGTCAAAGTGCTTGAGATGTTGAGTTGGTGCTCTAGAATGTGGTCTCCAAGATGCTCTAGGATCCCGTCTAGACGGCTCATCAAACGGAGCCATTGTGTGGAAGGTGTGTAAAGCTCAATTTGTGGAGCATGCCGATCTTCTCAGATCGTCAATCGAAGCTCTGGGTGGAAGTTATGGCCAATTGAAAGCTTTTCGGGGGCCAGGTGTGTACCAAGTTGTCCGCATTAAAAAGCATGCCGCTAGGTGTTTTTTTTATCTCGACCAGGTTTGGCAAGGTAGCATGCGCTGCGTGGAGTGAGTTGAAATCAATGGCTTGCACAACAGAATCATGGGTGACTCAATACGCCAAGGAGAATGTGAGGCGATCGCAAATATTTTTTTCCATCTTTTGGCGATTTCAATTGACGGGCTCAAGAAAGTTGGTCTTATGGCTTCGAGCTAGTAAGACGGAGTTCCAGTGCATTGATGTGGTAGTTATTTGGCAGTTTTGGCATTGGGTAGCATCGATAGCACAAAAACCATATGTTCAAGGGCCTAATTTTGTGAATACCAAAGTAAAGGGTGGCTGGGAGGCTTTAGTAGCTAAAAAATGGAATCTCTTAATATGAAAAGGGGCTAATTTTGTGAATACCAAAGTAAAGGGTGGCTGGGAGGCTTAGTAGGCAAAAAATGGAATTTCTTAATATGAAAAGGAGAGTCCCAACTTGGACTTAAGGGATAAGGCCAAAAGAGGCTATGTGTGGAAAGTATAAGGTTTCTTTTTGGAAAGTTGAAAAAGAGGAAAAGGAAGCGGCGCCGTCGTTGCTCCTTGGGGAAAAAAAGGAAGAGGGGAAGAGAAGCTTCTAGGTTTTTTTTTCCTCTTTTTGGCTTTTCAAGGGGAAGTGGTTTTTTCTGCTCTTATACGTCAGCAGGTGAAGAGAGAGAGAGAGAGAGAGAGAGAGAGCTTTGTGTGGAGAAGGGGGACATGGGAAGCTTGATGCGGGGAGCTGGAGAGAGCTCGCCCTCGTTTTTGTTCTTTGTGTGTGCCAATCTACAGCCATGGTTGTATTTGTTTCTAGTTTTTCAATGAAGAAAGTCCCCCCATTTTGAAGCGTGGGGTCGCGTCGTGGCGGGTTCCCCTTCCCCCTTCTTCTCTGGTTTGTGGCAAGTGCGTTTGGGTGTGTGTCGATAGTGTTGCCCCCCCGACAGTGTGTGTGCAAAGATGGAGAGTGTGCGTGTGGTGTTGTGTGCGAAGGGCGGTAATCGTTGGTGAATTTTCTATGGGTGTGGGTTGTGTTATGATCTGATTGGGGTCGGGTGAGTCTGTGTGTGCGCATTTGATCTTGGTGATTGTGTTGTTTGGAGGTGGTTTTCAAGTGGGCAGGGGTGTTGTGTATGCCCTGAGCTATGGGAGGCATTTCTATGTGTGTGTTGGGCTTGTTCCCCATTCTCCCTCTCCAACGTGTCGGAGGCTGGGAACTTGCATGTGCACTGTGTGCGAGCCTCAAAAGGCTACAAGCACACAACTAGAGAGTCCTAGCAAGCTCAAAGAAACAATGGTGTGTCACTCACCGCCCAATGCTTCCGTCATGAAGGATCCTATGCTGCAAATAAGAAGGAGCCGCCCTCGATGTTGCACTCAACCGCCTTGCCGCTGCCAATGCTGCTGCAATGCTCGATCACACACACCCACTCTCTCTCTCCAGCATACACACAAACACCCATGAGCACACAAAAGAGAAGGAGACAGAGATGGAGCAACAGCACTTTTTAGGTCAAAATAGACCTTTTATAAGAGTTTGACCCATTCACACATGGGTGCCCACAGTAGCCGATCGTTGCAAAACTACTATAAAAATAAGATAAGTGGTGCGCCTCTCATTGATGATCACCTACACACCTACTGGACCAATAAGCCCGGTCCATGACTCAATCAAATAAATAATAAGGCGTCCGTCACAAGGATGATAGGGTGTCCATGACGGTTAATAGTTTCACAGCCATCGAATATGATGTGGGTGATCAAGGTGCATACTATGTGCTAAAATGGTTCGTATGGCCAATTTTAGCATATAGTATGGATCGAGACCTCCCAAACCATATCAAATGGCCACGAGACTTCGCCTGGGTGGGTGTCAGCATCATTTTTTCACCCCTGCAAAGTATCATGGCCATTCGATATGGTATCGATGATAGTAAATATCCACACAATGAGCTAAAATGGGTCGAATGAGCCATATGGCCCATTTTAGTGCATAGTATGGGCCTTGACTATCCAAACTATATTGGATGGTTGTGAAACTTTTCATGGGTGGGGGTGAACACACCCATTGCAAAGTTTCATAGACATCCGATATGATATGGGTAGTCAATGCTCCTACTATGTGTCAAAATGGGACATATGACTCATACAACCCATTCTACTGCGTAGTATGGGTTGGGACCGCCGAAATCATGTTAGATGGCTGTGAGACTTTGCACGCAAAGTGTTGAGCATCACTCCCCCACCCGTGAAAAGTTACATAGCCATCCGATATGGTTTGGTCGGTCAAGGCCCATACTATGCACTAAAATGGATCCTAAGGCGCCCACTATGGGAGGCATGAGCTTGCCAATGGGTGTCACATGTGTTGGTGATAGTATGGTTGCTCTTGTCAATGGTACACGAGATGATGCAAAGGATGGAGGAGTAAAGGTAGGAAAAGCAAGAGAGAAGAAGTGTCACGTGCTCAAAAGGTGATGCATACATGGGAACAACCTCAAAATCCTCAATTGAAAGGAGGGTAATGGGCTCCTGTAACACATCCATACAAAGTATTGCTCTTAAGTATTGCTTGCGCTCTTGAGCTTTTTGTCTTTTTGCTTCCGTAAGGGCAGTTTCCTCCATGGTTTGAACTTTGTGGATGAAAGTTAGAATACTTAGTGATTGAATCAATAAGACATGTAGAGCTTTAAAGCTCACTCATGCACAAATGCAGTGCTTTTTTTTTAAAGGGTTTTTATACCTTTGCTTCATAGTGTAATTTAGAAAGGGTAAATCTTGATAAGATTACACCAATCTCATATTAGAAATTAATTAGATAAACTCCTAACTATCTTATGAATTATATGACATAAGTAAACCAAAAGGTATTTTAGAAAAATCAATTTTTTTGTGATTCAATAATATTTCAAATCAATAGAATTTTATTATTAATTTACACTTTTTTTTAAATACATAAAAATATAATTTTTTTGCTTCAATTTTCACATAAATTATTAGATTGAGGTTTCTTGATTTTTGATTTATTTACATCAATCTTTTTTATTAAAAAATGGCATGGCTATTTAGGTGGCCATGCATGAACGACATGGTCATCCGTGTGGCAAGCTAATGTGGATGATTGTTTGACATGGAATGCATAGGTGGAAAGATGAGGTGGCAGATGGGATCCCCTCATCTATCACATGATATAATGATGTGTCAAAATTTTGACATATAATGATTAGGTGGCAAAAAAAGAGGCTGATGAGTTTGCGAGGTGGTGATGTGGCATGCTTGGTGGCTCATTAGGTGGCAAGTGATGTGGCAAGCCATGCAAGCACTACTTACATGTGGCATGTGAGGAGGTGGATGACATGGCACTTAAGGTGAAGTGGCATGCAAGGTGGTAGTGGAGGGTGGTGGATGAGTTGGCAATTAGAGTGACATGGCAAGCCAAGCATTAAGGTCAAATTATTGAATGTGGTGATGTGAAAGGTGAGATGAGGTGATGAGATGGACCTTTGGTGACATGGCGACCTCCTTGTATGAGATGGACTAGACAACTAGGATTGGGAGAGTAGGACCAAGCCATGGTTGGTGGACAAGTGTCAAAATTTCTAGGCTTGGTATTTTACCAAACCTAAGGAGTTACACCTCAAATGAATGCTGTAAGTGAAAAAATTAAAACCATGGAAAAGTGTCTTTTCCTTATTTAAATTACTCAAAAAAACATTTATAAGGACCTTACACTAAAAGTTATGACATACATGAAAACAAAAAAGAGTGGCAATGTTTATTATTTATTAGATTTTTTAAAAAAACCTATATCAAGGTCCTCTAAGCAGTCTTTGTTATCTTCTAAGGTAGATCTTTAAAAAATGAACCGTTGAAGTTTAGATTTTTTTGCATGGTCACATTCCTTGGGTTATAATCTATCAAATGACAATTGGATCTTGCAAAATAAGTTCTACATCATTAGATATCTCGTGTAAAAAAATTATATTTTTATGAATAGAAATTCTAAAGAAGAAAAATGAATAACATTTATGCAGAGATCCAAAAAATTATCAGTAAATCAAGTTAAATTGTTTGACAAGTGAACGTTTGATGTGGAAAAGGTCAATAAAGAAGAAAAGCCCATATAAAGATAGAAGTGTTTCTTCATCAAGGTCAGAATGCTTTGACATGTGGCAAAAGAAGAGGCTATTTTTTGGTTGTCTTGGTGGGAGCAATTGTTGAAAGTGGGTACACCTTATCATGCATACACCCAATCTCCCCCCACTCCCACCTAGCTTCTCCATTCTTATTCTATGTGCATCTTACTGGGCTCACGAGAGAGAGAGAGAGAGAGAGAGAGAGAGAGAGAGAGAGAGAGAGAGTCACAAACATACATGACAGGCATCCAAAGAAAGATCCAACATCACAAGCGCCCTTTCCACATATGAACACAGAGAAGGCTGGAGAGAAGCTCGGGGAGCTCACTTAACTATATGTAACATAGTACGTGCAAAGGGATTTTATTTTTTTGTAAATTTAAGATTCATGTGTACAAGAGGGGTATAATGGGTTATTAAATACATTTTGGTGAACGTGCATGATGTAAGATAATTTTACTTAGTGAACACCCCGGGGAGAGAAGGCAACGATAGCACATATGAACACAAAGAAGGTTGGATGCAAGTACCTTGAGGGATGCTAAAAGTGGATGCAACATGTTATGGGTCTCCAGTTCCCTACATCCCCCCACCCCCTTTGTGTATGATCGTGATGTGGTTTCTTTTGGCTGCTCCAGCTCTGTGTTGGTTCTTTTTTTTTGTATCCTTGTGGCTCTGTCAAGTGGAGGTTTGTCTCTTGATGGCATCTTAGGGCGGCTCTTGGAAACCTCTAATGAAGGCAAAAAGACATGCAAGTGATGGAGACTAAGGGCTCCCCCCTTTTGTAGCATTATGGGATCTTTTATGGACGATCCAATCGCTCCTCCACATGAAGGACATGGTGGTTGGGGTGAGAGACTAATCATCATGGTGGCATTTCCCTTGCAGGTGTTTCTCTTTGCATTTTTTGACATTATTCCATGTGGGCATGGCAGGTGTACACTACCCTAAGTTACACCCTAGTTTATCTAGTGATTTGATAGCAAAGTTCATGCCCACTTGCTTCACCTAATTTGGGCCATAGATCCTTCTCGACGGGCTCCATATGAGATAGTGACCTGGGAGGGGGGTTCCCACCATGTCCATGATTCAGGATGGTCACTCCCTTAAAGATCTATGATGGATTTCTACAAGAAAGTAATTTTGAGAGGCAAAGTAATATGCATAAAAATGTAATCTCAAGCGTATCGTTGGGATCATTGATCTCTCTAGGCAATGGGGTATCTTTTAGTCATAAGCCTACCCAAAGTTTTATGTGGATTCCCTCTTTATAAGGTCCATAGTTACTTGATGCTCTGTTAATATTTCAACTTCATGATAATGCCAAGCATATCATAGCACAATACTACTATGAAGAGCTCTTGCAATTATGCCAATTTGAGCACAATTAACCGGAGCCTCTTCCTTTAATAATGTGGGCTATGTGGCCGCCTTGTGCATATGGGGCCATGTTGATCTTGAGAGCCCAAACCCACCAAAATCCAGCCAAAATAAAAGGTCTATAATTTATTTTGATTGGTTATCTTGAAAGAAAGTCCTAATAGACTAAACTAGTTGCTTAGTGAGGTAGAGGAGCCGATGTAGAGAAACCTGGATGGAAACTAGTAATATTGGGAGGGAGATTGTATACCTAGTCATATTTTTAATGTGAGGATATTTGTCATGAGATGATGAATAGATAATACAATGTTAATTGATGGGCCCTTTGCTTGCCAAGCCTAACTATCAGATGGTGAGAACCACCGACATAAATGTCATACAGTGGGGCGTCAATCCAACTAGTGCATGGAAGATACAAGAGGTTTTTAGTCTTTTGGAAACACGTTCAATCCCTACTTACTCAAAGCAACACTCAACTGCATATCAAGCAGCAAAAACTAGTCACAACACCACAAGAAAATCTCATCGATTCACCAAGCAAACGAAGTCCAAGCGTAACCGAGCTTATAGAAAGGATAGGAAACCACTAAAGGAACATGCCTATGTTCTCAAATCTCCTATTTGACCACTTTCCAAAAATGCAATTATTATCTACGGGGCTGAGTTGACCTAAATATTTTTGGTCTTGAATTCACCCATTAGCTCCATTTTTGAAGGTTTTGCAGAATCAAGCATTCTGGCCTAAATTTAGGCTTTTCACAACCATCCTCAAAATCATGCAAAATTTGGCCCATTTGTCCGTCTCTGCTTCCTGATCATCATGGTTCCTTTCATTTTTCCATATGGATATGTTTGGTATTTATTTATTAGTTTTTACCTTTTATTAAGAAAATCGATAAAAATTTACAAACTCGCTCTTTTAATAGAATTCCAAATGCAAAAGTACAAAAACACACCTAATTTTAGTACTTGGCCATATTTTTGTGGATTGCTCCATTTTTTTATCACATTTTCTATCAAAAAACACACAAAAAGAGTAAAACTCGTAATATTTTTGACTTTTTTGGTGATACTTACACTATTTACATGCACACCTATGGATTATTACATATTTGTTACCATATACATGTGGTAGTGATGTGTGTGAACACACTAGGACCGCTGGGGCATTTTTTCCCTCTTTAGGAGGTTTTTTCCCCCGTGCATTGTATATACGCCCATCACTCTAGGGCTATCTATCTTTCCATCGCACACTAAGTAATACACTCTCCAGTGTGTGCCTTGAGCTTCCTTTGTCTTCTCCAAGCTGTGTGTGTTTCTCTGCAACCCTAATTCCAACAATATTCCCCATTTTGTTTGCTTATAAGGGCCTTTTACTTTTAAGTTACAAAAATCCACACATTAATGTTCAAGCACTTCAAAACCTTTCCCTTTTTCTAATCTACTCCAGATATCTGGGTCCACATTGAGAATGCCTCCCCCCCTCCTTGCATGAGTCCTCCAGGATGACAGGATGTAGTCTGGGTTGTGCAGTGCATGTGTAACAAAGTTGTGTCTATGCATAGCCAAGGTTGGCTCTACCATAGCCGAGGTCCACATTGAGAATGCCTCCCCCCCCTCCTTGCCTAAGTCCTCAGGGATGACAGGATATAGTCCGGGTTATGATAACGGGTTTCCATATCCATTAAGCTGGATGTGACTTTGGTGTTTGCTGTTGTGGTTGATAGGGAGGTGTAATTGAGGACATCTTTTGAGTGTTCAATAGTTGTTAGGCCCCCAAATCTCCTTAGGATTGTTGGTGAGCTGGGTTTTGGATCCCCAAAATTGCCTAGTTCCTTGCATGTCAATATTATGAGGGTGGATTCGATGTCAAATAATGGAGATTGGGTTTGAGATGCTCTTGGTTTTTGGTAATTGTGGAGTTTTGAGAGAGGATTTCCACTCTTCACCGCTATGAGAAAATGGTACACTCAATTGTCCACCTTTGAGAGTTATCTCAAGAACTTTAGCATCTCAATCTTGGATAGCTCTATAAGTTCTCATCCATGGAACTCCTAGTACAATCCTTTAACATTTGAATGAGGATCTCCTCCTCCTCTTGAGACAAATTTGTAGCTACGAATGTTGGCTTTGCCTCTTCTCCTGGCTGTACGAGGTCAATTCGTTTGGCGTTTTTAGGACCCTCATAAGATTTTCCTGGTTCCTTGGGCTGTCTCATTGGTTGTTCTCCTATGATATATCAATCTTGTAAAGTGTACCTTTTGTGGTGTGAAGGAACATTAATTTCCCCTAGTTTATTGCTCTTTGACTCCATCTTAGTAGTTCAAGGTCCGTTTCAATTCTTTGTACTTTGCTTTTTGCTTGGTTTTAATCATTGGAGGTTCCTTTCCTTTGGTCTCATTTGACTTGCGTTTCTATTTTGTTTTGTTTCATCAATTTTTGTTTTCATGGCTAGATATCTCCCAATTACCTTGTCCTTGATGCAATCTGGTTCATCCATATCATCAAGAATTGAGTTTTACCCTCTACTGCTAGGTCTAGCTGTTTCCTTTTCAATTTATTTTCTCATTTTTTGTAATATCTTTGTTGGCGTCTACGATGCTAATTTGAAAACCTAAAAACTTTTCATCTCCTCCCTTGAGTAGCAGTTTGGCCCTAACATGTTCCTTTTTAGAGTCTGATTCCTTTGTTGTGAGTGTTTCCTCCTCTAATTCATTTGTGGCATCATAGCAATGATCAAAGAAAATCTACTTCTCCTTGATCAGTTCAATAGATACCATTTGAATAGGAACTATGTCTAACCCTCCTCATCACAAAAGTAGGTGGGTGTGGATTTGTTAACACATGCGTCCAAGCAGCTAGAATTTGAGTCCACTCAAATTGTTCAAACAAATGTTTTGAAAAGGGTTTAGGTACGTATTCCGCATCGTTTACCTCTTGGTCTAATATGAAATCTTCTCTTTGTAAATGATGCTCCACACATCCAAATTGGAGTGTCTTTTCTTATCCATGACGATAGTTTAGTTTTTGCTAAGGTTTTTGAATCCAATTCTTGGATAGGTGTCCTCAAGACATCCTTATACGATGATCCTTCAAGTTTACCTGAGTAATTGATCCAACTTGTTTCAAATAAAGATAGTCATTTTCCCAATCTTGAATCAATTGTATTTGTCTCATGTAAGATCTTCCAGAATGATTTCCTAATTCATTTTTTTCCCAAAATCTACAATAGTAAATTGTGTTGGTAGTCAATACCAGAGGAGTTGACTATCACATTTTCCAATAAGCTCATTGATTTCTCAATATGCCCATCTGCTAGTTACAGTTTCATTCATGTTTGTCTAACTGATGGTTTTCCCCAAGCGCTCTAGATTTCTTTTGTTGCTATGGCTATGCCTGTCCCACTGTCTAGAACAGCCATAACTGTTACATCATTGTGTTGTACCAAAAGAGTTGTGTTTCCTTTGTTCCCTTCACAATAATCTCCAACTTTTTTCATTGGTATGGGTTTGATAATCTTTGCCCGAGATTCTTATCTACTTTTTTATTTTCCTTGGTCAATCCCATTAAGCCCATCTTTTCCATGGTTTTCTGCAGATCTCTCCATAAATGTGGTCTTATCTTAAGCAACTCACCCAAGGTGATAGCACATTGGATAGGAGTCGACATGATTGATTGTAAATTCTCCACATTCAAGTTTTGATTTATTTATTTTTGTTATTTTACATACCAATGATCGCTCTTCATTTTCACTAGGTATGAGGATAGTGTCTGTAGCGTTCAAGCTTTGATAAGCTTGACTACTCTGATCCCCAATCTCCATATAAGGATTGTTCATTTAGTTCCATGGGTTGTTGATCTAACCATACTTCTTCAATCGGAGTCCACTTTAGATTTAGGCTTTTGTCATTCACTTCTCTGACTCGTTCCCATAGGTGGTTTAGCCAATCTTCCTCAACTAAGAGAACTCCATCTAGCCAATCTTCCTCAACTAAGAGAACTCCATCTAGCTCTCCTCACTATCTAGGACTACTATCTCAGGTTTGTCAATTTTTGTTAGAGATTTCCTCATCTCCTTAGCATCATGTGCTTTTCCTTGTTTTTATTTGGTCTTAATTTCTATTGGTTTTCTTATCAATTCCAGTTTTGACTTTTGTTTCTCTAGCATAGACTATGTGATTTGCACTAAGTTTCTATAAGCTTCAAGCTTGGTGGCTTCCAGATCAGGTGTTGTGTAGTTCTTCCATTTTGTTTCCAATGTTTCACCTGCTTTCAAGCTTTGTTGGAAGGCTTAAGGCTGCATTGATGAGTTCATACATTTTATCAATCAATACGGATCCTCTTGATTTCAGTTTTGATTCTTTGAATTGCAACGATAATGTCTTAGTCATGTCCTCTACCTTTCTCAAAACTTTCTCTTTGATCTCCCTTCATTGTCTCTATCTTCTAAGATTGTATCATTTGCATCACTTTTTTTGGAGTCTTTCAAAGGTTTGTTGGATATATCCGACCCGTTTGCCCTTTTATGTCTATTCCCCTTAGTGTGTGCCCTTAGTAACTACCCAAGTCCGAGCTATGGGTTCCCCTTCTAATGAGTTACTTGGCATGACTTGAACTATGCTTAAGGCTGCCTTCCCCTTGTTAGCTGGATCCGTGGGATAATCATCTGGAAAATGATTTCCCTTGTGGCCACATTGTATGTAGTATGCCTCGATTGGTCTAACATTATTATCTAGCTTGGGACAATAACTCTTCCAATGGTCATCTGATCCGCAGTTATGTAAATTCTCAGTACTTGTCTTAGGCATTGGTTTCATCATGGGTGGTCTAGCTCCCTAGTTTGCAATGAAGTAAATCGGTGTTGCGTTAAGAGAAGCCTGATACACTTGTTCTATTGTGATGGGATTTTATTGAATGTACCACTTTTCCTCAATTCGCACTATTGCAAAACTCGCTTCATTATACAGCATGATTGGTACTAGAGACTGATCGTCCACTTGCCCTTCAAGAAGCATGCACTTGACTGGTACAGCATTGTTTCCTGGTAGTGGTTGTTGTTGGCCTAATATGGGTTGTGGTCTTTCCATAGCCATAGGTGGTTTCTAGATTGGTGCCATGCTAGGTGGAAACATATACATGCGTTGTCCATGGGAAGTATTGACATGTGGGTCAACAGCATGACATAAGTCAACAAAGCCTTGTTTTTTGAGAGTTATGAAATGTTGCAGATTATGGTTAAAAACATCATTTCTAATGAGTAGCTAGTCTAGTTGCAGAACGTGGGGTGCAATGGAACTTCCAGATTGTACATACAAAGATATTTTATCCCTTGAACTCTATTTTAGGTTTAACCTATGGTAGCCTTGGTATATAAGGTACCTAGGTCATTTTGTAAAGGAGAACTTTTATCATAATCAAGTTTTAAGCTGCCGTCAACTATGTGTGAGAGAGGAAGAGAGAGAGCATGAGATGCATCGTGGCACTGCTCCTCGCTCGCTTATCACACTGGAGATTCGACTGCACCATCATGCTAAGCTCGGTAAGAGTTGTGTATCAATGCCAAGCATTCCTCATGGAACGGAGCAAACGCACTCATGCATCTACGAGCTATTTGTGGTTGTAAGTTTATCAAATGATTTCTATTTTATGTGTGCAAGTAGTCATTAGAATCATGGAAGCATAAGTTATGCATAGGTACTATAGATTTCAATTTCGGACACTTCCAAAATTGCGCTCTATCTTCATACGTGTTTTCCGCATATGGGTCTAGAGTGAGGGTTTTGAGTGTAGAGGATTTGGGATATGTGTATCCTAGTGAGTGGATGGTGTTCCAGCTTGACAAGCTAAAGAGCTTGCCTCATTGCACTTTGCCTCAGTGCACCTATCGTGTCATCTGTGTCCTTGATTGACATTATGTTGATTTAGGTTTTGTTGCATGCACTTTATAGCTATTGTGATTCGCTCCCACAACATTGGCGCCGCTATCGGGGACACAAGGACTTGAGTAGGTAATCCTACTAACACTCGTGTGATGGTTGCTTGCTTTAGTTTCAGCTAAAGAAAGCATTTTTGTTAAGTGGATCCGGAAGAGGTTATTTCAAGAACAAGTGGATAGCCAGGAAGCATCTGACTTGCCGAGGGTCTACAACTAGGTGGATTTAGTTAGGATTCGTAGTATTAGTTGTAGATTAGAGTAATGGTTGATGGTTGAGTGATTTGTGAGGTGATAAAAGCGTTTGCTACTCCGTGTGTGGCATTGCAGCGGTTTTCTACTCATAGATGCAAAACCCCATATAATGTGTAGGAGTAGCTTTACGTAAGTGATCTGATTTTGATTGTGAGGTCCCTGCCCCTTTTTGAGAGGAGCGGAGTACCTTTGATCGGTCTCCAATCCTGAAAAAGAAAAACCAACGGACATTGCCTTAACTACTACATAGCCACGGGCATGAACCGTTAGTGAAGGATTGGTCCTATCTCGCTATGGTGGAGCGTAACCACCATAACCCTATCTAAAAACTATCTGTAATCAATTATACCTAAAAGTATAAATCTTAGAGTGACCAACCTGTGCGCTTTTTTCCCCATGTTTCAAAAGCACAGCCGCCAAGGTTTGTCTCTTTTAAGATTTATGACTTAAAAAAAACAATTTCTAGCGTTGGAAAGTTACCCGACTCATCGGGTCCACCCGTCCATAGAATGATACCGTCGGGGTATCATTCTCCCACTTTCCACACCACACTCACCCTTCTTTTGTTATCTAATTACTACCACACTGTTTAAACATACATGTTCCTTTACTTTATTCAAACAGTATTACAAACAATAGTCAAACAAGAAGTCGTCCAATTTTAACCCAACAACCCTTGGACTAGGTTCACTCAAGAATCTCTACTGGCGCAATTATGTCTGATCGGTATATACATTATTTATAAAAACCCTTGTCCTCATGAGCGTCCCATACCACTCGACAAGTACTCGTTGTGCTAATCTGGACGTACTCCCGCCACAGCAACAACGGTGCCAATGTGGGCCTCATCCTCACGCCACGGCAAAACAAAACTGCAGTATCCAGCTGGGCTAATCTGAGTGTACTCCCACCACAGCATCAACGGTGCCATCCTGGGCATCATCTCACGCCTCGGTAACTGCCACATAATACCAGCGCTAATAAGTAGAGAGACTTGAGAGAAACCATACCGAAGGTTTTGGACAAACATTCTTTCCTATAGCAACCAGTTTAACTAGACAATCTTTCCTACTTGTCAAACATATGACGAGTTTCTTGGGGTTAAGCCCCGTGGTTTCGGTCCGTGTTTTCTTTTCATAAGGTAAATAATATATTCCTATGGTCTCGCATATGCAATGATGCATAACTTGAAATTGCAATACTAACCTGTACCATAGCTCCGATTAGTCCGATTGGTGGAGACATAGCATGTTTCGCAGGGGTTCCACCGTTACTTGTACCAGCTTCATGATCATTAGTACCTTGGGTTCGAACACGCTTTGGAGCCATTTTTTTGTACTTCACTTATGTTATACACTTAGAACTTTAAATTGGTCAATTTCCCTAGTAATCTCTTGTTTCCAAAGAGAGTCTGTAATTTGAACCCTTGCCAACTCGGATTCACACTTATGTTGTTGTTTTACATCTAATTTTTATACATCAAATATTTGCTAATCGTAATTAATCAAAAATTAAATGTGTAAACTATTAGTGAAAGTTTAGGAATACATTACTTTTATGCTTCACATTTCAAATCGAATTCTAACTTGAATTTCTATACTTCAACTAAATCAATTTTTAGTATTATTCAAAATTCTACTTAATCTAATTGACAATAAAATTGGTGAATGAGAATTTCATCATGTATAATAAGAATATGATGAGTTCTCTTATGTATTAACTTTCAATTAACTATGCATAAGTTAATAGTGAAGATGTACTAACTAGAGAGAGTAGGTATACTTAGAGAGATTAGAGTAAGAGAAAACATATACACACATCTTTTCTAAAGTTAATTGAATCTTACTAATCCATTAGAAGATTAGAGTAAAAGAGAACACACACACATCCTTTTCTAAGAGAAAACATACACACACATCTTTTCTAAAGTTAATTGAATCTAACTAATCCATTAGAAAATTAGAGTAAAAGAGAACGCGCACACACATCCTTTTCTAAAGCTAATTGAATCTCACCAATCTATTAGAGAGATTAGAGTAAGAGATAGCACACATACACACATATCCTTCTTAAAACTAATTGAATCTTACTAATCTAGTAGAGAGATTAGAGTAAGAGATAAACACACACACACACACATAGATAATTGAATCTTACTAATCTATTAGAGAGATTAGAGTAAGAGATAGCACACACACATGCTAATTGATTATTACTAATCTATTAGAGAGATTAGAGTAAGAGATAGCACACACACACACACATAGCTAATTGAATCTTACTAATCTATTAGAGAGATTAGAGTAAGAGATAGCACACATACATCATTCCTAAAGTTAATTGAATGCTTGATTAATACGCACCTTATTAGTCCACTAGAGTTTTTGCTCTCTTAGTGGTTTGTGGACGCCTTCTCTCTAAGGGAAGTGGCAGCACTTCGTGAGCACTATAGAGACAATCTCTTGCCAATAGTAACTTCTGCGAATTGCATTGATGGTTTTGGCATACCCTGGATGTTATGAAGTTGGGCCATCATGTGCTTCATATAGGATAGCATTCCTTAGGGTAGAATCCTTAGGTATGCATAGTCGATTCCTAGAGTAAATTTTTCCATCTTCTAAGGAATATTGTAGAGGTTTAGGCTGATTTGATGATACCCTCTCTTCACGTAGGATACTAGCAAGCATCTGGTAATTTGCATCTCTGACAGCAGCATCCGAGACCTTGTCTAAAATAGGGTTGTTAGCCATGGAAATTGCCCCCAGAAAAGCTTTACGGCTTAGGGCATCTGCCACAACATTATCCTTACCTGGTCTAAATTTAATATCAAAATCATATTTGTGCATGAGCTCTATCCATCTCCTCTGTCTCATGTTAAGGTTAGGTTGGGTAAAAATCCACTTAAGGCTCTTGTGATCTGTTACCAATTGGAATTTGCATCCCAGTAGATAATGTCTCCATAGCTTGAGAGCATGAATAACTGCTAGCAATTCTAAATCATGTCTATCATAATTCACTTCATGAATCCTAAGCTTCCGAGAAGTGTAAGCTACAGGCCTTCCTTCTTGAGTAAGGAATCCTCCTAATGCAAGGTTACTAGCATCTGTGATCACCTCGAATTCTTGGGTGAAGTCTGGAAGTTTTAAGAGAGGTTCTAAAGCAAGATACTCCTTAAGCTGTTTGAAGAAAGATTCATGTTTTTCTTCCCAAAGTATCGTAGCTCCTTTCTTTAGCAAGTCGGTTAGTGGTGCAGCTTTAAGAGCATAGTCCTTGACAAAGATCCTGTACCACCCTGTGATACCTAAGAACCCTCTGACTTCGGTTTGTGAAGTGGGTTGAGGCCATTCCACAATATCTTTGACTTTGTCAGAGTCAACAGAGACTCCTTCAGGTGAAATGATAAACCGTAAGTAACAGACCTTAGGGGTAAAGAAGGTACATTTGCTTTTCTTTGCATACAGCTTATTTTGGCATAAAAGCTCTAACACTTTCCTAACATGTCCTTTATGCTCTTCTTCTGATTTGGAATAAATTAAGATATCGTCAAAAAATACTAGGACAAAATCGTCCAAGAATTCTCTAAAGATATCGTGTTGTATCAGACAATTGAAAGTTGCAGGAGCATTCGTAAGTCCGAAAGCCATCACTGTAAATTCGTAATGACCATAGCGAGTGTTGAAAGCTGTTTTGGAGATATCAGCCTCCTGGATTCGAATTTGATGATAGCCAGATCAAAGATCAATCTTCGTGAATATTTTGGCTCCATGTAATCTGTCCAGCATCTCATCAATACGAGGAATTGGATATTTATTCTTGATGGTAACTTGATTTAAGCCCCTATAATCTATACAAAGTCGAAGAGAGCCATCCTTTTTCTTTTGGAAGAGAACAGGTGCACCCCATGGAGATGTACTAGGTCGGATAAACCCTTGCTCAATCAACTGCTTGAGTTGCTGCTTGAGTTCTATAGCCTCTGGAAGTGACATCTTGTACGGAGCTCTTGAGACTCGTTCACTACCTGAAAAAATTTTGATTTCATGGTCTACCTCCCTAGGTGGTGGTAGTTCAGAAAGTTCAGTGGGGAAAACATCCGAAAATTCTTCTAGCCACATTGGTTCAAGGTTGGAAGAAGATTTTTCTACTTTATTTAGCTTGACTACAAAAATTTGTTGACCCTTGCGTAACCCTTTCAAAAGACGATTATCTTTGACCAAGTACGCTTTTGGTCGTCCATTCTGGCCTTGAATAGTGTCTTCTTGACCTCGGTTGTCCACAAAAGTAACACTTCCTTGGGCACAATGGATATTGGCATTATGACTGGCTAACCAATCCATTCCAAGAATTCCATCATAGATTCCTATGGGTAAGGTTTGAAAAGTAGCAGAAGTAGAGTATTCTCCCTACTTGAAATCTATTTTTCCCACAGTGTACTGAGATAACACCTCCTTTCCATTGGCTAATTCAACTCTCATCTTTCTTGCAGGGTGTTGATTAATTCCTAACCTCCTTAAACATTTAGGTGACAAGAAAGAATGAGTACTACCACAATCAATAAGAAGCTCAAATTTTTCACCTTGGTGATTTGCACGTGTGACAGCATATTGTTGTCTTGCTCTTGGGTTATCAATTGCAACATGTAGAGTTGCTCTTTCCTCTTGTTCTTCTCCCAATGTTGGTTCTCCTATGATAGCATTGACTCTAGCAGCCATTCCGCGCCCTCGACCTCATCCTCCATTTCTTCCTCCACGATTTATTATTTGTCCTCGTCCTCTAGCTCGATTAGGTGTATTTGTTGCGGAGACTCGCCTAGGACATACATTCCTGAAATGTCCTAGCTCGTTGCATTCATAGCATCTAAGATCTGCATTTTGAGCTCCATTTGCTGAAGCTACAACTATTGGATGAGTTTGGTGAACTGGGTGAACTTGCCTTTGGTTCCACATCATAGGCCGTCCTCTCCTTCCAGCATTCCTTAAATTTCCATTTCGTACCCTTTGAGAGTTTGACATCTCTTTAGCTAAGGGTTTAGCTCTTAAAAGAGCATCTTGAAAATTAACAGGCCTCATGGCTTCTAGACGAGTATTTAAAGAAGCATTTAGCCCTTGGCAGAAACGGGCTACTTGTTGATCTGCGGTCATTGGCGGAGCATAGCACCTAAGAGTTACAAATTTGGAGTAGTATTCTTCCACTGTAAGATGAAACTGACGTAAGTTGAAGAATTCATTCATCTTAAGGGATTCATGTGAAGGTGGAAGATAACGTCCTTTGACAGCATACTTAATGTCTTCCCAAGTTTGAGTGTTTTGAGCTACTTGTTTATCTTTGCAGTGTTGTTTCCACCAAAGCTTGGCATCCCCTGTGAGACGAAACATAGCCAACATTGCTTGGTTATCGGGAGTAGTACCAGCAGCAGCAAAATAATCCTCCATATCTTCGAGCCACACTTCTGCATCGCGCTCAACTAGGGCTCCTTCCCCTTTGAAAGAGGTAAGTTTAGCTTGCTTGAGAAGTAGCTTTTTCTCTTGAAGAGATGTGTACACCGCACTCTGTACCATATAGGTTAAGTGAAACTTTATTGGATACTCTAACTTTAATCCACTTTAAGGCAAGACTTGATCAGACAATAATACAAACAAAAGCTAATATTAATCCAAAGTTTATTTATATACACATTATTTGCTACCAAGGTTGGTAGTCTTTAGGTACAAGGATTGTAATGTCTCTATATTTTGAGTTTAGTGACTACAAAAGGATAGGCTAAAGGATCAAAATAATAAGTTTCCTTTGACCCTTGAAAGCTATGAGATACACATATGGGTCGAATCCTACCACCATGTATAACTTTTGTAACTTGGTTATAGACCCATTGAGTTTGAGATATCTTTTCTCCTCCCAAGGTAATGGTAGCATCCGGATTCTTAGTAACAATGAAAAGATACACTTTGATGACTTTTAACTCCTCTGCCCATCGAAGTTTATTAAGGTTCGTATCCATGCACCATATCTTGTCAGCATCGATGGTATACATTCCTCCAGATGGACTCCAGTTGATGCCCCATCCTCTATACACCCTTAGAATAGGTGGTGCAAACACCCTATCCAAAATCATCATCGCCCTTTTTCGAAACTGATAATTTGGTGATTGGCATGCATTTTCAAACATGATGGTGAACACCTGGAACTTCTGGTAGGCTGAATGAACATTTTCCTGTACCAGGAAAGTTCAGTCTTCAATACCATATAAAAATTCAAATCAATTTTTCTAGGTTCTTCTATTATTTCAAACATTCGCATCCTTCAATATCCAAACATCAATCTAAAAATCTCCCCAAGATTTAACCTAGGCTTTGATACCAGTGTGAGGTCCCTGCCCCTTTTTGAGAGGAGCGGAGTACCTTTGATAGGTATTCAATCCTGAAAAAGAAAAACCAACGGACATTGCCTTAGCTACTACGTAGCCACGGGCATGAACCGTTAGTGAAGGATTGGTCCTATCTCGCTATGGCGGAGCGTGACTACCATAACCCTATCTAAAAACTATCTGTAATCAATTATACCTAAAAGTATAAATCTTAGAGTGACCAACCTGTGCGCTTTTTTCCCCATGTTTCAGAAGCACAGCCACCAAGGTTTGTCTCTTTTACGATTTATGACTTAAAAAAAACAATTTCTAGCGTTGGAAAGTTACTCGACTCATCGGGTCCACCCGTCCATAGAATGATACCGTCGGGGTATCATTCTCCCACTTTCCACACCACACTCACCCTTCTTTTGTTATCTAATTACTACCACACTGTTTAAACATACATGTTTCTTTACTTTATTTATGATACTGGTTCGTTAAAACAGCCCTTCAAACAGTATTACAAACAATACTCAAACAAGAAGTCGTCCAATTTTAACCCAATAACCCTTGGATTAGGTTCACTCAAGAATCTCTACTGGCGCTATTATGTCCAATCGGTATATACATTATTTATAAAAACCCTTGTCCTCATGAGCGTCCCATACCGCTCGACAAGTACTCGTTGTGCTAATCTGGACGTACTCCCGCCACAGCAACAACGGTGCCAATCTGGGCGTCATCCTCACGCCACGACAAAACAAAACTGCAGTATCCAGCTGGGCTAATCTGAGTGTACTCCCACCACAACATCAGCGGTGACATCCTGGGCGTCATCTCACGCCTCGGCAACTGTCACATAATACCAACGCTAATAAGTAGAGAGACTTGAGAGAAACCATACCGAAGGTTTTGGACAAACATTCTTTCCTATAGCAACCAGTTTAACCAAACAATCTTTCCTACTTGTCAAACATATGACGAGTTTCTTGGGGTTAAGCCCCGTGGTTTCGTTCCGTGTTTTCTTTTCATAAGGTAAATAATATATTCCTATGGTCTCGCATATGCAATGATGCATAACTTGAAACTGCAATACTAACCTGTACCATAGCTCCGATTGGTCCGATTGGTGGAGACATAGCATGTTCCGCAAGGGTTCCACCGTTACTTGTACCAGCTTCATGATCATTAGCGCCTTGGATTCGAGCACGCTTTGGAGCCATTTTTTTGTACTTCACTTATGTTATACACTTAGAACTTTAAATTGGTCAATTTCCCTAGTAATCTCTTGTTTCCAAAGAGAGTCTGTAATTTGAACCCTCACCAACTCGGATTCACACTTATGTTGTTGTTTTACATCTAATTTCTATACATCAAATATTTGCTAATCGTAATTAATCAAAAATTAAATGTGTAAACTATGAGTGAAAGTTTAGGAATACATTACTTTTATGCTTCACATTTCGAATCCAATTCTAACTTGAATTTCTATACTTCAACTAAATCAATTTTTAGTATTATTCAAAATTCTACTTAATCTAATTGACAATAAAATTGGTGAATGAGAATTTCATCATGGATAATAAGAATTTGATGAGTTCTCTTATGTATTAACTTTCAATTAACTATGCATAAGTTAATAGTGGAGATGTACTAACTAGAGAGAGTAGGTATACTTAGAGAGATTAGAGTTAGAGAAAACATATACACACATCTTTTCTAAAGTTAATTGAATCTTACTAATCCATTAGAAGATTAGAGTAAAAGAGAACACACACACATCTTTTTCTAAGAGAAAACATACACACACATCTTTTCTAAAGTTAATTGAATCTAACTAATCCATTAGAAAATTAGAGTAAAAGAGAACGCACAAACATCCTTTTCTAAAGCTAATTGAATCTCACCAATCTATTAGAGAGATTAGAGTAAGAGATAGCACACATACACACATATCCTTCTTAAAACTAATTGAATCTTACTCATCTAGTAGAGAGATTAGAGTAAGAGATAAACACACACACACACACATAGCTAATTGAATCTTACTAATCTATTAGAGAGATTAGAGTAAGAGATAGCACACACACACATGCTAATTGATTCTTACTAATCTATTAGAGAGATTAGAGTAAGAGATAGCACACACACACACATAGCTAATTGAAACTTACTAATCTATTAGAGAGATTAGAGTAAGAGATAGCACACATACATCATTCCTAAAGTTAATTGAATGCTTGATTAATACGCACCTTATTAGTCCACTAGAGTTTTTGCTCTCTTAGTGGTTTGTGGACGCCTTCTCTCTAAGAGAAGTGGCAGCACTTCGTGAGCAGTATAGAGGCAATCTCTATGTCTAAAGTGTGAGCATGGATGCTCTATTTATAGCAGAAAAGAAAATGTCCAACTTTTTTTTCCCAAAAAAAAAATCCCCAAAAAAATCATACCCGCGTTTTTGGTACCCTTGTGGTACCCATCAGCTTGACCACTTTGTCATTATCATCAAAAGATAAGGCCACACAGGCCCCCCTCATTAAGATTAGTCAACACTAGCCTCTCCTTTTCATGTGACAGTGTGTCCCACTTTGTCCCCTCCTATATGAGTCCATGTGCCTTCATTTGTCATCCTTGTGTATTCTTTTGTCTTTATAATTATTTTATTTATTTCCTTAATGATAATTTACTTTACATTTTTAAGTTAAACTTTACAGTCTTATATTAACTTTACAGTAGTAAAAGAAAATTCTACAATCACTAAACAAGTCTTGCAATAAGTTAGTTATTGATTCATATAGCTAAACATGTCAGAATTTTGTAGCGTAAATTTTAAATTCTAGGTTTTCTCAACCTAAGATTCATAATATGAACTTGAATATCTTAAATAATGAGTAATGGTTTAAAAAAATGCAAATGCGTAATAGAAATTGTGTGAAATTTGAAAGTAGAGACCTTACATTGATCTAGAGCTATTCATCATTGATTTATTTGAAGTGGTTGTTTGCATTTAGAATCTCTGAAAAGTCTACTTTTGAGGAAAAAATACAATAAAAAGATTTTTGTTCAATTTTTGCATGACCAATGATGTTGAGCATATAAGAGGGCATGTGCAAGGGTTCTTTGTACAAAAACTAAAATTTTGCAAACTTGGACATCATACATGTATGATGTCTCAAAGGGCGGTTGGAGACCAAATTTGAAAAATCTAACTACACCAGAGTGTTCAAAAGGGGGGTTTTACCCTATGTACACATTGAGACTAGAGTTTTGACTAACTCTTGACACGCAAAAGACAAAAGACAGAGTGTCTGAAACAAAAAATAGAAAAACTTGTGATTCTGAGCACACATTTGCATGAAAATTGGTAGAAGTGCTTGAAAACCAGTGCTGGAGACTTGGGGATGCTTGTGAATGAATTATGTCCAAAAATTCATCAGTAGATAGCATATATTTATGATGTCTAAAGGGTGATTTTTGGCAACAAATTTGAACTTCTAACAATATACCCATCTTCTGCATGTTGTGTTGAGCACATACACCAAATTTCATATCGTTTTGGGCTTATAAATTGAGAGTTAAAGGGATTTTAATCTTTCAGGTGATTTCCTTGTCAAAAAGTGGTGATTTTGTCCAAATTTTGACACGAAAAATTTATTGTGAGCACATATTCTTGTTGTACACACCGAGGGATGTAAAGAATGAGGATGCAAGAGAGCTACACAAGACAAGCACAAAGCACCCAGAGATGGAAAGCTTCTTCTTTTTCTTCACAGAAAAGAGAGTACAAAATGACTAAGTGCTAAAGTTGAAAAGTAGCACATATGTACATGCGGTCACTAAGTGTGAACTCGCTAGAAGCGTACTAGGCTAGCACTATAAGTGTAGTCCAGCTGTAGAATCACTGGCAGAGATCCTCCGTGTCGGTCACCTAACGCGCCAGTGAGTAAATGCCGTAAGCGGCCAAGACCCGTAGTGGATGCCAGCTCAAGGTGTAGAGCTCGACATCTCAACAAGGGACACCTTGGGTAGTCCATTTTGACCCACATGGACATCATACGTGTTTGATGTCTTAGAGGCCAGATCCGAGGACAAAAGTTATAATTCAGTGCCCCCTTGTGATTTACAACATTTAGAAAGCATATATACCAAGTTTCATTAAATTTGAAACATTTTTGGGGTTGCAAAGACCACAGATGGATCTAGAAAAATTCATTGCTTAAGGTGATCATAACTTGCACAAAAAGTGGTCAAATTCAATTTTGAAACTTGTTGTGAGTTGCCAATGTAGTGAGGAACCTTGGAGTGAAATTCACTTCAAACTGACCAGTTAGACATCATAAGTGTATGATGTCTAAAGGGCACTTTTAGGGACTAAAATTGAAATCTGAGCTTACCCAGGTGTTAAGCACAACAAAACAAGCTTACATACCAAGTTTGGTCCAATTATCATCACATAGAAATCATACACGTATGATATCTCAAGGCCAGATCTAATAATCCAATTGCACTTTTGACCACACAGGGGGTTGGGAAATGATGTGTTAAGCTTGCTTACAAAATTTCAACTCATTTGGACACATACTTTTGCATTTAAAGAGTTTTTGGGAGATCCAAGAAGGTAAAGGTGTAAAAGTGGTGATTTTGTCCAATGTTGACATCCAAAATTTGTTGTGATCACATATTCTTGTTGTATGCATCAAGGAGTACCTTGAGTAGAAGCATAAGTAAAATCTGAGCAAAAAGACATCATATGCGTATGATGTCTTAGAGGCCAGATTTGGGTCAAATCGGACATATGAGTATACCCTAGTGTCCTAGAGCATAAAAGAAGACCCTAGGCAAAATTTCATTGCATTAGCACATTTGAGCTTGCAAAGGCCAAAAGACAAAAATTGGACAAGGTTCTGCTTGTAGTGACCATAACTTGCACAAAAAGTGTTCAAATTGGATTTTGAAAGTTGTTGAGAGTTACTTGAGTGATAAAGAGTCATTGGGATAAAAATCACTTCAGTCTGGCACAAAAGACATCATATGCATATGATGTCTCAAGCCCCAAATTTGAAGCCAAAACTCACATATGAGCTCACTAAAGTGTTTACCATCATAAAATAAGCTTAGAGACCAAGTTTCATTCAATTTTGGATCACTTTTGGCTTAGTTACCCTCCCAGGGAAGTTACAAGAAACCTAATAGAAAAAGGATTGATAGACCTGCCTAAAAGTGTCAGAATCACAATTTGACACTTGGAGGGGTTAGAGTGCATCAAGGAGAGTCTACAATTAAAGTTTGGAGCAATTTTGAGTCAGTAGACATCATACACGTATGAAGTCTACAGGCACAGATTGACTGTTTTGGCCATAACTTGAGCTACCGGTATCGGATTCAGAAACTTTTTTTTATCAAAAGTAGCTCTACAACATTCAGTGTGACCCCTGAAACAACAATCAAAGACCCTATAGGTCATTCATTGTTGTTCAGTGTCTGAAAAAACATCGTTTAAGGCCTCAAAATTCATTCAAAAGTTACGAATGTCTAAAATCGACAATTTGAGAAAATTGTGAGAAAACGGTCACGGTTTTGGACATAGTTTTGACTTTTCCCTATTCAAAGCACTTGAACACTTTGAAATAAGCCTTCTTACATCAAGCTCAAGCTGTCAAGCCCAGAGATCATGTTCTCTTTAGAGTCAAACTCAGCTTACACAAGCTTCGGAATCCCAGCAATAAAAGAGCATCCACCCATAATGAATCTCTCAAACTTGTAGTTGATAAAGATCAATTTTGTTGAGAGAGTTTGGATGAAAATTCATGAGAGTGAAGGATTGTATAGACACATTGGCAACAGAGAGATCATCCTTTATAGGTGCTCAAAGCCACACCCAGAAGAGCTGACAAATTACAAGCTCTTATATGTCTATACATATGGAGTTGACTATCAATGGAAGTCTATAGTTGTTGACAATTATGGACAAGAATACAGAGTTGTAGAAATCACAAATCCATGGACTGCATTAGACATAGGTGGATATTTGGTTAATGAAGAACCATAGATACCTCCACCAAACACAAAAATACCTACAATAATTCCAGAAAAGGAGCACTTGGATTCCCTTCTAGAGTGATAACGAGAGATGAAGTGATCACAGAGATGGTAGGCATGTCTTCTCAAGGACCAATCTCCAAGAGAACAACCAATCCCTTCGAAGAAGAACCTAAGCATAATGGAAGACCTAAAGCAAGAGAAGGATTGGGAGAGTCTATGGTTAGACTTGTAGACAATCGACGAGTTAGACCATCCCAGATCAAAAAATGAAATACATCGGAGATAAAGATCGGAGAGATCACGTATTAGAGCAGAGGAAGTTTCAAATTCTGCGGCACAGTTTCTGGGATTTGGATTGACTCTAGAAGATGATGCGGCTACATGGCTTGACTCAGTGGAAAGATGTGATTTTGAGACTCTAAATGAGCTATTTGAGAAATTCATCAAAGAATTATTGTTGAAAGGTATATCTCACAATACGGTCTCGCAAATTCACAGATTCAAACAAAAAGAGGATGAAGAAGTATGCAAAGTGGCATTACGGCTCAAAAGATATTTCAAGTTTTGTCCAAGAGTGGAACTTCCTACGCAAGCACGGTTAATGTTGATCTTTATCCAGGGGATGAGACATGTGGGTCTTCAGAAGGATCTGCATATGATAAGGAGCCTGACGCTAAACAAATTGATCAAAGAAGCTCTTTGGTGGATAACTATGAGAAATAGAAAGAAAACGATTGTAAGAGTCAAGAGGATGACACATCCTCTCAGCATAGTGATTCACAGATGAGTGAGTCCATTGAAAAACCAATGGCACCTATCAATCAAGAGAAGTTTATCAAGACAAAATGGTCAAAAGGTTAGCTCCTCTTGTAAATGTTGATCCGAGGGAGTTTAAGTGGTGCAAAATTGAGGGAAAATGGACAAACCATACGAGGAAAGAGTGGTACTATAGCATGGAATATGCTAGGGAGAGGTATGTACAACCTATTCCAATAGCACCTACTCCACTAAGATATGCTATGGAGAGGTATGTACAACCTATTCCAATAGCACCTACTCCACTTAGATATGCTATGGAGAAGGGGCTAGGTCCAATAGGAGTTTCAAGGTCACAGCTTGTTATCTTAGGACAACAACCTCCGCTCTCACGTGCTAGAATGCCTATAGATATGAGATACATGCTGATGATGGAGGCATCTGATAAACAGGCAATAGTACCAACTACAATGTAGCATAACAACCAAAGTAGGTACTACCCTTCAAAGTGATAGAAGATGAGAGAAACAAATGGAGTGGTGAGGCCTACAACCTCCACCTCCTATGGTTTGACCTAAAGAAATAAGGTATGAGATGGACGAAAGGACATTGCGGTTCATTGCAAATAGTGGCTTAGCTAGGTCAGAGCATATTTATAGCCAAGAGGAATTGCAAGAAGAACCTCCTCAACAAGAGATAGATTGTCACAAGAGCCGTGACAACCACTTGGTCAAACAATGTCCTCAGACAAAGATCACTCAAGTAAATGCCTATTGTCTTGATTGTGGTGTTATTCACTTGATCCCCAATTGTCCAAAAAATCCAAACCAAGTCAGAAAGATCACAATGAATGTCTCACGAATTGTTCAGCTACCCAGTAGCTCAAAAAATAAAAACGGTGTACTAGTTCAAGTAGTTACAAGAGAGAAAGCTCAAAAGGAAGCTGAGGAGAAGCAAGATATAGAGAAAATGAAAATTGATGCGAGTCTAGAGCTGAGTGGATCAAAGACCGATGCACTAGTCAAAAAACAAAGGATAAAAGGAATAGTTGGAAAGCTACAAAGGCTAGGATGAAAGCATGTAGAGAAGGAGAGAAAAAATCCCTAGTTGAGGAGCTTACCCAAGCTAAAGACAGCATGAGAAAATGGTTGCACCTTCTCTTACGGAGACGTCTCAACCTCCAGAAGAACCATCTACGGATGAGAAACCACGAAGTGCTAGTTCGAGAGGATCGGTGTTGGTCAAGAAGGTTAATGAGCCATTATATGCCCTCCTAAAAGCCTATGAAATACAGCTCAAAAACAACCAAACCCAAGAACAGAGGTGGATGATATATCCATATGCAGAAGAGGACAAGCTTAAAATGTGTCAATAAATGATTCAAACAGCCCAAGCTTTACTAGAACCACAAGTTGGAAAACTTGAGGGTGTGATCCTTGTCCCACCTACACCAATAATCCCACAAAACGAGGAAGAGTCAAATTCCAATCATGAGCACAAACCAAATCTCAAGGACACAGCATTAGAACCAAGGATAGTGTTGAATACCACAAATAACTCTTTTGAGGGATTTCACATAGCTATACCTAACAGTTGTAAAGAAATAGATAGTCTTGATGAATTGTGGAAACAAGTCAGAGATGCTAATGAAGCAAGTGAGATAAGCATACGAGTAAACCAAGTGCGTGATGGGAGAGGAGTGTCTCTTCCACCAATAGAGGAAATTGGGACTAGATCTCAAATGAATCTAGAAGTGGAACTGTATTGGGGAGACAAAGGATCTGTACATTGTATGGATAGTCAATCCCATTCGCTCTAAGAACACTACCATCCTATACGAGAGAGCACGAGGTCAAGTCAGATGTTATTCTAGTCCCATCATAGAGACTGTCTTCCAACAAGGTCATTGATTCAAAAGGACTGATAGAAATTTTTTTGACACCAGTCACTTATACAATAAGGTTAGCCGAGTTTCTCGAAATACGACCAAACATGTGGGCTACTGTGGAAAAATGCCTAGAGAAATTTGGTGTTAAAAAACCAATGACTCAAATCGAGGAAGGGATCAAAGAGCTGGAAATACCTCAGCTCAACACTAGGCCAGTGCCACTAAACAAGGTCAGCAAGTACTATGGGGGAGAAGATGGGAGCACCACTCTTCCTGTGGAATTCCAAGGTGTAAAAACATGGCAATCCTTGACAATGGAGCCGGTGTTTCCATCGCAACAAAAGAGATCTAGAAAAATGGGGAAAACCAGAAGTGAGGGCTACCAGGTTGAAACTACAACTTGTAGATGGACACATGGAAAAGCCCATAGGACTGCTATAAAAGTTAGTTGTCACTTCTTGTGGCATTGAATGTGATAAAACCTTTGCTATTGTTGACTTCGGCCAGAAGAACAATTATGATATCATTCTAGGAAGACCATTCATGCGACAATTGAAAATAGTCCAACATCGGGGTTATGACCATATCTACCTGAGACATATGTAAACCATGATGAGAAAAAATCTTAAGAACCATAGTTACAAGGATGTGACAAGAACAAAGTTTGATTCCGCTACAGTAGCAAGATCAAAACTTCTAGCATGGTTGGGTAAGCCTAAAGAGCTGTAGATGTGTGGAGCTTCACAATGTGGAACCTTAAAGCAAGAGGAAAGTATTTTAGAAAGGGCAATTGAAGATAAGGATTATATCCCAGAACCCTTTCTTAAGGAAGCATAAGAGCCACTTGAACGGGAACACATCTTGGCTACTCTAGATGTGTACGCAATTCAAGACAATCCAACAACAAGGTTTTGTGATGAAGATGGCTATGATGTCGTTCCTTATTTTAAAGTGAGAAATCCAAAGACGAAGAAGAAGAGTTCTATGACTTTGTAGAACACTTGGAGCTTCAAGAAGATGCCGACATTGAAAATCTCATGTCATAAAATCTAATATCTAACTAACCCAAATGATTTTCTCATATTAAATTGATCACTTAATGTGGGAGAAATAACGGGAACAAGTGTTAAGATATAGGTGTGTGCTTTTAGATCTATCTCAACACGGGGCCAATGTAAAGGGGCCCAAAAGGGAGATGGTCTATCAAAGAGCAAGGCTAACCAATGGAGCATAAGACCTTAGGGTTAGCTTCATTGAAGACCTCCAATAAATGTGTGTAAAAGTCCTTTTGACCTTAAGTAAGCTAGGGCTGAGCTTGAGGTGGGAACCCGGCCCAAGCTCGAGGTGCTTGTCCTCCTTGAGGTGCTTGTCATGCTTGAGGTGTTTTTCATGCTTGAGGTGCTTGATTAAGATGCTTGAGGTGCTTGACTGGCTCCATGCTTGAGGTGCTTGACTTGCTGCATGATTAAGGTACTTGAGGTGCCTTGAGAAGCTTGCCTGAGATGCTTGTGGGAACACCCCCTAGTTCAAGTGCTTTGTCATGCTTGATGAGTAAGGTGCTTGATCACCTAAAGTCAAAATCATTCCTACAAGAGGGGGGGGCGAGCCCTTTTCCTAGGAGCTAGAGAGAGAACACCCACTCACACACACAAGGGAAGCCCCAACTTGAAGAGGCAGCAAGGACACATGTCAGGCCCCTACCCATGTTACCTTCATGTGTTGCTTGAAGCCTATTGGCTAAGCTTCAAAGGGGTCCAATGATAAATTACATGAATTATCTAATTGTTTTAGCATTTATCAAGTCCTCTCTCTCAAAGGGGAAAGGGGGACACTTGTCCCAAGGCTACCCATGTTGCTTGTAATGGCTCCTGCTTGTGATTGGCTAGGCCTGGAGGGGTCCAATGAGCTTCAAGCATGAGCTACAAGGGGGGGTCGACCCAAGCAAGCTAGGGGGGTGCCTAGGGGGTATACTCACCCACACACACTCACAATCACTCTCATGGTGTGCTATGCAAAGTGCAAGAGCTCCCTCTCCAAGCAAGTAGAGGTTGAGAGCCTACACCAACACTCTTGGCTATGGAGTGCAAATCCAACCAAGAGCCATGCTTCAATGCTTAAGCTTGCCATCTCCTTCTTCTTCATTACTATGCTATTATGTATGCTAGCAACAAGAGTATGATAAGTGAGGAACTAATTCTTTCTCTTACGAAATGTTTCTTCTTCCTCTTCCCTACCCTCATTCCCTGCTAGCTCTCTCCACCTTCGAAGGTGTTTGAGGTCTTGGGACTGAGGCTTGGGATAGTTAAAGCTTTCTTCAAGTTTATGTTATGTTTGTGGTGCATGAAGCCTTCCATCTTCATGGCATCACCTAGGTCACAAGGAACACAAAGACTGTATTGTAACAAGTCTCTCTTTATGGGAGAAATCATAATACAAATGCCTATTGGAGGGGGGACCGGCTCCACATAAATCCGGTCCTCAATTGTTGTCATGTTCTCTAAACTCTCTCTCTTGCAAAAGTATTGTCTATGCCAAGTTAACTAATTGCTATGATTATGTTGCTATCTTCAATTATGTCTACCCGCTATGCTCACAAAATCATTTCTTGAAAGTACTCTCATTAAATTCCGCTATTCTCAAATTGAATAGGCAAATTCCATTACATTGGTATCAGAGCATTTGGTTTCTCTTTTCTTGCTTAAGAAGAGAGGTCCTTAAGTAGCCTATAAATGGTTGATGTTGTTAATTATAATAGAGTAAGTGGAACTGGGATCTAATACCGGTTTTGTTAAGCCCACTATGTGGGGGATGGTGCACACCTCGGGAGCTTTGGACTTAATAATGGAGTCTTTTTAGACTTGCCTACGGCTTTACCATTATTGAGCCATAAGAAGTCCGAAAGGAGCTAGCCCTTGGCAACTCTGCTATGTTAGACCTACTCCTCTATTCTCTATAATTAACCACTTTGAGCCGTGGGTGTAGATACGTAAGAGTCGATTTTCAAAGGCTAAGAGGAGTGGCAACTAAGGTTTTGAATTGCCAAAGCATACACTAAGTACATACATAAAATTTTGTTATCATGGCTGACAATAATCAAGAGAGTAGAATGAACATTGATAGCTTTGATTTTGCACATGAAGGTGCTAATGATGATGCTCCCATGTTTGTGAATTATCTTGTGACTAGGTTGCAACAAGCTATGGGCAACCCTACCTTGCAAGCCGAAGTTACTCAACAACTTCGTGCTTATGGAATTTCCCTTCCTCTCCAAGAGGAGAGAGAGCTTAGGAGGCCTCTTGAAGAGACCCCCAAAAGAAGACTCTCTCCCATTCGAGAGGAGGAATCCAAAGAGAAAGAAAGCAATGAAAGTCTAAGTTCTTCTGAAGATGTGGCTCCACGAAGAAGGCGGTCTAGACGATCGCCTACTCCTCCCAAGAGGAAAAGAGCAACCCATAGTCCTTCTCCTCATCACTCTCAAAGGCAAGAGAGGAAACAAAGGAAGAAAAGGGCTAGGAAGAGGTCACCCTCTTCTCCTTCTTCTTCACCTTCCTTCTCTTTCGATGAAAGTTATGGCTATTCTCCTAGAGAATACAAGAGGGGAGGACATCGCAAATCATTTCCTGCATGGTGAAGGTCACAAAAGCTAAAGAAGTTCAAGGAGGGAGGAAAGAGTATCTCTTTTCTCACCTACGATGGCACCTTTGGTGCTACCGACAAAGTGTTGGCCTTCATCCAGCAATTTGATGCGGCCTTTGGGGACGAGGGCTTCACAGAGTCCTCTAAGCTACGCCATGTAGCTATGCACTTCCAAAAATCAGCTCGTCAATGGTGGGCTAGCCTTCGTGGCAATGGAGAAGCCCCAAAGACATGGAAAACTCTACGAGTTTCCATCATGAAGCAATTTCTTCCAAGCGATACTAAAGATAAAGTTCTTACCGAATGGCGCGGCTTGAAGCTCCTCTCTCATGAGTCTATCAACAAGTATGTAGATAAGTTTTGGGATTTACATCTCAAAGCTACAGTCTTTCAAAAGATAGACTTTGCCGAGCAAAGACAACAATTCTGTGCGGGATTACCTGAAGAGATGGCCGAATATATCAACTCTCAACGGCCCGGTACTATTACCGAAGTAATCCACCACACCATGGTTGCTTCACGCATCAATTTCCATCAAGGGGCTAGACGTAATGTCAAGCCCATGGAAAACAAAGATAAAAATGATGCAAAGGGGAAATCCAATGCTCAAAATAATTCCCAAGGCACTTCCAACAACAACAACAACAATCGGTCCAAGGAGAAGGGAGTTTACAAAGGTAAAAACAAACTCTCTCCTGAAGAGCTTGAAGCTTTTCGCAAGGACCATAAGTGTTTCAAGTGTGGGGAGCAAGGACATGGCTATCGTTCTTGCCCCAAGAAGAATACTCGCAATGAGACTCCTAGGGCTTCCACCATCGAAGCTCCAAAAGAGGATGCTCATTGCAAAGGATCATCACTCTCCTATGCTTGGGGAAAGGTAAGAGAGCATGATGCCTTCATCTTGTTTGATCCTGGCTCTACTCTCAACTTCATATCAATAGAGTTGGCCACCAAGTTGGGCATTCAAGCTTTTGAGATGGGAGATATAGTAACAGCTGATGCAGCTTTCAAGGGACAACAAGCCTCCGTTACTCCCTTGATTGGGAAGTTGAGGCTTCATGTCCAAAGCTATGTCGACAAAGAAGACTTCTTCATCTCTCCCCTCCAACATCAGGATGTAATCCTAGGGGCACCATGGTTTGATCGCATGGCTGCCAACATGAAGTTCCCTGAAAGGAGAATTTACTTCACCTACAGGGGAAAGAACATGTATATAGATGCTAGTGAGCGTGGTCGCACTATTCCACTTGTAAATCCTCTTTCTTTTGATAAATCAATGAAGAGCTCAGTTTCTGGTACATGATTTATGTCAAAGAGTCTCTAAAAGCTAATAATGTTTCATCAAATGAAAATGATAGGAATCAAGAAGAGTTAGACTTGTCTACTTTTCTAAAAGGATTCCAAGATGTGTTCATCGATGATATCCCTATGGACCTACCTCCAAAACGAGGGGATGATGACCATCGTATTGAGCTCCTTCCAGGAAGCTCACCGCCTAACAAACCTCCTTATCGAGTCTCACAAGCTCAACAAGAGGAGATCATGAGGCAAGTACAAGAGCTGGTAGACAAAGGGATGGTGAGGCCTAGTTCCTCTCCCTTTTGTTCTCCAGTCCTTTTAGTGCAAAAGAAAGATGGTACATACCGTATGTGTGTGGACTATCGAGCACTAAACCATATCACTATCAAAAACAGATTTCCCGTACCTCGGGTAGAAGATCTGTTTGATAAGCTACAAGGCTCTACCTACTTCAGTAGGATTGACCTTAAGAGTGGCTATCATCAAATAAGGATAGTGGATGAGGATATCTTAAAGACCGCGTTTCGCACAACATTTGGTCTTTATGAATATCTAGTCATGCCTTTTGGCTTGACTAATGCACCAGCTACGTTCAATCGTTTGATGGAGAAAATTTTTAGACCATATCGAAAATTCACTGGAGTGTTCTTCGATGATATCATCATCTACTCCAAGTCTTTGGAGGAACATAAGCAACATCTCCAAGTGATTTTTCAAGCCTTGAGGGAGAACAAACTTTTTCTCAACCAAAAGAAAAGTGAATTCTTCCTTCAAGAGATTCAATATCTAGGCCATATTATCTCTCACGATGGTATTCGTATGGATCCATCAAAGTTAGAGGTAATAAAATCATGGCCTAACCCAAGGAATCTACATGAGCTAAGAAGCTTTATTGGTATGTGTGCATACTATAGACACTTCATAGCAAAATTCTCTCAAGTAGCAGGACCACTACACGACTTAACCAAGAAGAACGTTAAGTTTGTATGGTCTGCTAAGGAGCAAAATGCTTTTGAAAAACTCAAAGAGAAGCTTACTTCCCAACCAGTCCTCGTGCTTCCGGATCTCTCAAAGCCATTTGAGGTCCAATGTGATGCTTGTGGTGATTGCCTTGGAGCAGTTTTGCTTCAAGAAGGGCATGCCATAGCATATGAGAGCCGAAGGCTCAATGGTGATGAACGAGTCTTGGGCATTTATGAGAAAGAGCTTTTAGCTGTTCTACATGCCCTAGACACATGGAAGCACTACCTATTGGGGACTCCATTTATCCTACGAACCGACCACCAAAGTCTCAAGTATTTCATGACGCAAACCAAGCTTTCCGACAAACAAATGAGGTGGGAAAATTTTCTTTCGCAATTTAATTTCCATATTGCTCACATAGCTGGTAAGCACAATCAAGTTGCCGATGCACTTTCACGACGACCAAAAGTTAATGCGGTGTCTATAGCTACTCACAATGATCTATCCTCTATGATAGATGAGTATGCTACTGACCCTGACTTTAGAGACATAATGTCAGCCCTTGCTTTGGGGAAGAAAGAGGAACCATTCACCTTGCAGGATGGTTATCTTCTCCACGGCAATAGGCTATGTGTTACCCATTCCCTTCGTGAGAAGGTTATGTATGAATCCCATGCTCCTCCATATGCAGGGCATAGAGGTATTCAACCTACTCTCCGAGGAGTAGAGACGTATTTCTATTGGCCTACCATGAAAGTGGACATACAAGAGTATGTTTCAAAATGTGTAGTATGCCAAAAGACCAAGTATGATAGAGGGAAGCAACCTGGATTACTCCAGCCATTGCCTATTCCAAATTCACCATGGGAGAGTATATCCATGGATTTCATCTTTGGATTACCCAAGTCTATCCATGGGAATACAGGAATATGGACAATAGTCGACAGGTTTAGCAAGCAAGCACATTTTATTCCTGTCAAAAACACTATTAAGGCACATCAAATGGCAACTCTCTTCATATCTCAGATTTTCAAACACCATGGATTACCCACATCCATCGTGTCAGATAGAGATCCTAGAATGACCAGTAATTTTTGGAAAGGTCTCTTTGAAAATCTAGGAACAAGATTGAATTTCTCTTCGGCCTATCACCCACAAACGGATGGCCAAAGTGAGATAGCCAATCTTACGATACTCGATCTACTCAAGACTTATGTTACCGAAGTAGATCAACGCTCACAATGGGAAAAGTATTTACCGCTAGTAGAGTATGCCTACAATAATACTGTACATACTTCTACGGGCAAAGCACCTTTCGAGATCATAGAAGGAAGACCTAAAAGTCCCTTGCTACTGAAAGTACATGGGAAGATCTTCGCCGCCGATGAGTATAGCCGTGACCTACAAGAATCTTTTCAAAAGATTAGGGAGGCTATAGCCATCTCTCAACAAAGGCAAAAAGCTATTGCTGATAAGCACAGAAGAGCCTTAATGTTCAAAGAAAATGATTGGGTCTTACTCAAGTTTCCTAAGGCTCGATTAAGGCAAACAACGGGCAAAAATCCTACGGGCCATCAAAAGTATTATGCTAAACTAGCAAAAAGATACTATGGTCCTTTCCAAATCTTGAAGCCTATCAATGAGACGGCTTATCAACTCAAGTTGCCCAACCATTGGCTTATACACAATGCCTTTCATGTAAGCTTACTTAAGCCCTACAAAGGAGAGCCACCAATTGAACCAATTATTGAAGACCCTCCCGAAGTTGAAGACCAAGAAGAGGTGCTACAACCCGAAGCTATCCTTCAGCATGAAGACAAGGTACTACGACATGGTAAGATTATCCGACGGTATCTTATTAAGTTCAAAAATTATCCTTTTGAAGATGCTAAATGGATGCAAGGAGTACAACTTAAGGATAGTATGAACGTTGTCAATGCTTACAATGCTACATTAGAGTAAGCAAATGTACAAATTTCTTTTAAATAACTCATGTTTTTGTCTTATATGACTAGTCCTCTTTTTAATTGTGCACAAATTTAACTAGTATGCATGCTTAGAATCATGTTTGTGATGACGACGTCTCTCAAACACCAAGTAGAATTTGTCACTCTACTTCAGGAGAATGAAATGGACTAAAGAGCAGACATGCTTGCGGCAGCTATGTCTCCCAAGCACCAAATGGATTAGTCATCCATCTTGGAAAGATGTCGTAGGGTAAAAAGGGATCCTTTACCCGCTAAGTACGATTGACTAATGACTAAGACTTTATCTCTTCTACCTCATAGTCGAGGACGACTATGATTTCAAGAGAGAGGTAATGTCATAAAATCTAATATCTAACTAACCCAAATGATTTTCTCATATTAAATTGATCACTTAATGTGGGAGAAATAACGGGAACAAGTGTTAAGATATAGGTATGTGCTTTTAGATCTATCTCAACACGGGGACAATGTAAAGGGGCCCAAAAGGGAGATGGTCTATCAAAGAGCAAGGCTAACCAATGGAGCATAAGACCTTAGGGTTAGCTTCATTGAAGACCTCCAATAAATGTGTGTAAAAGTCTTTTTGACCTTAAGTAAGCTAGGGCTGAGCTTGAGGTGGGAACCCGGCCCAAGCTCGAGGTGCTTGTCCTGCTTGAGGTGCTTGTCATGCTTGAGGTGTTTTTCATGCTTGAGGTGCTTGATTAAGATGCTTGAGGTGCTTGACTGGCTCCATGCTTGAGGTGCTTGACTTGCTGCATGATTAAGGTACTTGAGGTGCCTTGAGAAGCTTGCCTGAGATGCTTGTGGGAACACCCCCTAGTTCAAGTGCTTTGTCATGCTTGATGAGTAAGGTGCTTGATCACCTAAAGTCAAAATCATTCCTACAAGAGGGGGGGCGAGCCCTTTTCCTAGGAGCTAGAGAGAGAACACCCACTCACACACACAAGGGAAGCCCCAACTTGAAGAGGCAGCAAGGACACATGTCAGGCCCCTACCCATGTTACCTTCATGTGTTGCTTGAAGCCTATTGGCTAAGCTTCAAAGGGGTCCAATGATAAATTACATGAATTATCTAATTGTTTTAGCATTTATCAAGTCCTCTCTCTCAAAGGGGAAAGGGGGACACTTGTCCCAAGGCTACCCATGTTGCTTGTAATGGCTCCTGCTTGTGATTGGCTAGGCCTGGAGGGGTCCAATGAGCTTCAGGCATGAGCTACAAGGGGGGGTCGACCCAAGCAAGCTAGGGGGGTGCCTAGGGGGTATACTCACCCACACACACTCACAATCACTCTCATGGTGTGCTATGCAAAGTGCAAGAGCTCCCTCTCCAAGCAAGTAGAGGTTGAGAGCCTACACCAACACTCTTGGCTATGGAGTGCAAATCCAACCAAGAGCCATGCTTCAATGCTTAAGCTTGCCATCTCCTTCTTCTTCATTACTATGCTATTATGTATGCTAGCAACAAGAGTATGATAAGTGAGGAACTAATTCTTTCTCTTACGAAATGTTTCTTCTTCCTCTTCCCTACCCTCATTCCCTGCTAGCTCTCTCCACCTTCGAAGGTGTTTGAGGTCTTGGGACTGAGGCTTGGGATAGTTAAAGCTTTCTTCAAGTTTATGTTATGTTTGTGGTGCATGAAGCCTTCCATCTTCATGGCATCACCTAGGTCACAAGGAACACAAAGACTGTATTGTAACAAGTCTCTCTTTATGGGAGAAATCATAATACAAATGCCTATTGGAGGGGGGACCGGCTCCACATAAATCCGGTCCTCAATTGTTGTCATGTTCTCTAAACTCTCTCTCTTGCAAAAGTATTGTCTATGCCAAGTTAACTAATTGCTATGATTATGTTGCTATCTTCAATTATGTCTACCCGCTATGCTCACAAAATCATTTCTTGAAAGTACTCTCATTAAATTCCGCTATTCTCAAATTGAATAGGCAAATTCCATTACATCTCAACAACCCAATAGGTGACATAAAAGACGCTATAACTAATGAACGGTTTTTGATTGTCCATATCAAAGACCCAAGAACCAATGTTACCACTACAAGAATAAAGTACATCAAAAATGGATTCCAAAATCCTTGATGGTGACGCAATCACAACAAGCATCCTCATGCGTGGCTCCTATACATGTAAAAAAGACTCAATCAAGAAGAACACAACCATGGTAGCGGGCTAACAATGCTCTAATCAATTTGCTAGAAAAGCCCTCCTAAAAATAGCAATCCAAGAGCAAACAGGTAGTAAATTTCCATAACCAGCCAAACCACAAAGGGAAAGTGCTAAAATGAAACTTTGTTGAGGATATTAGTGACAGTGATGATTCTTTTGACATCTCCTACCAGGTACTTAGGTCATCAGGATCACTGGAAACTTCAATAACAACCAAGGAACGCCAAGAGCAAAGAACAACAAGTCAGAGCCAAAAAGCTCAACAAGTCTGGATACCAAAGATCCAACTTGATCAAAAGCAGGTATGGATCAAGAAGACAAAGATCTCTGATGAAAAATCTTAAGATTTGGGTTTCAAAGAAGTTGACTCAAGCACAAAGAGGTTAGGAGTCCATTTGGATTCCAAAACCGTTAAATTGTCAACCCCCAAAGTATCAACTCCCAAAGTCTGAATCTCGTCCTCAACCAAGCATACAAGGGTTGAAGCAAAAACCAGTGTTGACGACAAGGTGGATCCCAAAGAAGTCTCTTCAAACACAAACAAAGAAGGGACAAGTATGGGTTCCCAAACAAGCACCATCAACAAAACAGCCAGCAATCACAAAGAAGTGGGTCCCAAAGGAAACCAAAAAAACTAATGTCAACACATCGCCAATTGAATTCTTTCAATTCCTCCTAAAGTTATACTACAGTTAGAAGAGAGAAAGTTTCTTACTTCAAGCCAGAACCCACTAGTGTGGAACAATGCCAAATACGACAACCAACCACAAGGCTAAACTAGATCCCAAACATGCATCAAACATATAAGTAAGCCTTCAAAAAATCTCTACAACCTTCAATCCAACAAACGGCACAAGAGCTTCAAAGACCATCATATTGCTTAGAATAGGAAGCCTTGCTAGCAAATGCCAATAAGCAAATTGCTTATAACCACATCTTGCACAGCATAAATCTTTTCCATGCATTAATTGTGTATGCATAATAGGGCTACATTACAAGGCCTGCATAGGCACATTATTTGATTGCCCAAGAACAACACGTATCCTTGGTAATACCCTATCGCCAAGGAAGACTCCAAATAGGAGGGGGGGAGGCATTCTAAATGCGGACCTAATATTATGAATTTTAGAGGGCAATGTTTTGGTAGTTGTATTGAATTTTTGCATTTGACAATATCTAGAGTATATGTCCTCATAATAGCATTACAAGAGGATTACGGGGACAAAATCCATATATGAGCCCCTAGGGACATGTATACAGTGTACATAGCATTTAGAATTCTATTAACTTGATTTTGCTTTTCGAGTTGAGTTGATTTTTGGTTTCATTTTGTTATTTTTGAGATTTTCAAAAAAAATCCATAATCCAATGAAGAAAAGACTGAAGAGATGTCGCATCGTACAAAATGAAGAAGGTCCAAGAAAATGATGACACTGCACGAACCATGTCTCAAAAGCCATACGCACAATGGGTAATGTCGGAGAAAAGAAATAACGTTGATCACCCTAATGGTCATAAAACTCCGGGGTGGCCTACAAGGAAGTTGGTGATGCAACTAAATGAAAGCACCCATCAAGTGTAAAGTTTCCTATAAGCCGTATACAGGAAGTAGATCTTTATACTGTCAATCTTCTATCTTGTATGTGACTTAATGAAGCCTAATAAACAAAAGGGACTAATAATACTGACAAGCACAAAAGGGGCAAAAATGACAACTCATTCATCTTTTGTGACAGATGTCTGCAAGAGCAACCAAGGATCAGTCCCAATTCTAGTCATCATCATTGGTTCTACATGTGTTTGGTAGCCAGAAGGTGCTAGAGATGCCCATCCGTCATTTTTTAGACTGAAGTCCAAAAAGTGTCAAATGCACGTCTAAATCAAGCTAAACTTTGTCATGAGGCTACAAATAGAGAATACAAGCTAAGGGTTTATTAAAAAAATGAAAAAAAAACTAGCTAGCCAAAGATGCAATTTTCTCAAAGCTGAAGTGATGATAGCCACCTACAGACCCTGTACATCATGTATATGAGTTTTGGGGGACAAATGGACAATGATGGCTCATAGATGGTCATCTATCGCGAATGATGTTGGATAATGCCCTTTTGATGCAAGTTACTAACTTGGGGAATTAACTAGGGTTTGTCAGGCTTTAATTAGGTCATGTATCAACAAGTAGAAGCAGTATAATGATTTACACACATCACACAAAAGACTTTGATCACCTTGATGTAGGAACAAAGGAGCCACCAATGAAGAGGAACAGACACAAATGGTAGACAAAACTGACCTTCACAGGGTTACATATCTTGTCCTTGATGAGGCGGATCAAATGTTGGACATGGGTTTTGAACCTTAAATCAAAAAAAATTATCTCCCAAATTTGGCCTGACAGATAGACTTTGTATTGAAGTGCAACTTGGCCTAAAGAAGTTGAAGGTTTAGCCAGACATTTCTACATAATCCTTACAAAGTTATTATTGGTTCACAAGATCTAAAAGCCAATCATTCAATTCTATAGATTGTAGAAGTTGTTTCTAAGAATCACAAATACTGAGAATTGACAGATTTGCTAGAGTAAGTGATGGATGGAGCTTTATCTATCCATGATGACGAGAGTCAAATTGAACAAGAGTGGGTTCTGTCTGAATTTAAATCCGGCAATAGCCCTATAATGACAACAGTTAATGTTGCAGCTCGGAGCTTGGCAGTGAAGGACATAAAGTTCGTCATCAATTATGATTTTCACAAATCATAGTTGTTGTTGTAGTTTGAGAAAACTACAAGCAATGGAGCACAAGAAAGAAAAATGACAACAAAGACCGCATTGGCATTGACAACCAGGTCATGTCAAGGAAGACATGAATTTGGAGGGGGGGAGTGTTGACCCGTGGGTCAACAACACGATATAACTCAACACCGCCTTATTTTCTGAGAGTTATGAAATGCTACGGATTATGGTTAAAAACATCATTTGTAATGAGGTTGGTCTAGTTGCAAAAGTTGGGGTGCAATGGCACTTCCAGATTGTACATACAAAGTCATTTTACCCATTGAACTCTATTTAGGTTTAACCTATGGTAGCCTTCGTATATAAGGTACCTAGGTCATTTTGTAAAGGAGAACTTTTATCATAATCAAGTTTTAAGATGCCATCAATTGGTGTGAGAGAGGAAGAGAGAGAGCGTGAGCTTCATCCTAGCGCTACTCCCCACTCACTTATAGCACTAGAGAAGTGACTACACCATCATGCTAAGCTCGGTAAGAGCTACGTATCAACACCAAGCATTTCTCGCAGAACGGAGCGAATGTGCTCGCATATCTACGAGCTATTTGTTGTTGTAAGTATATCAAATGATGTCTATTTTTTGCGTGAAAGTAATCGTTAGAATCGTGGCAACATAAGCTACGCATAGGTACTCATAGAATTCAGTTTTGGCACTTCCAAAATCCGGCTCTGTCTTCATACGCGTTTTCTACAGATGGGTCTAGAGTGAGGGTTTTGAGTGTAGAGGCTTTGGCACATGTATATCCTAGTGAGGGGATGGTGTTCCTTACCTTCCATATGATTTTGGCATGATTTAGTGAGTTTCCTTCCGTTTTTGTGTATGTGGGTTGGGTGGTATAGTTGAGAGCAGTGAGATGCTAGATTGTGGTTTAGTTAGCCTTCTAGACTTTTGTATGTGTGGGATGGCCTTAGCTTGACAAGCTAAAGAGATTGCCTTTATGCGCCTATCGTGTCATCTGTATCCTCGATTGACATTATGTTGATCTAGGTTGTGTTGCATGCACTTTATAGGTGTTGTGATCCCGCAACATTGCCTCATTCGTACACACTGAACATTTCCATCATATTTAGGCTTATAATAGAACTCATTCATTCCATGGTCACCATCTAAGGATCATTCCTCGACAACGACACCAATGTTAACGGGTCACCCCAATTGGCTGTTTGTAGCATAGTTGTCTGGCACTAACATAATCTCAATACTCAAGGAAGCGACCCGGATGGGGCACGGAGACTCTTTGAGGTTGTTTGTCCTCAAGAAGTGAACCTAACAAGAAAACACATCAACTCAACAAGCAAACCACCACTCAATGATCGATAAACCAGCATATGTCTCGTCGCTCTCGATCATCACGCCATTTCAGTGCTTAAACGGACTAGGATCATCACAAAACTTTAAGGGAAGCTATATTAGGACTAAGGGGACATGTCTACCAAGTCTTGTTGCAATTTAACAAGGTACCAAAATCACAATCCATCATGATCAAGGTCATGGAAATTGCAACAAAACAGCCCAAACAGATCGCCCTAAGGTATAATAACACTCTTATAAGGTCAAAACATCAAAAAATAGTGAATTAAGCACTCAAATCTGAAGATTAGGCTTGTAGACATGTAGTCGTGAACCACAACAAAATTGAAAATGCTTACACTTCAATGAAAGAGCATGGAAAGAGGAACACAATGCACCCTTTGGCATTGAAATCTCTCTCTCTCTCTCTCTCTCTCTCTCTCTCTCTCTCTCTCTCTCTCTCTCTCTCTCTCTCTCTCTCTCTCTCTCTCTCTCCATTGCCTCCATTTGTCTTAGCTCCCATTCTCTACGTTGTGAGATAGGACGTTGGGGCACTGGCGAGGAGTCTCATCGACTTTGCAAAGTCTCATCAACTTTGCACCTTATGCCCTCGTCAAGTGCGAGAGAGTGAGTACCACACACTACTTGAGTGCTCAGCTTTTTACCACATTAGGTCCTCTTTTCCCCATATTCAGCCATGAGCTCTGCCTACATACCTTCCTCTCCCAACCACGATGTGGACTCTCTAATGCAACACTCATTTCAGTCATTTTTGAGCATCTAGAGTCACTTATGACCTCCACTCACACCACATGACATGTTCATTTGGTCCCATAGGTCATATTTGACCTCCGAGGACGATAATAGAACTCTCTCTCTCTCTCTCTCTCTCTCTCTCTCTCTCTCTCTCTCTCTCTCTCTCTCTCTCTCTCTCCCTCTTTCAGCTCAAGTGGGCAGTGGGGACGCTAAGTGCCCACTTACAATAGTGCTATTGGTACTGCTCTCAAGCCCCTGAAGTGTTGTTGATTTCTTGGCAAGACCAGGTAAATGTCATTTTAACAAGATTCGGTAGCACTTACAAGCATACTAGAAACCAGATTTCACTCTAGAAAGCAGCAAAAAATCAACAAAGCGAGCGTCTATAACCTAAGTGCACTCAATAGAGATTTGCATGTGAAAGAGAGAGAGAGAGAGAGAGAGAGAGAGAGAGAGAGAGAGAGAGAGAGAGGGTGATAGATCAAGCAAGAAAGATAAATGGCGCTAAGCTTGAGCTTTTGAGAGAGAGAGAGAGAGAGAAGAAATGTGAATTAGGTAAGGGCAGCAATCAATCTAGCCAGATTCTCCATCCGCCGCCTTGGTTTGCCCCTCTCTCTCTCTCTCTCTCTCTCTCTCTCTCTCTCTCTCTCTCTCTCTCTCTCTCTCTCTCTCTCTCTCTCTCTCTCTCTCTCTCTCTCTCTCTCTCTCTCTCTCTCTCTCTCTCTCTCTCTCTCTCTCTATCTATCTCTATCTTTTTATAAAATGATTTATTCAAAAAGCCTAAAGTTCGTACTTTGCCCATTGCTATGTGGGAAAGTACACCACGGAAAATGTGTAGTGTCTGTCCCCAATGTTTCAAGAAAGTCTGTCAATTATGAATGTATGTTTGGTACATTGAATGCTCTTGCTTCAAAATCTCCATAGATGCACAATATCATATTAAGAACTTGGAGTCTCTTTTGGCTTTGAGAATTGCTCCTTGATCCAATCAAAGGGTTGGACAAGCGACAGGGCCCCGACATAAGCTTGAGGGTGAATGTTGGAAGAGATGATAGATAGAATGCCTCATGTTGCATGCCTTGCTACTGCCATTTATTTTTCTTGCTTGATCTATCACCCCTCTCTCTCTCTCTCTCTCTCTCTCTCTCTCTCTCTCTCTCTCTCTCTCTCTCTCTCTCTCTCTCTCTCTCTCTCTCTCTCTCTCTCTCTCTCTCTCTCTCTCTCTCTCTCTCTCTCTCTCTCTCTCTCTCTGTGTGTGTGTGTGTGTGTGTGTGTGTGTGTGTGTGTGTGTGTGTGTGTGTGTGTGTGTGTGTGTGTTGAGTGCTTTCAAGTTACAGCCGCTCGCTTTGTTGATTTTGTGTTGCTTTCTAGAGTGCAATCTAGCTTCTATTATTCTTGTAAGTGCTGCGGAATCTTGTTAAGCTGACATTTACCTAGTCTTGCCAAAAAATCAACAACTATTTAGGGGCTTGAGAGCAGTACCAATAGCACTATTGTAAGTGGGCGCTTAGCGCCCACTGCCCACTTGAGCTGAGCTCTGTGTGTGTGTGTGTGTGTGTGTGTGTGTGTGTGTGTGTGTGTGTGTGTGTGTGTGTGTGTGTGTGTGTGTGTGAGAGAGAGAGAGGGAGGGAGGGAGAGAGAGAGAGAGAGAGGCAGAGGCAAGACTGGGGTTGTGGAACATGGCTGTGATATGAGACATAGACAGAGAGAGAGAGAGAGAGAGAGAGAGAGAGAGACTCACAGGCAAAACTGGGGTTGTGGAACATGACTGTGATATAAGGGAGAGAGACTCACATGTCCATGAGAGAGACGGAGTGTTAGCGGGTACGCCGCGACGGACGATGGAGCACAGCGAGAACATAGACCAACAAAATGCCAATCCGAGGACGTAGCTAACCCAACTAGGGCATGGAGGCAATCTCTGGGTTGTCAACCCTGAGCTAGACACGAACAACACTCTACAGTCACTAATCCTACCACAACACTACCATAAAGCAAAGAAACAGACAACACATCCTACGAAACACTACAAGCTCGAAACAGTCTCAAATCATATCGGAATGACTCGAAATCGGAGGGTAAGACTCACAAGGACATATCCTATGTGGCCAAACACCTAAACACCTAAACCCTGAAAATCATAACTGTAAGACCTCTAATCGCTATCGCGATAGACTCAAAACAGCAATTTCCAAAGTGCCCGAAACTGATCTACAAAGACATCAACACGAAGAGCTTCTCGCCCTGATTCTAACGACTACTCGATCATTCAGAACGGATGTCGTTTGAGGTACTTACGACCAAATATAGCTCGTAGCATGCGGGCTCGTGATGTGGTCCTCGGCTTGCATTGCTTGTGTCGACGCGGAGAGCTCCTCGATGCTAACACGCTCCTACTCTCATATCTACAATGTGATTAGTGTGCGCGACGGTGTGTGTGCGTGAAGCTCACTACTGTGTGTTGCAGAACCCACGACTGTATATTAATTGAGATAACGTAATGTGTTTTTTACAAAGCCTTAGGTTTTAGCTCATATACCAAGCCTTCAAACCTAATGTCCGGCCAAATGACCTGAATTGTCCCTAGGCTTCTACAGAGCTTAATTACAAGAAACTAAGTTGGCTTTACCCATTATACAAGCATCTGTGGCCAAAATACAAGTGCCGACTTAAAATGTGAGGTTCCCGTAAACATTACAAAAGTGGTCGTAATGGCTCAAAATAATAATAACGGGATATTCGATGACGTCCATGAACTCGTATCTTCATGTTGCAGCATCCATCTTCATCTTCATTACTTCATCACCATCTTCATGTGGAATCTTTAGAATCTTTGAGGAATCTTAATGGAATCTTTGTGGAAACGTTGTTGAAAGGGCGTCCTTTCAACACTCTCCCCCTTTGAATTCTTGTCGTCCCCGACAAGACCCTATGTCTATGCTAGCCTTGACGAGTTCTTGATGTCTTGGTGTTGGTTGAAGTTGTTGTGGCAGCCTCTTCTGTAGTTGGTCGCTTTGCGTGATGTTAAAGCTGCCTTGAAGTTATACCTGTAGTGTATTTGAAGCCTGGAACTCTCCCCCTCCGATTGGTTGTTGTATCTTGAATTGCATGAGGTTGTATCGACTTGTTGGTGCAACAGGTCGTTGTCATTGTAGCTCTAGTATTTGCTTTTCCTATGGTTGTTATCTCGAAATTGTACCTGTAAGTTGACTTGAAGCTTTGTCAAGCTGTTTTTTTTGCCTCTCCCTTTTGACTTGTCAGTAGATTTGCAATTAGTAGTGTGGGGATATCGTGGTTCTTCTTGTTTTTGTTGTTATAAAAAATAAAAGAGTAAAAGTAAAATGTAGCGTATGTACAAAATGAAGGTCTTAGATACCTGGATAAGACTAAAGGGGAAAACCCAGTGGGAAAAAATGTCTTTAGTCATAATTAAATGCGAGGCTATATGTACTTAGGTTCTAATGTTATAGAGTTATGCTAAGTTAAAGTACATATGGCCATATGGCTACTAATATGGACTTGATATACATGGATAAGTGTTAGTAGATTGAAGTCAGAGTCATTGCTCTTGAGCAAAAGCTTATAAAACCTGTTTCCGCTTGGTCATCGTCATTTGTTTGTGTAAGTGCATGGGTGGAATAAAAAAGAGTGCCTAATGCATATGTCCAATGATGGGACATCTATATGCTTGCACAGAGTTATGCATGTTAAACAAGATGCGGTGCGAGAGAAGAGTATTGATGGGTTCTTCATGGAGTTAGTGTAGCAAGCAAAACATATAGCATGAGTGCTTCAAAAGCTTTCACTACTCACAAAAAGGGTTTTTGCTGTCGAGGTTTCTCCACTCTTCCTCACTGTGTCAAGTGCGTGAGTGTTTTTTTTTCTTTTTGGACTACTCCGCCTTCTCCACCTTATATATTATATGGACTTTGACTCTTATGCTCACCTCTTCCAGCATGAGCGACATGACTTTATGTATGCTCAACTCTCTAGCTTGATCTTATACCTATTAGCTAGACTCATAAACCATAGAAAAATATTAACTTGAAGCTTGGGTTTGACACTTCGCTCATTTAGTGGCTTAGCTGCCCGACTCTAGACTCTTATGCCATGTAAGTTTAATGGCGACTTGGACTTACCTGATCACGGCTTGAAATCCAATTCCATATGCTTTTGATGTTTAGGCCTTTCTCGTTAGTTTCTGTTTGAGATGCCATGTTGTCCAATACATTGCCATATATCTGCTCTTCATTCCTTGGTAGCAAATTGTGGTTTCTTGATGAGACAATTATTGATGTTGAAGCAATGGTTGATGAAGTCTTCTTCCTCCAGATAGTGTTCTTCAAAACTGTGACCTTTACCTTTACCGTTGCTTTCTTTTTGTTGTTAAGAGGCTGTAAAGGAGTTGTGTATCTTTCTTGTTGTTGAGACTGAATCGTGGATTTTGGAACCCACATTGTTCTTGGGCCTGGTGTGATCTCCTTTTCCACTTGCCTTGTTTCTTCTTTGACTTGATGGTACCTTGTCTTTAATTTCCAAATATGGCTGTTACTTTTGTAAAATCCATGCTCTTGTAGTAATTGACGAGGGATCCATCTATAGGTTGTAGTACTCTTGGGTGTAGCGGGTGGCTGCTCTTGATTTCTTGATGTTTCTTGCTTTTCCTTGGTGATTCTTTGATAAGCTACTACCTTAGGTAACAAGATTTGAAAGTTACCCTCATAGAATCCTTGTGCTTCGAGTAACTTGACTGGAATGAATCTTTGGACTTGCTTGGAGGTGATCTTCACTTGACTTTGTTGGATAGTCTGGTAGAATTCTGATTTCATTACCCAGACTTGTCGTATGGTTTGTCCAGTGGAAGACCTTCTCTTTTCCTTTTTGTACCTGTCCTTTCTCTTGGTTGAGTTATGTGATTGACGTTGACGGCTTTGTTGATTCCTGACTGAGTGGTTGGCATGGGATGGATATCGCCAGGTTGTTATCTTGGGCTTGTTGACCCAAACATCTGAATTTCCTTTCTTGTAGCCTTGTGCAATAATTGACTCTCTTGATGTGATCCATCCTGTTACCTTTGCTTGTTGAGGTTGTCCTTGTGATTGTATCCAAATTGGATCATTAACTTAAATATGTGCCTTGGATACTAGCACTTGGTTGACCTGTTTTGACTTCCTTTGGAGACTTTCGTACGATGGAAACTTCGGTTGATAGACTTTTTGCTTGGGTTTCCATTGTTTTGTTGATGGTTTGGCTTTTGATGTACAGGCTTTGTCTTGCACTTGCATTGGCTGGGCTAGAGACTGTGGGCTTACTTTAGCTTTGCCTTTTTCAATAGCCAAGAATCTTTGAACTGTTGTAGGCTTGACCTCTGTTGCCACTTGATAGCTTGTCATGATGACCATTGTTGAAGATTCAGGCTCGTCTTCAAAGACTTGTGCCCATGGCTTAGACAAAATCAAGTGTGTTCCCATTTGTCGAGAATCTACCACCAAGAATTTTTCTTTGACATTCTGTGAGTGTAGTTGGAGAGTAGCTTCTGCAATCCCCATACTTATAACATCTACTTCAGGTGAGAGATTTACCTTTATCTGAGTATCATAAAGCTTTGGCTTACCAAGAAGTAACCACATGCCATATGACATTAGTCGTGGAATTTGTATCAATTTCTGCCATAAAATTCATCTTGACTCCGTCTTGTGCACTTAGCAAAAAGTTGATCTTCTTTGGTACTAGATTGCATGTGTTCTCTTGAGTGACTTGAGCAATCTTTGGCCTGGACTCCTTGTCGTCTTCTTCTTCATTGTTCACACTTGTGAGTTCATCTGTGTGTTCTAGCTCTTGCTTGACCACCATTTCCTCTGATATGTCTTTTGGAGAGACAAAATCAGCATTTGGTTCCTATAGAGTCCTAGACTCTTCTTCCTCGACTTCACCTGTTGAAATGTCACCAATACTGTCTGAACTTCCTGTCACTTGCTGCACCTCTTCTTTGATTGATTCCCAGTCTTCATATTGCTCATTTGTAGGCGCTGGACCTAAAGCATCTTCTTTGGATCTTGCCCTTCTTCCTGCAACTTTGCTTCGTTGACTTGCGGCTCCTCCTTTGTACTATGCATTCGCGTTGGACAGTTTGTAATCAAGTGTGTTATCGCACACTGATCGCAAAGAGCACCTATTTCTATATTACCAGTATTCGGGCTAGGTATCTGGTTTTGTGTTATCCCCATAGCTGATAACCCTGTTTCGAACTCATACTCAGATTTGTCATTTGTCTCACCCATAACCCTTAGCATGTAGTAGGGGACTATGTCATACCCATTCTCATCGCAAAATTTTGTTGGTGTGGTCTCATTAACACAGACATCCAAAGTAGCCAATATCTGAGTCCACTCTAGCGGTTCTAACGCCTCTTCCGGAAAAGGTTCTCTTATGTAAGCATCATCTTCTAAGACCCTCTCTAAGGCATTATCATTTCTCCCAAAGTCACTACACTCCGATGCTCCGCACATCCAGATTTCTTTCTTTTTGCCCATCCACGGATGGTCTGTTGATCCACTTTGTGTTGCAGAATCAAAATCTTCCACGGGCGTTCTAGTTACATCTTGGTAACTATGATTTCTCATATTTACACGTGTTGTGGTTTCAGCATGTCTCAAGTATAGATAATCATAACCCCAATCTTGTACCATCTTGAGTTGTCTCATGAATGGTCTTCCAAGGATGATTTCATAGTTATTTTTCTTGCCAAAGTCAACTATGGCAAAAGTATACGGATACTCTATACCACAAGAAGACACCACTATCGCTTCTAGCAATCCCATGGGTCTTTGCACATGCCCATCCGCTAACTTTAATTTTATTCTGGTTGTTCTAAAGGCAGGCCTACCCCATTTCTCCCATATTCGTTTTGTTGCTATGGCAATTCCTGCTCCACTGTCAAGTATAGCTTTCGTTTCAATCCCATTGTAGTCGACAGGCAAAGTGGCATTACCATCTTCTTTTTCACAGTACTCGCCTACTTTGTTCAGAGGTACTGGTCTTACATTTGATCTAGGCTTCTCAATCTCATCTAGCTCTTTTTCCAGAAACCTTAACGGGCTTTTGATCCCAATTTTTTCCAAGCATTTCCCTATATCCGTCCACATACTTTGCCTGATTTTCAAAAGTTTTGCCAATGTAATTGTGCACTTCACTAGCGTGGATAGCAAGTCAGTCAAAATTTTTGTGTCCAATTCTTTTTTCCCCCCTAGCCTCTGTGATGGAACTCTCACAATCTCAGACTTTGCCTCAAAATCTCCCATGTACTGTGGCAAAGTTCTTAACGATGCAGGTCTACTGTCTTCGGAGGCTATCGATCCTACGTCACCATAATATGACCTCGCATCAACACTCATTTGTGGTCTATCTAATGTGATTTCAGGAAATGGTGTTGGTCCAGCATCCTCTTCTCTTTTTTGGGCATCTCGGACAACCTTCCATAACTCCTCTGGCCACTGCTCCTCAACTATAGGAACATAGGGTGGGAAATCCCTCATTGATTCATCTGTTGTATTTTGGACTACCCTCGAGTCTTGCGACCTTGGCAATGGTTCTTCCCTATGATCTACCTCTTCTCTAGGCAATTCGTCTACTTTAATGCTCTCATCTTTGTGCACTGGGGTGACTATCCTATCCTTCAATTTTGGTGGAGGTGTTTCTAGCAATGCTTGAGCAGTTATAATGAGCTGCTTACACATTTCTAGCCTCTGCTTCTCTAGTTCAGGATAAGGATGGATCATCCATCTTTGTTCTAAGGTATGTCTATTTGCCAATCTAGCCTCATAAGCCTGTAAAATTTCATCTAAAGGTTCATTCACTTTGTCCACTAGGACAGATCCTCCTGAACTAGCACTCTTGGGTGCTTCAACTGGTTTAAGGGTTTCAACTTCCCTTTGCTGTGTCTGTTGCTCTTGAGTTGTTTTCAACTCAGCTGTAACAGCCTTTTCTTCTCCTTTCTCCCTTTCTCGTCTCGCTTTCATTCTAGTCCTTCTTACTCGTCTAGAGTTTCTACGGCTTTTGGAACTCTTACTAGTCTCTGCATCTATAGGCTTCTGCTCTTGCACTTTTGCTTGTGCTCTTGTGACAACGTTTACTGGAGCAACTTGCTTACTTTCATCTTCTTGTTGTTTAAGCACCTGTTCTTTTGCAATTGTTTCTTGCTCTGTTGTTGTTGTCGTCTCTCCTTTTGTTGCGGCTCGTTCTTTCTCTGATTTGATGGTAGAAGGAAAGGTAACATGTGGTTGCATTTTACCTTTCTTTCTTGGATTCTTAGGACAATCCAAAATCATATGTGTGACTGCACACTCATTACAATATACATTTATCATGATATCATGGTGTGGACAATCCTTAATCAAGTGATCACTACTACCACATCTGTCACATGGACGTCTTGGTTGTTGTGGCAATACTTGATATTGACCTTGAAGTGGCCTCTGATCTACCACATTTCTTTCTGTTTGAAGCTCATGACTCACATATGCATTTCTAGCAGCTATGGGTCTTTCACTTAAGAGCACTTGTTCCGCTACAGGATGATATCTAGGTGGTTGATACATAACATGCTCAAACCCTGGTGGAGTCTTAGGTCTATAGTCAGGACAATGTTGCGTCGGATGGTCCCCTCCACATGTCATGCACCTGCGTCGTTTAGGAACTGTATAGGCTAGTACTCTGTCAGAGTGGTTGATGTGTTGCATCACATTCTCTATGATTTGATCCTCAACATTTACTTGGTTGTGTCCTAGATTCCCTCTTTGATCCTCAAGATCAGCGGTTTTCTTTTCCTCACTCACATCATTCATCTTCTTTTCACCCTCTTCATAGAATTCGCAATTGTCAACTAGGTCAACTGCCGCTTTGGTCACCTCTTCTAAGGTTTGGTATCTTTTCACGTGTAGGTCCTTTTGGAGATTCTCATTCCTAAGCCCTCTAATGAATCATAGGATGTGACATTCTGGCGTGGGTAACTCTTGGGTAGGACATCTAGCAACATATTGCTTGAAACGCAGTATTGCATGTCGCAATGTTTCTGTTTCGCCTTGTTTAAATTCCTGAATCTTAGGAAGGGTGTTATGTTTTATGCCCCTCTTGGTGAATTCTTGAACAAATTCATCCAACATTTTCTCAATGGTTGTGAACTCTCTCCGGTTCAATAGTTCAAACCATGCTTGTGCATTGTCCTCCAATGTAAGTCCAGAACCCTCATACTGTGTGTGGAAGTCCTCTACTCGTTCTGCTTGTAGGACTTGCTTGAAAGCCGAGACATGGGCGTATGGGTCTCCTATGCCATTGTACTTTCTATTTACCCATTTTCTTAGCTGAGATGGTCTTATACGTTGGGGTGCAAAGTATGGAACCATACTCCTCTCTGGTATCATTTCATCTCTCGTTATCGCTCTAGGAGGAAATCGAGGTGGTGGTCCCCTCTTTGGAATTCTCTTAGAGGTTCCTGTGTTTGGTGGATGTATCTGAGGTCCTTCATTGACCAAATATCCACTCATCTCTAATTTGGTTCGCGGATTTGTGCTTTCGATCTCGTATGTATAGACATATAAGAGCTTGTACTCTGTCAGCTCATCTGGGTAAGGCTCTAAGCAACTGTAAAGGTTGAATTGATTTCCATTAATGTACCTATATAGTCCTTCACTTTCATGGTTATACGTCCAAACTCTCTCCACAAAATTGGTCTTTATGTACTGTAGGTTTGGAAGATCTATTCTGGGCGGGTGCTCATCTATCCCTGCAATCCATGTGCTTGTATAAGCTGAGTCTGAGTCTGAGTCTGATGTAGACATGACTTCTAGGCTTAACAGATCTAGCTTGCTGTAGTAATACCTCTCTCAATGTGTTCAAGTGTTTTGGTCAGGGAAAATCCAAAACTATGTCCAAAACCGTGAGCGTTTTCTCACAATTCTCTCAAATTGTCGGTTTTAGACACCCCTGACTTTCGGATGCATTTTGAGGCCTTAAACAGCGTGTTTTTCAAAACTGACCAAAATGTATGCCGTAGGCAACCATTTTGGTCAATTTACTCTAAGATCTGTAGTGTTGCTCTCAAGCTACGTTTTGATAAAAAAAAACTTTTGGAATCGGAGTCCGTATGTGAAAGTTATGACCAAAACAGTGAGATGTAATCTGGAAAGTTTCTCTATCTGATGTTTTTGCAAGTGGTCAGTTTGAGCCCAAACTTGGTGTGTTCACTCCTCAGGCAATGATAAACCCAGTGGTATACTTGGTTTCAAAAAATTTCTCAAAATTTTTTCCTTACTTGTCTATCGCGATAGACTCACCAAGTACCCCTTGCAGATGTCCAAATGCACTCAAACTTTGTGTACAGGGTATAATGGGCCTTCTAAACCCAAATATGAAGTCAGAATTGAATTTTGATTTTTCTACAGTGAATTTTTGAGTCTATTGCGATAGACTCACCAGAGTGTTACTGGGATACAGTTTTTCAACTGTTTTTACAGCTTTGAGTTCCCCCTTCTCTTGAGATACTACTCACCAAGTTTCAAGCAATTTGTAATACTTTTCCTTTGTAACTTGCATCAAACAACAGTCTCTTTTCTGATCTTGTGAAGTAATCCACTTAGATGCACTTCCAATGCTCCAAATTTACTCAAAATTTAACCATAGGCTCACAACAACATGTAGAACAAGGCTCTAAGGTCAGTTTTCAAAAATATCAATTTTTGTGAGAAAAACCCTAGTCTATCGCGATAGACTCAGCAGATTCTTCAGTTTTGAAAATTTTCCAGATTTCTCTTCACCACTGTGTTCCCTATGCTCTGTACACCTTGCTCACCAATTTTCACTTGTTTTGGACTTTTTCTTAGGTCTCTAACTCCAACTCTAGAATTCTGAGTCTATCTGATCACTAGAAAATAGACTTAGAATGACTTCCCAATGTCCAAAATCCACTAAATTTTGTGTGTAACCTCGTGAGAGGCTAAACAAGCTATGCTCCAGAGGGTTTTGAAAATTTCAATTTCTTTGGCCTTGTTTTGAGTCTATCGCGATAGACTCAGCAAGTACCCCTTTTATAGGTCTAACTTGAACTTTGACTATACCATTGTGTTCCAACACCTCTCCTTAGTCCTCCTACCAATTTTCAAGTGGTTTGGACTTTTACTTTGTCAGTTAGACCAGATCTGGTGTTTTCTACAAGCTGAATCCTCTCAAATGGTCTTAGACCCACTTTCTGATGTCCAAATGACTTCAAAATTTTTATGCGTCCTTCATAGCACCTTTCCAAGCTATGCCACAGAGGTTTTTGAAAAATTTGGTTTCTATCATTGGGTTCTTAGTCTATCGCGATAGACTAACCAAGTATGTCAAAATGACACTTTTTTCAAATTTTCTCTTCACAGATGTGTTCCCTACCCTCTGTAGATCATGTATACCAAGTTTCACAAGGTTTGGAAATTTGGTCAAGTCCCTTTACCCAATTTGTCTCTGAAGTCTGACTCTAAACACCAGACAAGTGCTTTGGTGGTCTTCTTGATGTCCAATTTCAAATTTGAAATGATGGTTAAGGTCTAGGTGAGGAGTGGATTCAAGCTATCTAGTCACAATTTCCAAAAACTGTCCCACTCAAAATGTCATGAGTTTATCGCGATAGACTAGCCAGATTGTGCAGGAAAAGTCAACTCAAAATTGTGACTTCACTTTTAGATTCCCCTTACTCTCTTGTGTCTACCCTCAAATTTCATGCAATTTGGACACTTGGTTTGTGTTTTGGGCCATGTTTAGTGTTTTTGTCAGAACCTGAATCTCTATCTGGGCTTTAGATTCACTTCTAGTGATCCAAACACCTTGAAATTTGGTGTGTATGCTATGTAGGCTCTGCTTAAGCTATCCCTAGGAGGGATTTTCAAAATAAGGTCCACAGCTAAATATCCCCAACCTATCGTGATAGGCTCATAAAGTTTCCCAGTTTTGGTCTTTTTACAAAGTTCTCTTCACAACTAGTTTCCTTATCCTCTGTATAGTGAATACACAAAGTTGTGCAATGTTTGGACTATTGGTCAAAGTCTTTTTACCACTGTGTCTCTGAACTTAGACTCTAAACACCACACTTGAGGTTTAGTGGTCAAGCAGGTGTCCAAGTACACTCAACTTTTGGGAGCAGCCTTGTATTGATGTGTTTTACCTGTGGTATGAGGGGTTTTGCCTGATTGTGAGTCTATCTCCAATTCATCAGTCTATCGTGGCAGACTGGGCAGAGAGCCACTGGAAAGTATTTTTTTCTCTGTTTTTGGACAGTTTGGTTCCCAATGCCCTTAGAAGCCTATCCCCAAAGTTTCATTCAATTTGGACTTATTTTCCTTTGGATTCAAGCATTTCACAGTTCACTTCCTTACACTCAGAAAAAGCAAATTCCCACTTAGATGCACAAGCACTGATGCAAATGCTTTGAAATTTCACATACAAGCTCTAGAGCATATGCAAAACAAGGTCTTGAGGTCAAACTTTTTGTTTTTTGAAAATTGCAGATTTGGTTTCAGATTTTTGTTTTTTTGGGTTTTTTAGAGTTTTTTTTTTGGATTGGACCAAATCTGTGTTTTCCCCCTACCTTAAGGTCTCCAATGCAAAAACAAGCACTGATATCGGCTTTCAAACGACCATTTTAGAGCACTTTTACCATAATCAGCACAATTCCGCCTTTTATGTTTTCAAGCACATTTTCATGTCAAAATTGCTCTAGATCAACATCAGATGTTCTACACTACCTAAAGTCCTACTTTGGATGGTTGAATGGTTGTTTTTGCTTTCTGGCAAGCAAACAGCCTTCTGCTTACCTTTTGCGTTTTTTCTCTTTCAAGTTCTTCACAACCATAAGTCACAACCAAACACACAAACCATAAAACCTAATCTAAACACACAACAAAATAATATTACCATACCTCAACCTCATGGTGAACCACCTCGGCAAGACGCAGGCTCCCTGGCTATCCATCAGTCAAGAGATCCGCTCTCTGACTTCCCACTAAGAAGGCAAATGGTGACAACACTCTAAAAAAATCTAGAGAAACGCTATACTATCATACACGAGTGATGCGGTCTATGCTAGTTTAGGCGCTTCGTCCCCAGCAATGGCGCCAATGTTAGCGGGTACGTCATGACGGACAATGGAGCACAGCGAAAACACAGACCAACAAACTGTCAATCCGAGGACGTAGCTGACCCGACTAGGGCATGGAGGCAATCTCTGGGTTGTCAACCCTGAGCTAGACACAAACAACACTCTACAGTCATTAATCCTACCACAACACTACCATAAAGCAAAGAAACAGATAACGCATCCTACGAAACACTACAAGCTCTAAACAGTCTCAAATCATATCGGAATAACTCGAAATCGGAGGGCAAGACTCATAAGGACATATCCTATATGGCCAAACACCTAAACCCTAAAAACCATAACTCTAAGACCTCTAATCGTTGTCGCGATAGACTCAAAACAACAATTTCCAAAGTGCCCGAAACTGATCTACAAAGACATCAACACGAAGAGCTTCTCGCCCTGATTCTAACGACTACTCGATCATTCAGAACGGATGTCGTTTGAGGTACTTACGACCAAATATAGCTCGTAGCAGGCGGGCTCGCGATGTCGTCCTCGGCTTGCATTGCTTGCGCCGACGCGGAGAGCTCCTCGATGCTAACACGCTCCTACTCTCATATTTGCAATGTGATTAGTGTGCGCGACGATGTGTGTGCGTGAAGCTCACTACTGTGTGCTGCAGAACCCACGATTGTATATTAATTGAGATAACGTAATGTGTTTTTTACAAAGCCTTAGGTTTTAGCTTATATACCAAGCCTTCAAACCTAATGTCCGGCCAAATGACCTGAATTGTCCCTAGGCTTCTACAGAGCTTAATTACAAGAAACTGAGTTGGCTTTACCCATTATACAAGCATCTGTGGCCAAAATACAAGTGCCGACTTAAAATGTGAGGTTCCCGTAAACATTACAAAAGTGGCCGTAATGGCTCAATATAATAATAACGGGATATTCGATGACGTCCATGAACTCGTATCTTCATGTTGCAGCATCCATCTTCATCTTCATGTGGAATCTTTAGAATCTTTGAGGAATCTTTGTGGAAACGTTGTTGAAAGGGTGTCCTTTCAACACGGAGGTGCACGTGCATGCGCACGCACACGTGCACGTGCGCGCACACACACACACACACACAAAGACTTATGTGGTGATTCAACGAGAAGACGCACACAGAGGGAGAGATTTTTTTTCTCATTTGGATACTACAATCAATACAAGGTTTAAGAGAGAGAGAGAGAGAGAGAGAGAGAGAGAGAGAGAGAGAGAGAGAGAGAGAGAGAGAGAGAGAGAGAGAGAGAGAGAGAGAGAGAGAGAGAGAGAAACAGAGGAGAGGGAGAGAGAGAGAGAGAGAGAGAGGGGGGGGGGGGGGGGGGGGGGGGGGGGGGGGGGGGGGGGGGGGGGGGGGGGGGGGTCCTTAGAGGTCAAATATGACCTATAGGACCATAGTTACAGGTGATGCAGTATGTGTGCAATTGATGAGTGATTCTTGATGCTCCAAAATTATGGTGATTAGAGTCACAATGGAGAACCCATAGAGTGGGAGAGGAAAGTGTGTAGGTCTAAGTCATGGCTAAATATGTGAGGGAAGCATGTTTGGATGTGACCAAAAGTTGAGCACTCTAGTAGTGTGTGGTACTCAGACTCTCAAACTTGCACATTGAGCATAATCTGCACAATTGATTTGACTCTTCTCCATTACCCCAATGCTATGTCCTGCATCGAAGGGAGTGGAAGCTAAGCCAAATGGATGCAATAGTGGGTATTGTTAGTAGCAGCAAGCTTAACACGAATACCATGAATATCATTTTTTGGAGCTCTCATTGTAAAACACTTATTATTTTTGATAAATTCGGAATATTGTAACTCCTATTTTTTGGATAAACCTTGTAATTGATGAGCCGGGGCTACAAGCTTTCAGATTGTATCAACCTGTCATTACCTATCTTTAGTTAGAGCTCCCAAATTATTAGTTTTGACCACCAAAAACCTTGGCTAAGGTATAAAAGCCAATTTTTGTAAGTTTTGGATAATGAAATACATTGTGTGAGCTAACGACGCTCACTTCTCTCCTTCTCGCGCTTCCTACTCCCTCTCTGGTTGTCACATTGTATTCATGTTTGTTGTATTGCAACCACAGGTAAGAGCTCTAGCATTGACGTAAACACGTCATAGTATTTCGTAGCTTTCGGCGTCGCCGACCTGTAGCCTAATTTCATCATAAGTAGGAATTTACACTTTCAAATCAAACACTAAGCATAGGCGAGGTATTGGGACATCATTGCTAAGCATTTAGGTGCATTCTGGGTCGCCGAACGCATCTTTAATTTCCATACTCAATTCGAGGGGTTTGGAATGACATTAGAAAGAAAAGCATTAACATGGTTCCAAAACATTCCACCAAGGTCAATCATGGACTTAAACATATTACCTCAAGAATTTGTAGCTGCTTGTTCCAAAACGGTGATCAAAAACAATACGGTAGCTCAAATCTACAGCTTTAAACAAAAACATGGTGAGTCTGTTCGGGATTGTGCAACTCGAATGAAACAATACATTGCAAGATGCCCATGGCTAGAGATACCTACAGAAGACGACTAGTATCATTGTTTCTAGAGGGACTGCTAAACAAAGAACTTCATGTTATACTCTATAGCAAGAAGCATAAAACCCTAGAAGAGCGTGTGTCAGATGGTTTTGACTTAGGAGACAATTGTGATATTTTCAATAAAGAATATGTCCCTAAGGATAACCAAAGTGAGAAAACAGCATTCACTAAACCAGCACAAGTGGGAACGGCTGCTATAGCACCGCTTTTAGCCATAGAAGACATGCTCAAAAGGATGAATGACATGATGAACAACATGCAAATAGCACCTATGAGGGGACCAGGACAAGGGATACCTCAACAGGGACAACCAATTAGTCCACAAAAATGGTGTGAAATTGAGGATAAATGGACCAACCATGAGACCAACGAGTGCTATTTCCGACCAAAGTATGATGGGAATGTTCAATACGTGCCCATGAATCCACAAGGACAACCCATGTACAGATACCAGCCTAACATGGCACCAGCTCAAAGACCACCGATGGGTATGGAAAGACCTCAACCTGTGTTGTTCAACAACCTCCGTATCCAGGACATAATGCAGTGCGTGTAAAGTACATGCATCTAGAGGGAGTCATAGATGGACATGCACTAGTGCCTGTTACATCCTATGCTTGAGCCTAGTCCATCTACAGTAATGGTAGAAGGAGATTGGTATAATTCACATCCACCACCAATGGAAGAACCTGTTACTTATGCTCCATTAGAGCTTGCACCAATGTATTATGTAGCTAATCAAGGTGTTAGACCTCCTATGGTAAGACCCATGATTAAGCCAAGAATGGGAACTATCACAACTATGGTGTAGATGATCATTGGAAAAATGAATGCCCAGAGCCTAACAAAAACCTCAAGCCGATTGAAGCTTATTGCATACAATGTTGCAAAAAGGGAGGACACTTCCAAAAGATTGTCCTAAAAATCCTTTAAACAATGGTAAAATAGTAGTAAACGTAGTCCAAGTGATACCTAGTAGCTCATCTGAGAGTGAACAGATTGTTCCAATCAAGGTAATCACTAGAGCCTAGGCTAAGAAAAAGGAACATAACTCCTCTGATGATTCAAAGAATACAAAAATTACCTCTCAAAAGACCAAAAGAAGCAGAAGTAAAAGGTATGAGTTGAGAAAACAGAAACAATGAGCTGAAGTCGAGGAGAAAGCAAAATAGCTATTCTAGGAAAAGGTGAAAGAACATGGAAGTGAACTCAAAGAAACAACCGTGAAATCTGGAGGATCAATTTTGGTTGATAAATTTTTTGAGCCTATTAATGCAGCCTTGGAAGCCTACCAAGTAGGACTTAAAGCAGGCCAAAACATGGAAAACAAATGGAAAAACTATCCTTCTCCAGACATGGAAGCAGCTAAGCTTGAAGCTTATCAAAATTTGGTAAGAATCACGCAAGAAATGCTAGAAAAACAAAAACCCAAGCTGGAAAGTGTGGCAAAACTGGAGGAGCTTGTGGTAAGAGACAATCAAGAAAAATCCAAAGTGGTGGTAGAACCCCACATTGAACCAAAAGAGCCGGAACTTATAGTGCCAGATAGCGAAGATGCCTCAGACGGAATTCCATTCCTAGAAGAAAAATGGCTAGGACACTTATGGAAAAAAGTACGAGAGATCAATGATGGGAGCCTAACTCTAAAGTCAGCTCCCATAGAGGAAGTTTGATTAGACAACCTACCACCTGATATGGATATGGATGTACAATCCTTGTACAGGGATTGCGGATCTGAAGCTTCAGGAATTTCTAAACCATTGACCTTGAAAACATTACCCTCTTACTTGGGAGATAACGAAGATGATCCATAGTGTGTAAGACCACTCAAGTAAAAAGAGCAGAACAGACCCTAAAAGTAGACAACATTCATTCAATCATGTCTACACCCATCCAATGCACTCTTACTTTGGGAGAGCTATTAAAAATCAGACCATATTTATGGAATGATCTACAGAAAACCCTAGAGAAGGTGGAAATAACGGGGCTCATCGTAAAAATTTTGGAAAAATTGAAACACGAAATGGATAACAAAGAGATTCGATTTGTTTCAATGAACAAAGTTGGAGAATATTACGAAGGGGAAGAAGGAAACACCACCCTTCCAATGAAATATAATGACATTGAAACCATGGCAATATTGGATAATGGAGCAGGCATAGCCATAGGCACAAAAACAGTATGGGAATCCTGGGGACAATCAGCCATTAGAGAAACTCGAATGAAATTGCAATTGGCTGATGGACATATTGAAAGACCCTTAAGACTGCTAAAAAAAATTGATATTTAATTCATGTGGGATTGAATATTAACACACTTTTGCCATAGTAGACTTTGGGAAGAAACTCAATTACGAAATCATATTGGGAAGACCTTTCATGCAATAGGTACAACTTATCCAAGATTAAGGAAACAACTATCTGGACTTGAAGCGAGTGGGATCTATAACAAGGGTTAATTTAAAAGATCACACTTATAGAGATGTCATGAAAACACCCATACAAGAGTTTGATTCGGTCTCTTCGGCTGAAACTAAGCTCTTATCTTGGTTAAACAAAGACACTCCTATTTGGATGTGCGGAGCTTCAGAAAATGGGAGCTTAAAAAGAGAAGAATGTATCCTAGAAAGGGATTGCACAGACAAAGCCTATGTACCTGAACCCTTTCCAGAGCATTTGTCTGAGCCATTTGAGTGGACTTAAATTTTAGCAACAATGGATGTATGTGTGAATACGTCAATGCCTACTCAATTTTACAATGAGGACAGCTATGACATAATTCCCATACAGATGATTTCAATCCTCTACATTGAAGATGAAATTGAGGAACCCAAGGACTTGATGAAAGCTCAACAAGTCTTTTCATACCTCTACTACGATGCAACAGATAAGTTAGATGAATACTCAGCTACCTCAGAGGATTCGGGGTGAAAAAAAAAAACATGTGAAAAAGGAGGGGAGGAAAAGTTTTTTGACTTTCCTAACTAGAAACCAAGAAGACAAAAATGGTATCAACAAAAAAGAGACATCAGAAACATGAAAACAAGACCTATGCCATCAGTCTCCAATAGAACACAGTTCTTGATGCAGATAGATACACATGATTGTGTCAAGGACAAAATCACTGGCAAATACCCTTCAAACGAAAACCCAAAATTTTCAAAAATATTGAGAAAAACGAGGAAGGATACTCAAGAAAAATTGAAAAAACAAGAAAAGGAGTCAACCATGATACGAGTTGAGCGGAAAAAGAAGTATCAAGAGTTGAAAAATTCTCTAAAGGAGATATATATAACCGAAATGGAAACCACAGAAGAGGATGGTAAGGATGTAATGAGTGTTCCATCCCATTACAAAAAGTATACTCTCCAAGATCGAAAAATCATTGTCGAACAACCTGTTAGAGAACTACAAAAACAAGGCAAGTCCTACAAAGGGCCTGAAAACGGGAAAAAGATAGATTTGGTTGAACCAGGAGAAGACCCTAGGCCTGCCTACATTACAAATGACCTAATAAAAGAAGAAGAAAAGCTTTTGTTAAGCTTGTTAAAAGAATACCGTGATATCTTTGCTTGGTCTTACAAGGATCTCAAGGGTGTTGATCCAGAAATCTGTCAATATACCATACCCATGAGAGTTGATGTGAAGCCAAGTAGACAAAGGCCATACACATATAATGAAACATTTTCCAAGAAAATTAAAGAAGAGATTGAAAAACTAAAGGAAGCCGAATTCATTTAAGAAATTGAACACACAGATTGGGTGTCTCCAATTGTGGTAGTACCCAAGAAGAATGGAAAATTACGACTGTGTGTCAACCTCAAAAAAGTGAATGCAGCTACCATTAGAGACAACTTTCCTCTTCCAATCATTGAGCATGTATTAAAACGAGCTGCAAGTGACAATCAACTTTTGGTTGACCCAAAAGATCAGCATAAAACTGCTTTTGCAACGAAATGGGGTATTTTTGCCTATCGGGTTATGCCCTTTGGGTTAACTAATGCTCCTGCCACCTTTCAAAGATTGATGAGCCATGCTTTTAAAGAATATCTTAGAAAACTCTTGGAAGTTTGTATGGATGATCTATGCGTACATTCATCAATCCGGGCTGATCATTTTGAACACCTCAAAAAGGTATTCGAAATATATAGACTTTATAGGATTTTCCTAAATCCTAAAAAGTGCACATTCATGGGTAGACAAGGAAAAATTCTTGGACGTATAGTGTCAAAAAATGGCATAGCTATTGATATGGATAAAATTCATATCATTGTTGATTTGCTTAGACCAACAACAGTCAAGGGGGTTCAAGCCTTCATGGGGCATTGTGGATATTACAAACGGTTCATTTACATGTATGCTATAATTGCAAACCCCATGTAAAGCTTGATTACACACTTTGAGTGGACTGAAGCAAGTAAACAATCCTTCATGAAGCTTAAGCAAGCTCTCACTTCAGCTCCAATATTGAAAGCCCAAATTGGAATAAGATATTTCACATACATGGAGATGCTTCCAATTTTTCCATAGGGTGTATACTAGCTCAACCAGGAGACGGGAAAATTGATTTTCCTATTTCTTATGCTAGCCAACAATTGAAATGGCAGAAAAGAATTATACCACCACTGAAAGGGAAGGATTAGGAATTATTTATGCCATAAAAAAGTATAGACATTACCTATTAGCAAACAAATTTGTATTCTTTGTGGACCACCAAGCCTTATTGTACTTGGTCAACAAGCCATGCAGCACAGGAAGAATAGTGAGATGGTTTATTATTCTTCTGGAATTTGATTTCACTGTGGTTGTAAAAAAGGGCACTACTTATCAAAGAGCGGATCATTTGTCAAGGATTGTTTCAGGAGAACCTCCTAAAGGAGTATATGATGATCTACCAGATGCATATCTGTTCTCCGTGGAGATGATACCTTGATGGTCGGAAAACATGGTGTCATTGATGACCATAGCTCAAGTGGATTCCAAAATACCACTTCCTATTACAATCGGATTAATTGCCAAATTGGCTATGTATCAATTACTAGCTGGAAGGCTATACAAAAGAAATCGAGATGGAATATTACTCTTATGCATTAATCCTGAAGAGAAAAACCAATATTCAAGTCAAGCACATATTACAATAGTAGCACTTCACTTTGCTGAAGACCAAACTATGCAAAGGATCTTGAGACTTGGAGTATTTTGGCCAACTATGAGGAGTGATGTCCGCTTTTACGTAAAGGATTGTCCTCAATGTTAAAAACAAACACCCATACCTTACGTAACATTGCTTCAAATGTCGCATGTTCCTAAGTGGAGTAACTATCTAGTCATTTACTTATCAAGCTGAACATTTCCTGAGGATATAAATAAACGCCGTCAAAGAGCAATTGAAACTGAAGCAAGAGACTATGCTCTTATTGGAAATCAATTATATCGGAGAGGTATGGATCAACATATGGCTCTATGTGCAAATGAAGACGAATATATTCCGATTATAGAACAAGCACATGCTGGATTAGTTGGAGGTCACTTCTCTAGTGAGACCACTGCAAGAGAAATCTTGATGGCAGGCATATGGTGGCCAACACTTTTTGCAGATGCCAAAGAATGTGTTCGAAGATGTGATGCTTGTCAACAAGAAAAAATGCCAACATGAGTCGATAGCATGCCCTTAAAACCAATGATGGGAGCTAGAGCTTTCGCAAAATGGGGTATAGACTTTGTTGGGTCAATACAGCCACCTGCTTATAGAACCCAAGCTTGATATATCATTGTAGCTACAGACTATTTGACTAAGTGGGCCGAGGCTAAAGCAACTCAAAAGGATGATGCCAGAACCACTGCCGCATTCTTATATGAGTATGTGTTCACAAGATATGGACTGCCAATAGAAATTGTCAGTGATAGGGTAACTCATTTCCTCAATGAGGTAATCAAGTATTTGCTTAATGAATTTATGGTCATCCATAACAAGTCAGCTCCCTATCACCCACAAGCAAACGGACAAGCTGAGCATACAAATAAGATTCTTAGCTCGGTATTGAAAGTGGTTAGTTTAGAAAGGATAGTCTGGGAAATGAATCTCCATGTAGCTCTATGGGTTTATTGAGTTTCATTCAAAACAGCTTTAAATGCTACACCCTTTAACCTTGTTTATGGTCTTGATGTCATATTGCCAATAGAATTTCTATTGCCGACACTAAGGGTAGCAAAGAATCTTGAGTGGACTAGACATGAATTGTCAGAAAGACTTGAAGATTTAGAGAAGCTAAATGAGCAAAGGCTAACTTGCTGTAGCTCACATCTATGCACAAAAGTGGAAACAAAAACAGTTTTTTGATTCCCATCTAATTACAAAAATCTTCAAAAAAGGGGACTTAGTTCTAGTATGTTCCCTTAAGCAACGCATTCCCAAGTTTAAGAAAAAGGAAAACGGGCCATTTATTATTGAAGATGTATCTCCAAGTGGAGCAGTTAAGCTGTCCACCCTAGATGGTGAGCCAATGGGTAATTAGATTAGTGAGTGTCGTTTAAAGAAGTACAATTTTTCGCTAACCAATGAATTGCTAGAAAGAATGCATGCAGCCAAGCAAACGAAGATAAAACGACAGTTGGTTATTGATGAAGCCCAGGAAGAATCTTGGCTTCGGGTTCTTAAAAGGAAAGCTACTCTCAAGGATCAACAAATACCTATTCCCATCAACACACTGGAAATAGATGACCAACAATGGGAATTGCAGAAAGATGCACTGTCAACAGATATGAATGGTTAGAATGGACCTTCACATCAAAGTACAGCTCAACAATCATAGCACAAATGCTTTGGTTGATACAAGAGCTAGAGTAAATGCAGTCAGTTATTCCACGTACAAGAAAGCAACAAGTCAGTCTTTGATAGCAAGAATAGCGACAATAAAAGGATGCAACAAGAACCCAACACCAACATTGGGAGTAGTCAACTTGAACGTGATAGTACATGGATGTTCATGTCCTCATTAGTTTGTATGCTTACCAGATGAACACATGAATGAGAAAATGATTCTACGAATTCCCTGGATGCGGACATACAAAGCAGTACCAGATTCGGATACAAATCAGCTCAATCTATCATCTAAAGGCGGGCAACTCATTGTTCTAATTGCACCAAGCAAGGAGGAATGGAAAGGAAGCAATCAGCTAACCGAACCATGAAGTAATCAATCTTCTCCATCCTATCGACAAGCAAATGCTACAAGTAGCATGCAAGGAGTCAAGCAAATTTGGGTACCGAATGCACAGCTTAAGGACAAGCCGATTCAAATCTGGTGCCCAAAACATCATTGACAAAACCAAAGATGGTTCCAAAGGTCAAAACACAGAGACGAGCATCTCCGAGCAGGGAACCTAATACGAAATGGGTTTGGAAGAAAAAAGAGCACTTATCTTCTTTGCAAATGGGAAAACCAATCAAGCAAGAGAGTTAAGCCTCAGAAGCCTCAACCACACCGCTCTACACCAAGCAAACCAAGGTATCAATGGCGAATAAAGGCTCGACAACAGTCAAAAGTGATATCAAAAGTTTAAGAAATCAGCGTGCTAAAGCATGTTGATGGTACAATCAAGCAAAGAGCACACAAGCTACAAGATTTTCTCTTTGGAAGACAGCAACAGAAGGCCTCGACATCAGAAACCCTTGAGTTAATCACTCAAGACCCACCTCTTGCACAGCATAATGGTTTCAACTGCATTGATCTTCAAACCATGGTAGAGCCAACCACGGCTATGCATAGACACAATTGTTCAACCCATGCACACAGTCGTCCCAGAGTACGCCATCTAGGAGGGGTGGAAGGGTACTAAGTAATTAAGGGCAATGTTTGAAGAGGGAGGAAAAAGTTTGATGTTAACGTGTGATATTTTACAAAATTACCTAATAATACCCTTATAAATCATCAACGGGGGAATTTAACTGATGATATCTCCCCGAAGAATGTAAATAGTGTATATACTATCAGAAAATCATCAAATACTCTTTTTGATTATTCTTCATCATTTTTCTTGATATTGAGACTTAAAACTAGAGAAATCCAACAAAAAACAATAAAGCAGTGTTTTTCAATGGATTTTCTTAATCATTGGATTTTCACTTTGCTTTTCTAGCGCATTTTGTTATTTTCTTTTACTTTTTCAATAAATATGTCAAAAATTAATAAATAGCAAAGGAGCTCAAATAAAAAAATTGAAGACACGGTGCTTATTAGAAAAACAAGGCGGACAAGAACAAAAAATTTCAATCAAATCGGCAGATGAAAGCGGGAAGCCTAAATTAGGCAACCATACCTACTTTTGCAGATTTCTTGCTACAAGGATCCGATTGGGGAAATTTCTGAGTCTAACATAGATTTCATGGCCTAGTAGGACTAACGGGGGAATCTGGGGGAAAATGGTCCAAAAAGTCCGGGTATAGATATCTTAGGTAAGCTAAAACCACCTCATTTCCACTTGTTGCCTTTGGAGAAAGAGCATTTCGACCTCTTTCGTGCGTCTTTTCCGGAGTGTACAGTCACCCGTTTTCAGCGCCGTCTCACACAAGACATGAGGGATAAGTTCTTTACTCATCAATCATACATTTTGTACGGCCAGTAGCTAGAAAAAACCCTAGAATCCGAGCAGTGCACGAAGACCTACGACCAAAAATCGACCATAGCGGCCTATTAGCTCAACCAAACCGGATGAGATTTGAATTGTAGCATGCCCCAACATAATATAACACTTCTATATCACCAGTTGACCATTCGGCAAGGGTCGAGGGGGTCCCAAGTAGAAAAGCTAGGTTTTTGGCAGATGTCAGAATTGGGTTCTGACTCCACAGACAGCTTACCTACGAGGTCTACATACAATGTATATGATTGGTTTCGTGAAATCAATCAAGCAAAGCCCTCAAAAAGCAGAAAAAATCTTGAAGGCAACAAAGCGTCAAATTCGACATACAAGGTCAAACTGACTCCAAATGTGCCAAAATTGGATGAGTTGCTTTTCACAACTATGTTGCGGGCAAGTCCATAGCCTTAAAAGTGACTAACCAACTCAACAGGCAGTGTAGTCACAGAAATCAGTGATTTCAAAGTCAATAAAGCATAAAGTGATGCCGGCAAGACCAAACTTTATCAAATTCAATTTAGGACTTGTTTTAGGTGTATAGGATGTGTTTAGGTCAAAATGTTTAAGTTTTGCAAGAAAAGTGTGATTGCTGTAAATAATCGCAATTATTTACTTTTGCAGTATTTTTGCTTGAAAGTTGCATCATCACATCATCTATCACTTGTTCACACCTAATACGGGCCAAAAATCAAGTATGAGCCAAAATGATCACATATAACTTGGAAAATTGCCAAAAAACGCAAAGAAGTCTTTGCAAGCCAAATTCTGAGTTATGAGCCATATTTCTTGATCCAAATCACCTCATATCACATATACAAGGTCTATACAATGCCTAGAACCAAGTTGTATCCAAAAAGTTTATTTTGGTAGAAAAGTTAATAATCACGATTATTTACTTTTTGGTCAAAATCGTAGAAATTTGCAATTTTGCCATCATACATCCAAAGTACATGATGTGCTAAGCCCACTAGCCAAGTTTGAACAAATTTGGAGCTCAAAATCTCAAAATCTCTTTACATCTATTGTTTTAGAGACCTAAAGCCTAAATCTAGCACCATTTTCATCCTATGCATCCAAATGAGCCCATATCTCACTCAGAGTATCTATTTGGTATATACTTCAAGCCTCTAATGTCAAATTTGCAAAAAATTTGAAAAAATTACTCAGCTCTGTAAATAATCACGATTATTTACTTTTGTTACAATTTTTTGTTTGGACTTTACAATATTGTTCCTTACATGTTCAAAAATTGATTTGAAGCAAATTGGACCCAATTTGTCAACATTTCAGAAAATTTACTAACTTTGACACTCTATTCACTCAATAGGAGCCATGCAAGCAGTAGAGAAGGCCAAGAAGAACCTTAACCAAAAACAAAGATTGCAAGAGCTACCAGCATATCAACTAGACCCCGATTCAGTAAAGAATGCAAAAGCGACCTATCTCTCAAAGGAACAGCTTGAAGAGCACAACACCACAGTGTTCACCGCGGCAGATTCAAGAGCGAGGAAGGACATCATAGAGCTGCAACTTCTACCCAAAGAAGTATATGATGTCGCCGCAAAGCCCCAGACCAAAGAAGCTAATCGAAGGCTAGGACTCAGAGATTTCTATGAACAAGAGCCATGTGGAGTGGACTTCCAAAAGGCTTATGAGCTTTTGTCTACAATCAAGAAAGATGGAATCGCTCAGATCTCTGATCCACAAGGGAATAAGGTTGAAGTGGTGATTACCAAGGATATAGTGGTAGAGGCACTCATACTACCAACAGAAGGCATGACAATGAGGACAAGAGATAGAAAGACGGCAGGTACGTTCACCAAGGAAACAGTCGCTGCGAAATTTATCGACCTCATCCACAAATAGGTGGAATAGCCCGCAAGGTTGTACCATTAGCATTTCCACTTCCTTGCCAAAAAGGTCACCGAGGTACACGACACCAAATCATGCGGTTTCCACCACCTTTACACAAGTTCTCAAATCAACAAACGTGGCAACCGATTGACCATGCACAATATGTTTGTCCACATTGAAAGGAACAAAGAAAGAAGGTAAAATCACATATCTGGGTGCACCAAAGGTTTTGACCAGGATTTCTTACCATGCTATCGGCATGGCCGACAACTTGCCGCCTGTCCCAGATCAGAACACTTGGATAGTGTCAGCACACCCTTCCCCTTGAGCTACAAGATCTGCCAAGAGATCATACAAGTCTGATGAAGAGTCAGCTGAGAGATCCGGCTAAGAGCTCGCCAGAACGGCACAGCAGTGAAAGCTCAGATAATGAGGAAAAAAGAGCACGACAGGAAGAAATGTAGAGCAAAGTCGTGGTAGCACACCAGGAGGAACCTGTACAAAAGCAAGCCAGATTTGAAAGAGAGAAGCAATCTTACAGACGCAGCCACTAAGCACAAGGCAAGGACCTAGTAAAGTGGGTACCCACTGAGCTTAAAGGTGCAAGAACAAAGCATCATACCAGGAAACAAGCTGAAGATCCCACCAAATTACTGGAAAAGATGTACCAAGAAGTAGAAGCTTTGAAGTTGAAGGAAGCCCAAGAAGCGGCGAGAAAAGCAAAAGAGGCGGCAAAATAGAAAAATCAAGCAGAGAAAACAACTAAACAAGGAGTAGAAAAACATGATCAAGGTGATGTATCTCCACGCCCTTCTTCACCCGTTTCTAAATAGCATGATCATCCCATGCCGAGTCCACCACCTTCACCAACAAGCAAAGCCACAGAAGCTGAACACACAAAAGAGGCAAAGCCTAAACAAAGAGAAGCACCTGAACCGGCACAACAGGCAGTTGAATTTACACAAGAGCACCACAAAGAGCAAGAGCTAGAGCTCGAAAGGACAGCGATTCCTGAACCAGAGGACAACACAAATCTTGAGGAACCAAGAGAATAGAAGATTGAAGAAACACCCTCTACCTCAACACAGCAAGAGAAGGCCGAGGCATCCACAAAGCCTCAGGATGACAAGATGGCAAAAAATCAGCCACAGCCACAAGGGCAACAGCAACCAGCAACCATGACGCCACCAAAGGACACACAAGAATCTGCAGAAAAATCAAGTCAACTGGCACAAAACGAGGATTGGCAATCAAATGACAAAGTGATCCTGAAAGTTAATGAGTATGCTAGCAAATGCAGGACATGACTGAACGACTTCGCTCGGTAGCACTTAGCCGTAGCACAAAGGCCAAAGAATTAGAAATGGTGATTGACGCACTCCAAGTGGAGTTAGACGACCGACTAAACGTCATCACCAATCTACAAAGGCAAGTGCAGGAGTTGAAAGCGGAAGCAGAATAACATCAGCTCGCAAGGGATAGACAGCAAAAGAGATGGAGAAGCTTGGTGGATTGCTTACGAAATTGTCAGATGCATGCAAAGCAAAGGATGGACAGCTGACAGAAGTCACAAATAAACTTCTAACAACAACCCTATCAAATTCAGGTTCAATTAGATGTAGCAAATGTCTCCTTACAGTACTCAGAACAAAGAATAAAAGATCAAGCAATTTTCTATGGCAAATCAGAGAAAATCTTGCAGTAGCCTCGATCAAATGCATAGATGAGGTCCATAAGGCATAGACGAGTTCTACAAGGCATTAGAGAAGAATAATAAAGACCTAAGCTAGAGCTTAAATTGGAGTAGTCTCAGTGCAGAGACCTGGCTTTGATGCGGGTCCAAAGAGAAGATGAGTTGCTGAAAGAAATAGCAAAACTTAAAAGAGTCAACCAGCTATTGACTCTTCATCAGACTGAATCGGGACGAAGGGGTGGGACGGCCAGACACCCAAGAGGATGCAAGAACTTCCAAGAAACCACCAATAGAGATCCCCTCAGTTACTTTCGTTGAGATGGAGACACAAGCAGCTGAAGAGCCAAGTGGCAAGGAGGAATTTCAAGTACACATTACCAAAACAGACACAGTGCCAATGGTCAAGCTCTCAAAGGCTAAGGAAGATGCTAAAGGAAAAAATTACACAAGAGGTAGATGAGCAGTGGAAGGCAGCAATGGATTGGGAGCTGAGAGTTCTTCACTCCGTCAACATTACACAACTCACTCCCAATCAAATCAATGCACAATGGCACCAACAATCTCTGCCCTACCCTCTGATTAAAGTGGAGCTGCTACAAGTTAAAGAAAGGCTTTACACCAATATGCAAGTCGAGGGTGCAGATCAAGACCTCCCGAAGTGGAGGCTGAGCTAGTTGAACAAGAATCCAAGGTACTTGATTCTGTTCACAAGAGCACTTGCGGCCCTGCAAGGATCCTACTTTTTGTCATGTACCAAGAGTAAGGACTTGGCAAGCACACGAGGCATTAGTAAAGAAGCGGCCAACTTGGTTGAATTACCCCAGATTTCCTGCTCCAACAAATGGACCTCCGACGGAAGAGTACATGGTGAAAACCCTAACGGGCGCCATGTCCTTCTTCAGAAGTCTACCAGATTTATCATGTGCAATGTTATACAAAATCTGTCAAATGCTGCTCACTTGCATCGAAGTATTCCATGAGCCAGAGCAAGCAGGCACCCCGTGGATGTCATTCCTCGAGGGTAATAAAGGATTATGCTACGATCTTAGTGGTCAACCTTCCGAAGAAGTCCTCTATGGCTTCTACACTAGATGTATGTTTTTACCATCTCACAATAAGCACGGATACCACGAATACCATTTTTTGGAGCTCTCATTGTAAAACACTTAATATTTTTTATAAATTGGGGATATTATAACTCTTATTTTTTGGATAAACCTTGTAATTCTAGATTGTATCAACTTGAAGTTATTTGTAAGTTTTGGATAATGAAATACATAGCGTAAGCTAACGGCGCTCACTTCTCTTCTTCTCGCGCTTCCTACTCCCTCTCTGGTTGTCACATTGCAGTCGCGTTTTTTGCATTGCAACCGTAGGTAAGAGCTCTACGCATTGACGTAAACACATCACAGTATTTCATAGCTTTTGGCATCGCTGACTTACAGCCTAATTTCATCATAAGTAGGAATTTACACTTTCAAATCAAAAACTAAGCATATGCGGGGTATTGGGGCATCATTGCTAAGCATTTAGGTGCATTCTGGGTCAAAAACGACTAGGTCAAAAATCCGTTGCTTTTAATAATAGCGATTTGGGCACTTGACCTAAAGCGGGGTTTGAGACCATAAGCATGTGTGCTTAGGTCCTATAAACTTGTCCTAGAATTTTCATTACGTTTGGATGTTATTTGATGCTGTAATGGATGTGATTTGTTTGCCAATGAGTGATTGGCTTTTGGTGATTTTAGTCACTTGAGTGTAGCTTGAGTTAGATGCGAGTTGTTAGTTGTTTTTTGAGAGATTGACAACCTCTTGTAGCCTCTATGCACTAGTCAAATCAGCTTCGGCCCATGGATTGACAATTTAACCATGGTTCTCGCTAAAACTGCAATAAGATAGGATAGTGAGGTTAGACACACGTCCCACAGGTATCACTGACAAGGGGATAGGATCAAGCATGTAAGGGTGAGTACGGTTTTCTCTTTCAGCAAAAAACATGGTATTGTAGTTGGGGGCAATATGGGTGGTGTAATGTATGAAGCGTGACCCACCAGATTTCTCCCAAGCCATATGACAAGGGGAGGGGAGAAGAGAAAGATGGAGGTAGAGAGAGACAGGGGGGAGAGAGGGGGGGGGGGGGGAGGAAGAGAGGGTAATATCTAAAAACCCTCCCAAGAAAGAAGGCCCACTAGGTATTAATCTCAACAATATTCCAAGATACCTAAAAAGAAACTTTACAAAAGAACAACATTGAATGCTACTCAAGTCTACCACAACTCTCAAGAAGATATAGAGCAGAGACGGACTTCAAAGAATATTCCTCTTGAACAAGAATTCTACAAAGGCTATACAAAGATTTTTCTACCAGTCAACCACAAGCCAACTGCAATCAAAACATAACCGCATGAAGATCTCAAGAGCTCAACAAGACCTAGAGCCAGACAAATCATCAACGAACCTATGAAGGTAATGGAGAGACTTGGATTCCTAAGTATTCCAATGCTCCGAGTCAAAAGCCAAATGTTGACAGCCAACGAAGGCCTACAACAACCTCAAAGACTCCTTACAACATGCCTAACTAGACAACTAAATAGCCAATGGAGTATTCACAATCAAAGAAGGACTACCATACCAACAAAGCTACAGATTCAAAGGTGATTAAACAAGTATGGCAAAAGAAACCTTCAATGCCAACTTGGTCCTTTAATAATCCTCTTTTTGAGGATTCAAGCTTACTTTACCTGAAGAAATGTTTGTAGTAAGCTCAAGAATCTAAAAAGTCAAGTTGCTAGGGTGCAAAAAGTCAGAGTTGGGCTACTGATCCACTAAATGAGTAAAGCGTTAGTCCCAAAGCTTCAAGTCATATTAAACTATGTGCTAAGAGTCGTAGTTATTAGGTTTACGCTCAAGTTGAAAGAGTTAAGCATATCTAAGTCATCTTGCTCATGCTGGATGAGATGAGCATAAGAATCAAAGTCTATTAACTTAATCATGGTGGAGTGATGTAGTGTCCAACACTCTCACACATTGCACATAAGATGAGAGCACCTATCTTGGACAATGAAAAACCTTCCTAAAGGGGTGCCACCTTGTAAAGCCACAACATATGCTTTTATAGCTACATCTTCTTTCTTAAAAACCGCTCAAAAATATTTCTTGCAGAGTACATTATATTCCATGCATTTTTGTGTATGCACATAATGAAAATCTTCTTCTTCTTCTAGCCCTTCCGTCGGTTGTGTTTCCATCTCAACAAAAGATATTGATGGGATGTTGACAGTTGGTTGCTTCAAGGGACCTACTTCTTCCTATGTCTCTGGTTGTCCCTCTCTCAGCAACTAATTGACTCTTTTTAACTCGGCTATCTCTTTGAGCAGTTGCTCCTCTCTTTGGACCCGCATCAGTGCAAGGTCTCTTCTTTGTGATTGCTCTAACTTCAACTCCAGCTAGAGATCCCTGTTCCTTTTTTCCAAAGTCTTATAGACTTCATATGTACCTTTGATCGAGGTGACAATAAGATTTTCTCTTATCTATCTCAAAAAGGTTGCTTGATCATTGATCCTTTGCTCAGATATTGCAGAGATGTGTTTGCTACATCGAGTTGCACTTGGATCTTTTGTACTGACAGATTCGTAGTTAGGAGTTCATTTGTTACCTCTGTCAGCTGTTGATCTTTGGTCTTGCAGGCATCGGATAATTTGGTTAGAAGCTCTCCGAGCTCCTCCATTTCTTTCTGCTGCTTCTCTTTGGCCAGCTGGTGTTGTACTGCCTCATCCTTCAGCTCTTTGATCTGTCTTTGTAAATCTGATGTTATATTCATCCTGTCATCCAACTCTCCTTGTAGAGCATCAATGACTAGCTCAAGATCTCTAGCCTTAGCACAGCGGCTATGTGCTGTTGTTCATATTTTTTCGATCATCATCTATATCTGCTTGGCATATTCATTGACTTGCATGATGACTTTGTCGTTTGTTCCCCATTCTTCAGACTCTGTAGGTTGTCTAGAGGTTTTAGTCGTCTTAGTGTGTGGATCTTTGGGTGGTGTTGTGGTGGCTGCTTGTGGTTGCGGCGGGGGTTCTACTTCTCCTTAAGGCGTTGCGGTTGTCTCGGCTGCTTCTATTGCTTGAGGCTTTCTGGATGCCTCTGTTGTTTCTTGTTGGGTGGTTGTAGAAGGGTATGCCTCAGTTTGCTATGTTGCTTTTCGCTATTCAAAATTTTTTGCTGCATATTGTTCAGGCTCTTTTTCTTTGGCTTCCTCGCCCTCCTTGGGTTTAGCTGTTGGTGAATGGTGAGGGCTTGGCATTGGATGGTCTGCCTGCTCCGTAGCAGGTGAGGTGGGCTTCGGAGACATCTCCTCATGGTAGTGTTGTATCTTGCTTTGTTTCATAGCCTCCGCTTGTCTTTGTTGTTTGGGCGCTTCTTCCCTTGCTTTTCTCTCAGCTTCTTGAGCTTCTTTTAATTTCAGGGCTTCTGTCTTTGTATACATGCGTTCAAGGAAGTCCACGGGATCCTCTGCTTCTTTCCTTACAAGATTCTTGGTTCTAGGTCCTCTTATCTCTCTTGGAGCCCATCTTAGTTTGTTTTTCTCTTTCAAACCTCGCCTTCTTTTGTTGAGGTTCTTCTTGATGTGCAGCTACAGCTTTCTTCTTCATTTCTTCAATTCTGGCCCTTCTCTCCTCATTGTCTGAGCTCTCAGTGCTATGAGTTTCGTGGGAGCTTTCGGCAGATTCTTCATCTGACTTATAAACTCTCTTTGATGAACGCGTGGTTCTGGGAAAAGGTTGTGCAGACACAATCCATGTATTCTGGGGCTGGCGGTAAATTATCGGGTATGCCAATAGCATGATATGCTATTCTTGTCAGCACTTCAGGCGCGCCTAGATATGTGATTTTACCTTCTTTCTTGGTTCCCTTCAACATTGTCAGCACATATTACGCATGATCAATTGGCTGCCTGATTGTCGACTTCAACACTTGGGTAAAGGTGGTCACAACCGCATGGTTTGGGGTGGTGTACCGTTGCGGTCTCTTTGATAAAAAGTGAAAGTGTTGATGGTATAGGCATGTTGGTTCTTCCACTTGCCTTTGGATGAGGTCGACAAAAGTTGCAACAGCAGTCTCCTTGGTGAATGTGCCTGATGTCTTTTTGTCTGCAGCCCGCATTGTCATCCCTTCAGTCGGCAGCTTCAACGCCTCGGCCACAATCTCTTTTGTCTTGTTGGTCGATGATTTGGGCTGACCCATCATCTTTAATTGTAGACAGTAGTTCATATGCTTTCTAGAAATCTACGCCGCATGATTCGTGGTCATAGAAGTCTCTAAGGCCCAGCCTTTTGTTGGCTTCTTTTGTGTTTGGCTTGGCAGCTACATCATATATCTCTTTTGGTAGCATCTGCAGCTCTACTTGGTGTCCTTCTTCACTTTTGAACCTACCTGTGAAAATCGTGGTGTTGTTTTCTTTAAGCTATTCTCTTTATAAGTATGTTGCCTTGGCTGTCTTCACTGAACTTGGGTCTAGCTGGTAGGGTGGCAGCTCTTGCAACTTGTCCTTCTGGGACACCCTTTTCTTGGCCTTCTCAAGAGCTTGCATTGCTCTTGTTAGGGGAATACAGTGCCAAAGCTAGAAAATTATGCAAATTCCGCTCTGAAATGCCCTTGAGTCTGAATTGCTGACATATTGAGTCCAATTTGCTTCAAATCAATTTTGGAGCATGCATAGATGCATAAAAACATGTAAAGATCAAAATCATACAGTTCAGGCAAAAATTTGCAATAAAAGTAAATAATCGTGATTATTTATAGTTGGGGATTTTTTCCAAGTTTTTGCATTTTTGACATGATATGCTTGAACTATATGGCATTTAGGTGCTCTAAGTGAAGTGTGGGCTCAATTGAGTGCACAGGGTGGAAATGGTGCCAGATTTGGACTTTCAGTCTCTGAAACAGTAGATATAAAGGGATTTTGAGATTTTGAGATCCAAACTTGCTCAAATATGGTCAATGGACTTGGGACATCATGTGCTTTGGTCCTATGAGGTCAAAGTTGCAATTTTTCCCCATTTTGGCAAGAAAGTAAATAATCACGATTATTAACTTTTTCATCAAAATGTATATTTTTTGGTGTAACTTGGTTCTAAGTATGATGTAGACTCTATGTATGAGATATGGGGTGATTTGGATCAAAAAATGTGACAGATAACTCAAAACTTGGATTGGAAAGACTTCTTTGCGTTTTTTGACAATTTTCAAGTTTTCCTTGATCATTTTGGCTCATACTTGAAATGTGGCATGTAATAGGTGTGTACAAGTGATAGGTGAGGTGAAGGTATCATTTTTAAGCCAAAAAAGCACAAAAGTAAATAATCACGATTATTTACAATAGTCAATTTTTTCGCCAAAATTGACAATTTGATGACCTAGACATATTCAATACATCTAAAACAAGTCCTAAATTGAATTTGGTAAAGTTTTGTCGTGTCGGCATCACTTCGTGCTTTGTCGACTCTGAGATCACCGATTTTTGTGACTAGATGGCTTGTGGAGTTGGTTAGTCACTTTTGAAGCTATGAACTTGTCCGCTACATAGTCCTGATACTACCCATCCAATTTTGGCCCATTTGGAGTCAGTTTGACCTCGTGTCAAATTTGACGCTTTGTAGCCTTCAAGGTATTTTCTGCTATTCAAGAGCTTGCCTTGACTATTTTCATGAAACCATCCATGTGCATTGCGTATAGACCCAGTCTATAAGCTGTCTATGGAGTCATAATCCAATTCTGGCATCTGGCAAAAACCTAGAATTCTACTTGGGACCCCTCTCGATCCCTGCCAAATGGTCATCTGCTGATATAGAAGTGTTCTATTATATAGGGGCATGCTATAGTTCAAGTATCGTCCGATTTGGTTGAGCCGACAGGCCGCTATGGTCAATCTTAGGTCGTAGGACTTCGTGCACTGCTGGGCTTCTAGGGTTTTTTCCTTGAGCCTAGACTTGCTACCGGCCATATAGAATTGATCATCGGTAAGCATAGAACTTATCCATCATGTCTCGTGTAAGATGGCACTGTAAAAGGGCAACTGTGGACTCCAGAAATTGTGCGTGAAGAAAGTCAAAAGCTCTCTTCTCCAAGGGCGACTGTAAGGTGTAGCGGAAGTGAATGTTGAACTTTCCTCAAGATGAGTGCTCCAAATTGTGCTCAAGGTTCCTTTTACTTACGGAAGGGAGAACCTTCCGTTCCTTTAGTGAGAGAGTGCAATGGACACAAACAAAGTGATGAACACTATGAATGAAGGTGCTGAGACTGAGAGATAGAGAGAGAAGAATACGACACCAGAATGTTGTCAAAACCCTCCTCCGAAGGCCCCACTCTCTATGGCGAGAGCGGTCTACTTATGATTGTACAAATCTCTACAATGCTTGGACTTGCCGACGATGTCGACGAGACGATTACACGGGCTAAAATCTGCAAATGCTAATGGGGCTGAAATCTGCAAATCTTGTATCTGCTGCTGAATTCTGACTCTATGTCGATGACAATGTCGATGGCGATGGTACAATGACGACGCGTTGAAAACGCAGATGCTGAAATTTGCATTTTTCGGGCTGAAGCTGCAAGCTTCACGGGATCTGACCGTGCAGGGAGGAAATGCTGCGGGAAGGTGAGATCTGCGAGGTTCAGGACTTGTACTGCGATGTCTGACTGTTGAAAACTGAAAACGCTGATCCTTGTTGAGCTCTTGTTTTTGCGAAGATTTGCAAAAACGCTAGGCCTCTTGCTGATCAAAAACGCTAGTGCTGAAACTGTGTTCTGCTACAAAAATGCTAGCCTCCGATTGTTGCAAACTACTAACGCTAGGGCTGATCTGTTGTCTCTGCTAACTCCAGGCTATCCTTGATGAAAAACGATGGGCTGATCTTGGGTCTATAGCTGAAAACGCAAGGTTTACCGCCGGTGGGGGGGTCTTATTGAGAAGGTGCATGTTGAATGCGAAGTTCCTACTACCTCTTCTGCCAGAAAGTGCTAGTGCTAGGTTTCTATATATACAAACTTAGTAAATTTTCCCTACCTAGTTGCCAACAAGTCACTTAAAAATAATAAGTGAAAAATGTCAAAAATAGGAAAAATAGGTTCAATGCACTGAAAAATGCTCCTGATGGATTCTGATGGTAATGCCGATGATCATGATGTGTGCAACTAGAGGATATGCATCTACTCTAAGTGCTTGGACATGCACAGTCTGCGAACAGACTCACAAAAGTGCCAGATCACTTCCTATTCTAGACTGACTTGACTGAACTGATGAACCCTGGTCATGATGCAGCTTGTCCACGGACACATAGGGTTGGATATGTCACGTGACATCCCCTTTTTTTCAAAGTGAGGTACTGGTACTGAACTTTATGGCGTCAAGAGAGATCGCCACCAACATCCGGAATCCTCAAAAGGACTCTTCGCCCGTCCACTCTGAGGTGTGGGTCGTGCAATACTTGAACTTCAGAAAGGTGTGCAACGCTTGCTTCTTTGGGCCATGCCGAAAGCAACACAAAATCATCTATAGCTCCTTCAATGCTTCAACTTTGTCTATGGATGTAGGTCCATCTTCTTCAAGAATCTCCAAGGATGAAAATTCTTGAAACCACTTCCAACACAAAAACATGAACATACAAATTCCATGTAAAGTGACTGGAAAAACTCTTGTCTTTTCTAAAGACTCTGCATGCAATGTAGATGAACAAAGAGACGGAGTGTCAAACCGTTCACCACACACATGCAAACAATGAGATCGAATCTTTCTCTTCTGATCTAAATCAATCAACTGTGGCAATTCACAACGAAAATGCCCATGCTTGGTGCTCATACTTTCTTGTGCTCTTTCTACAATTGTGTCGTGCCAAGGAAGAGACATGGAATGTGACTTCCATGAATGCATGCTTTTCAGCTTTTCATGAGAAATCCACATACATCCGTACTCATTCATCAGTGAATCGTGCTCAACCAACAATATGTCATGCCTATGACAAGGGATCACATAAAGAGGATGACTAAAATACAGGAAACGATCACGAATGAAATACTCGAACAATGCGTGCTGACTAATCATGCGAACACATAGTACTTCCTGTGGGGGTTCTTTGGACCTAGGCTCGAGAGCCAAGATCGGTTCTTCCGGAGCTAGTTCTTTTTTAGGGAGTTCTTCCTGAGGGAGTTCTTTGGACCTCGACTCGAGAGCCAAGATCGGTTCTTCGTGATTGAACAAATCTGCCAATGAGATTAGCTTCACTAGAAAAAGTATCCACTAACACATCATCCTTGTGAACAATCACATCTGGATCATGCCAATCATCATCATGTAATTCATCATGCTGGTGAGAAATCACATCTTGATCAGGCAAATCATCATGCTTATCATTATCATTCAAATAATCATGCTTATCATTGTCATTCAAATCATCATGCTTATCATCATGCAAATCCTGTGTGTCATGCTTTAGAGAAGAAGAGACTGAAAGAGTCTCCTTTTCCCGAATCTCTTGCATATGTGCCTCTACTTGAGAAAAGAATCGGAACAAGGCCGCTTTCCTTTCGTTGTGCTCATGCTCTATGGCTGCCATTCTTTCTTCGTGTACACGCTCTATTTCTACATTTCTTGCTTCGCGTTCTAACTTCCTATCCATCATCATCTTGTCGAAAACCTCCATAGGAGTTAGTGCAATCAAAGGGAGAGGGTCAGAAAAACCTCCTGGTGGGGAAAATTCTTCTTCGCCACTTTCATGCTCATCACCTCCGTGCCAAGTATCCATTCCGCTTCGGGTGATGACCATCCACTGAAGACTTGGGTTCTTAAGTTCACGAGGAAATTGGGTTCTTGTGGGTCTTGGGTTCTTGGGTTCTTGAGTTCTTGAGTTCTTGAGGTTCTTGAGAATCTCGAGTTCTTGAGGTTCTTGAGGGTCTTGAGTTTCTTGAGGTTCTTCTTTCGCTTGCAATCTGTGTTAGAGAAGGATCTTCTCTTCACCCGAGCTCTTCTCTTTTCCGCGGGTGCACCCTTTGGCGGCCTTGCTCTCACACCAAGGTTGCTTTTTCCCACCTCACGTCGATTGGCCGACCGCTAAGTGCACGGTTCGCTCTCAATGAGTGAAAAGAGGCATAAGGGGAGACTGGACAAGCCCTTCTTTCTTGGGTTTCCTGTCACTCTTCAAAAACACGATTAGGAATTGACACGCCCAAGTGGACTTGGGTTACGTGCGATCGCAACAAGCAAAAACAAATTATGTGGTTCTTGTGGTTCTTTCCTCGAGTGATACAGAACACTGCCAAAGCTCTGATACCAATGTAAGGTGCAGTGGAATGAATGTTGAACTTTGCTCAAGATGAGTGCTCCGAACTATGCTCAAGGTTCCTTTTACTTACGAAAGGGAGAGCCTTCGTTCCTTTAGTGAGAGAGTGCAATGGACACAAACAAAGTGATGAACACTATGAATGAAGGTGATGAAACTGAGAGATAGAGAGAGAAGAATACGACACTAGAATGTTGTCAAAACCCTCCTGCGAAGGCCCCACTCTCTATGGCGAGAACGGTCTACTTATGATTGCAAAAATCTCTACAATGCTTGGACTTGCCGACGATGTCGACGACAATGAGGACGACGACGAGACGGGCTAAAATCTGAAAATGCTAATGGCTGAAATCTGCAAATCTTGTATCTGTTGAATTCTGACTCTATGTCGATGACGATGTCGATGGCGACGGTACGACGATGACGCGCTGAAAACACAGATGCTGAAATCTGTGTTTTTCGGGCTGAATCTGCAAACTTCGTGGGAACTGATCGTGGGGCGAGGATCTGTTGCGGGAAGGTGAGATCTACGAGGTTCAGGACTTGTACCGCGATGTCTGACTATTGAAAATTGAGAACGCTGGTCCTTCTTGAGGTCTTGTCGCAAAGATCTACAAAAACGCTAGGCCTCTTGCTGATCAAAAATGCTAGTGCTGAAACTGTATTCTGCTGCAAAAACACTAGCCTCCAGTTGTTGCAAACTGCTGACGCTAGGGCTAAACTGTTGTCTCTGCTAACTCCGAGCTGTCCTTGATGAAAAACGTTGGGCTGATGTTGGGTCTATGGCTAAAAACACAAGGTTTATCACCGGTGGCGGGTCTTGTTGAGAAGGTGCCTATTGAACGCGAAGTTCATGTTGCCTCTTCTGCTAGAAAGTGCTAGCGCTAGGTTTCTATATATACAAACTTAGTAAATTTGCCCTACCTGGTTCCCAACAAAAGTCACTTAAAAATAATAAGTGAAAAATATCAAAAATAGAGAAAATAGGTTCAATGCACTGGAAAATGCTCCTGATGGATTCTGCTGGTAATGTCGATGATCATGCTGTGTGCAACGAGAGGATATGCATCTACTCTACATGCCTGGACATGCACGATCTATGAACAGACTCACAAAAGTGCCAAATCACTTCCTATTCTAGGCTGACTTGACTGAACTGAACCCTGGTCATGATGTAGCTTGTCCACGGACACATAGGGTTGGATGTGTCACGTGACAGCGACTAGTGGAAATGAGGTGATTTTGGGCTACCTTGGATATCTATACTCGAACTTCCCAAACTATTTTTTCTCAAATTTTCCTGTTAGTCCTACTAGGCCGTGAAATCTATGTTAAACTTAAAATGTCCTCAATCGGATTTCGGTAGCTCATTCTGTAAGAATTTGCGAAAGTAAGCCTTGGCAACCTAATTTAGGCTTCCCGCTTCCATCTATTGATTTGATTGAAATTTTTTGTGTCTGTCTATCTTGTCCTTTTAATCATAAGCGTATCTTCAGTTTCTCCGTCTGAGCTCATTTGCTATTTATTATTAATTTTTGACCTGCTTATTGAAAAAATCAAAGAAAATAATAAAATACGCTAAAAAAACAGAGTGAAAATCCAATAAATAGAAAATTTAATTGGAAAATACAGCTTTATTGTTTTTTGGTGCATTTTTTTATTTTTAAGTCTCAATATTTAGAAAAATGATAAAAATAATCAAAAAAGATCATTTTTTTATAATTTTTTGATCGTATATACATTATTTACACTCATCAAAGAGATGTTATCAATTAACTTTTTCCTGTTGATGATTCTGTAAGCGTATTATCAGGTAGTTTTGTAAAAAATCACACGTTAACATCAAACTTTTTTCTCCCTCTTCAAGCATTGCCCTTAATTACTTAGTTCCTTTCCACCCCTCCTAGATGGCGTACTCCGAGACAATTGTGTGCATGGGTTGAACAATCGTGTCTATGCATAGCCTTGGTTGTCTCTATCATGCTTTTAAGATCAATGCATTTCAAACCATTATATTGTGCAAGAGTTGGGTCTTGAGTAATTAACTCAAGGGTTTCTGATGTCGAGGTTTTCTTTTGTTGTCTCCCAAAGAGAAAATCTTGTAGCTTGTGTGCTCTTTGCTTTATTGTACCGTCAAGATGCTTTGGCACTCTGATTTCCTGAGCCGTCGGTATCAATATTGGTGATTGTCGAGCTTTTACCCACCATTGGTATCTTGGTTTTTCTTCAATGAAATGTTGTGGTTGAGTGTTTTAAGATTTAACCCTCCACTGCTTCATCGGTTTTACAGTTTGCGGTGAAGATAAGTGCTTTTTTCTCCAAATCCATTTTGTTTTAGGTTCCCTACTCAAAGTTTCTCTTCTTTGTGTTTTGAACCTTGGAACCATCTTTGACACAGTAGATGATGTTTTGGACACCCAAATTTGAATCGGTTTGTCCTTAAGTTGTGCTTCTGGTACCCAAATGTGCCTGATTGCTGCATGGTTTTCTCTGCTGGTAACCTCCTTTCCATTCCACTTTGCTTGGTGCAATTGGAACAATGAGTTGTCCGCCTTTAGGTAATAGCTTGAGCTGATTGGAATCACAATTGGTACTGCCTTGTACGTCCGCATCCATGAGATTCCAAGAATCATTGTTTCATTCATGTGTTCATCTGGTAAGCATACAAATTGATGAGGGCATGAACATCCATGTACTATCACATTTAAGTTGACTACTCCCCAATGTCGGTGTTGGGTTCTTGTTGCATCCCTTAATAGTCGATATTCCTCCTGTCAAAGACTGACTTGTTGCTTTCTTGTATGTGGAATAACTCACTGCATTTACTCGAGCTCCTATATCGATCAATGCATTGTGCTATGATTGTTCAGTTGTACTTTGATGCGAAGGTCCATCATTCATCATCTGTTGATACTGCATCTATCTGTAATTTCCATAGTCGGTCATCTAGTTTCAGAGTGTTGATGGCAATAGGTATTTGTTGATTTTTGAGACCAGCTTTCCTTTTGAGTACTCGGAGGCGAGCTTCCTCTTGGACTTCATCAATGATGTGATGTCGTTTTATCTTTCTTTGCTTTGCTGCATACATCCTTTCTAGCAATTCATTGATAAGTGAAAAATTGTACTTCTTTAAACGGCATCCACTAATCCAATTAGCCATTGGTTCACTATCTAGGGTGGACAACTTGACTGCTCCACTTTGAGATACTTCTTCAATGATAAACGGTCCGTTTCCCTTTTTCTTAAACTTGGGAATGTGTTGCTTAAGGGAATAGACTAAAACTAAGTCCCCTTTTTTGAAGATTTTTGTAACTAGATGGGAATCAAAAAATTGTTTTTGTTTCCACTTTTGTGCATAGATGTGAGCTGTGAGCTACAGTTGTTAGCCTTTGCTCATCAAGCTTTTCTAAATCTTCAAGTCTCTCTAACAATTCATATTCAGTCCACTCAAGATTCTTAGCTACCCTTAGTGTCGGAATAGAAATTCTATCGACAGTATGGCATCAAGACCATAAGCAAGGTTAAAGGGTGTAGCATTTAAAGCTATTTTGAATGAAACTCGATAAGCTCATAGAGCGGCATGGAGATTCATTTCCCAACCCGTCTGTCCTGAAGTAACCACTTTAGTCATTACCGAGCTAAGAATTTTATTCGTATGCTCAACTTGTCTATTTGCTTGTGGGTGATAGGGAGCCAATTTGTTATGGATGACCATAAATTCATTAAGCAGATACTCAATTACCTCATTGAGGAAATGAGTCCCCCTATATCTGACAATTTCTATTGGCCGTCCATATCACATTCTCATACAAGAATACAATTGTGGTTCTTGCATCATTCTTTTGAGTTGCTTTAGCCTCGACCCACTTGGTCAAATAGTCTGTAGCTTGGGTTCTATAAGCAAGTGGCTGTATTGACCCAACAAAGTCTAAATCCCATTTTGCAAGAGGTCTAGCCCCCATCATTGGTCTTAAGGGCATGCTATCTACACAGGTTGGCATTTTCGCTCGTTGACATGCATCACACCTTTGAACATATTCTTTGGCATCTGCAAAAAGTGTTGGCCACCATATGCTTGTCACTAAGATTTCTCTTGCAGTGGTTTCACTAGAAAAGTAACCTCCAACTAATTCAACGTGTGCTTGTTCTATAATGGAAATATATTCGTCTTCATTTGCGCAAAGACGCAGATGTTGATATTTACCTCTCCGATACAATTGGTTTCCAATAAGAGCATAGTTTCTTGCTTTAGTTTCAATTGCTCTTTGGCGGCGTTTACTCATATCCTCAAGAAATGTTTGGCTCGACAAGTAAGTAACTAGATAGTTACTTCACTTAGGAACGAGTGATATTTGGAACAATGTCACATAAGGTATGGGTGCTTGTTTTTTACATTGAGGACATTGTTTTATAAAAGAATGAACATCCCTCCTCATAGTTGACCAAAATACTCCAAGTCTCAAGATCCGTTGCATAGTTTGGTCTTCTGCAAAGTGAAGTCCTACTATGGTAATATGTACTTGGCTTAGGTATTGGGTTTTCTCCTCATGATTACGCATAAAAGCATTATTCTATCTCGATTTCTTTTGTACAACCTTCCTGCTAGTAATTGATATATAGCCGATCGCTCAATTAATCCAATTGTAATAGGAAGTGGTATTTTCAAATCCACTTGAGCTACGGTCATCAAGGATACCATGTTCTTCGACCATCGAGGTATCATTTCGATGGAGAATAGATATGCATCTGATAGATCATCGTCTACTCCCTTGGGTGGTTCTCCTATCATAATCCTTGACAAATGATCTACTCTTTGATGAGTGGTGCCCTTTTTCACAACTACAGTGAAATCAAATTCCAACAGAATGATGAATCATCTCACTATTTTTTCTGTGTTGCACGGCTTGTTGACCAAGTACAATAAGGCTTGGTGGTCTACAAAGAACACAAATTAGTTTGGTAATAGGTAATGTCTATACTTTTTCACGGTATAGATCATCCCTAATCCTTCCCTTTCTGTGGTTGTATAGTTTTTCTTTGCCATTCAGTTGTCTGCTAGCAGAAGAAATAGAAAAATCAATTTTCTCATCTCTTGGTTGAGCTAGTATACATCCAATGGCAAATTGGAAGCATCTACATGTATGTGGAATATCTTATTCCAATCTGGTGCTTTCAATATTGGAGTTGAAGTGATAGCTTGCTTAAGCTTCATGGAGGATTCTTCACACTCATCAATCCATTCAAAGAGTGTAATCAAGTTGTACATGGGTTTTGCAATTATAGCATACATATAAATGAATCATCTGTAATATCCACAATGTCCCATGAAAGCTTGAACCCCTTTGAATGTTGTCGGTCTAGGCAAATCAACAATAACATGAATTTTGTCCATATCATTAGCTATGCCAATTTTAGTTTTTCTACCTTAAATGTGCACTTTCCAAAATTTGTCTATATTTTTCGAATACCTTTTTGAGGTGTACAAAATAGTCAGCTCGGATTGATGAATGTACGCATAGATCATCCATATATACTTCCAAGAAATTCCAAATATATTCTTCAAAAGTATGGCTCATCAATCTTTGGAAGATGGCACGAGCATTAGTTAACCCAAAAGGCATTATCTGATAGGCAAAAACACCCCATTCAATTGCAAAAAGACAGTTTTATGTTGATGTTTGGGGTCAACTAAAAGTTGATTGTATCCCGAAAAGCCATCTAAAAAGCTGTAAGCTTCTTTTCCTGCAACTCGTTCTGAAACATGCTCAGTGATTGGAAGAGGAAATTTGTCTATAATGGTAGCTACATTCACTTTCTTGAGATTGACACACGCTCTTAATTTTCTATTTTTCTTGGGTACTACCACAATTGGAGACACCCAATTTGTGTGTTCAATTTCATAGATGAATTCGGCTTCCTTTAGCTTTTCTATCTCTTCTTTGATCTTCCTGACAAACGTCTCATTATAAGTGTATGACCTTTGTCTGCTTGGTTTTGCATCATCTCTCATCGGTATGGTATGTTGACAGATTTCTGGATCAATATCCTTGAGATTTTTATAAAACCAAGCAAAGATATCTCGGTATCCTTTAAGTAAGCTTAACAAAAGCTTTTCTTCTTCTTCAGTCAAGTTGTTTGCAATGTAGGCAGGTCTAGGCTCTTCTCTTGGTTCGGCCAGATCTATCTTTTTTGCATTTTCCTGTCCTTCGTAGGACTTGCCCTATTTTTGTAATTCTCTGACAGGTTGTTCGACTATGATTTTTCGGTCTTGGAGAGTATATTTCTTGTAATGGGATAGAACACTCATTACATTTTTACCTTCCTCCTCAGTGGTTTCTATTTCAGTTGTATATATCTCCTTTAGAGCTTTCTTCAACTCTTGATACTTCTTTCTTCATTCAACTCGTGTCATGGTTGAATCCATGTTCTGGTATTTGAATTTTGCTTGAGTTTCTTTTCTCGTTTATCTCAATGTTCTTGATATTTTTTGTTTTTTGTTTAAAATATATCTACCAGTGATTTTGTCTTTGACACAATCATGGACATAAAGTCCATGTGTCATTTTCTATAAGTGCATCATATTCTGATTCCATGGTAGCCATCCAATTTTTTGAATTTTGTGCTTCATCAAAAGACAGAGGCTCCTCAACATCATGTAAGCTAAACACAGCCAAAGTATAACAATTTGATGCATAAGATGCATGGCGAGAACCTGAACGAGTACGACTAGACAAAGGTGCATCCAATTTACTGTCACGCAAAGTGTGCACCAGCCATTTTGGCATACCTCTAGCCTGCTCATTTTCAGCCCTTTCCTCATCAAGTACATCATGTACATCTCCATCTGTAATAGGCTGATCTAAAACATTTTCAGAAACCCCCATAAACTGTACATTTGCCTCATTGGAACTTACATTCGTATTTCCACCACTGAAAAGAGGCAACAAAGTGTCATAAATGTCCTGTGAGCTTACATTATTGTCTCTAGTACATGACAGCAAGGGCTGAACAGAATCTTCCACAAACACTACATCCCGAGAGACCAGAATACGTTTTGTTTGCGGATGATACAACCTGTAACCTTTGCTTTCAGCACTATAACCAACAAAAATACATTTGACAGCCTTATCATCCAATTTTCTATGCTGCACTTGTGGCACCAAAGCATATGCCAAACAGCCAAAAACACGCATGTGCTCAATAGAAGGCTTTCTATCATGCCATGCTTCATATGGAGTAATAGACTGCAAAGCTTTCGTAGGACACATGTTAAGTACATAAGTGGCACACATGATGGCCTCAAGCCAAAAAGAATGCGGCAAAGCTTGACTTTTGACCATACATCGTGCCATTTCCGTCAGTGACTTGTTTTTTCTCTCAGCAACACCATTTTGCTGAGGTGTATAAGGCACTGTACATTGGTGTTTTATCCCACGACTAGCCAGAAATGCATTAAATTCATGAGACATATACTCCCCTCCTCGATCGGAATGGAGGGTGCCCATAGTACATTTCGAGACATTTTCAGCCATAGCCAGAAATTGTTTGAAGCACATAAAAACTTTGGACTTTGTTTTAAGCGGAAATACCCATGCATGCCTAGAGTAGTCATCAATGAAAGTCACGAAGTACAAGTAATTGCCCAAGGACGGAGTTTGCATGGGCCCACAAACATCACTATGCACAAGCTGCAAGCTGCATGTGGCGCGAAATGAACCATCCTTTGGAAATTTAGAACGTTGCATCTTACCCAAAATAAAGCCTTCACAAACATGTTTGACAGGTGCTTCAAGAGGCGGCAAAGAAGCAACCATATCAAATTTATGCAAACGCAGCAAACTAGCAAAATTCAGATGACCAAAACGTGCATGCCAAAGTTTTGCATCTGAAATAGCCCTTGAATCTGCAACAGCATTTGCAAAAATTTTGTCCACACACGTCATACAAAGTGAGCTTATACAGCCCACGGCACAAAAGCCCAGATGCAACAATTTCATCACCAAAAGTGAGATCATGAACTGTACATCTGTCATCCACAAATTTGACTACAATTCCAAGTCTAGCAAGTGCGGATACAGACAAGAGATTCTTCTTGATCCCAGGTACATAAAGTGCATCAACAAGTGTGAAGGAACTGCCATTAGCAGCAGTGAGCACAATCTTTCCAACTCCCTGAACTGGATAAGAGGCGTTTTTGGCACAAGTTACGGAATTCCCATGAGGGACACACTCGAGAGAGGTAAACAATTCAAGATGTGAGGTAATGTGCTTTGTAGCACCACTATCGAAATACCACACATGTGAATCTGCAGCAACTGACAAGCATGCATCATGGACAGCAGGATTGTAAGTGCACTTTGTGCTAAAAGCCCATTCTGCATCAACATCAGCATTACAGTCTCCTTTCACAGAAGACTCAACGATGGCTGCATTTGTAGTGGAACCAGCATTTACAGTGGAACCACCCTCTTTCTTCTTAGCCTCTTTGGCCTTCAACTTAGGACACGACTTGATCAAGTGATCATTGGCTTTACAATAATGGCAACACATCTTCTTTTTGCCCTTATCACTAGAATTGCTAGACTAAGTACTGCCAGCAAAAGCATTAGGAACATAATTTTTTCCACTCGCAGCAGAAATTTCTGTTTGTGCTATATAGCACAGGTTGTTCTTGCTCCATTTCTCCTATTTTCAGGCAGTTTTCACATCAGGTGCAGCATTTACCATGGCTCACAACAACAACAAAGTCTGCAAAAAATGGCACTGACAGAAATTTTGCACAAAATGACGAAATAGCCTGTGCAGTACTGTCTGTAGTGTCGACCTGCGAGCGCTTGCCAAAGCTTATTGAAATCGGAAAAAGTGAGCAGGCGTGTGCTGGAGCAACTGGCGACTAAGCCCGGGAGGATGTGACTTGCTCTGATACCAATTGTTGGAATTAGGGTTGCAGAGAAACACACACAGCTTGGAGAAGACGAAGGAAGCTCAAGGCACACAATGGAGAGTGTGTTACTTAGTGTACAATGGAAAGATTGATAGCCCTAGAGTGATGGGCGTATATACAATGCACGAGGGAAAAAACCTCCTAAAGAGGGAAAAAATGCCTCGGCGGTCCTAGTGTGTTCATACACATCACTACCACATGTATATGGTAACAATACATTTTGCTTCTGCTTCTCTTGGTCTTTTGAGATGAAATTTTAGTATTCTCCGAATCATCAGAGAAGTTATGTTTCTTTTTTTTAGCCTGTGCTCTAGTGATTATCTTGATTTGAGCAATCAGTTCACTCTCAGATAAGCTACTTGGTATCACTTGGACTACATTCACTACCGTTTTACCCTTGTTTAAAGGATTTTTTGAACAATATTCAGGGAAGTGTCCTCCCTTTTTGCAACATTGCATACAAAAAGCTTCAACTGGCTTAATGTTCTTGCCAGGCTCTGGGCATTCATTTTTTCAATGATCATTTGTACCACAGTTATGACAGTTTCCAGTTCTTGGCTTAATCATGGGTCTTACCATAGGAGGTCTAACACCTTGATTAGGTACATAGTACATTGGTGCAAGTTCTGGTGTAGTATAAGTCACAAGTTCTTCCATTAGTGGTGGATGTGAATCAATCCAATCTCCTTCTACCACTACTGTAGATGAATCAGGTTCAGCATAGGGTGTAAAAGGCACTAGTGTTTGTTCATCTATGACTCCATCTGAATACATGTACTTTACAGGCACTGCATTATGTCCTGGATATGGAGGTTGTTGACCCAACACGGGTTGAGGTCTTTCTATACCCATCGGTGGTCTTTGAACTGGGGCCATATTTGGCTAATATCTGTACATGGGTCGTCCTTGTGCCTCATAGGCACGTATTGAACATTCCCATCATACTTTGGTCAGTAATAGCACTCATTGGTCTCATGGTTGGTCCATTTACCCTCGCTTGCACACCATTTTTGCGGCCTAATTGGTTGTCCCTGTTGAGGTATCCCTTGTCCTCGTTCCCTCATAAGTGCTTTTTGCATGTTATTCATCATGCCATTCATCCTTTTGAGCATATCTTCTATGGCTGTAAGAGGTGCTGCAGCAGCCGTTCCCACTTGTGCTGGTTTGGTGGATGTTGTTTTCTCGCTTTAGTATCCTTATGGACATCTTCTTCATTGAAAATATCACAATTGTCTCCTAAGTCAATAGCATCTGACACACACTCCTCTAGGGTCATATGCTTCTTACTATACAGTATAGCATGAAGTTCCTTGTTTAGCAGTCCGTCTAGAAACAATGATACTTATCTTTCTTCTGCAGGTATTTCTAGCTATGGACATCTTGTATTGTTTCATTTTAGTTGCACAATCCCTAATAGACTCACCTTGTTTTTGTTTGAAGCTATAGATTTGAGCTATCGTATTATGTTTGATCCCTGTTTTGGAACATGCAGCTACAAATCCTTGAGCTAATATATTTAAGTCCATGATTGACCTTGGTGGAATGTTTTGGAACCATGTCAGTGCTTTTCCTTCTAATGTCATTCCAAATCCCTCGAATTGAGTATGGAAATCAAATATGCCTTTTGCTCTTAACACTTGCTTAAAGCTTGCTAAGTGGTCATATATCTCTCCAAGTCCACTGTATTTTTTGATCCATTTTTTAAAATCAACTGGTCTGACACGCCTATTTGGTTCAACTCCTTGCAGTTGGTCTTGTTTCGAGTCCTTCAAACCAGTCTATTGAAAATAGTGACTCATGTAGCCCTGGACTGGCTTTAGTGTCACCCGGTTTTCTTCGTGATGAGGTGGTTTCAGGTTTTTTAACATTACTCTCAAAATATCTTTCGCGGAGTTCATCTCTTGGAATAGTTTCTGATCCTTGGTCCAATATCCAATTCCTTATGGAGTACCCTTGGTATTTGGTTTGTTCCACCTCCTCATGACTCATCATAACAAAGTTATTGTTATAACAGTTTCTAAATAGGTAGGTTGATAGATCTGTTGATCCCTTGTCTTTGATTTTGAAGATATAGATGATCTTCATGGGTGTTAACTGTCTTGATTTGGCATGAGAAGTCCATAGAAGATCTTTGACGTTTCTATCCTCCCAACAATAGACTCTAATCCTCGAATTATCCGTACTAAGCCGTTTCAAACACTTCAAATCAACATAATCGTATCCCTCGATTCTAAAGTCAGTGGTCCTTCTTTTGCTCCCCGTCTGGAATTATGGTATTTACTTCTAACCCCCATTTGTCTATCACGTCAGGGTTTTCAACTTATAAATACTAACTTTCATTTTTGTCCATGTACATTTTTTCTTGTTTGTTTGTCCTAATTTCCTCTTTAAACTATATGTCATGGTCATCAATGCAAATGGCATACTCTTCATTAGGATCCAGGTAAACCTGAGCTCCATAGCGATTAGTTTTATAAAAAGAGAGTATGTGTGTATATTGCACTGTCGTTCCGGTTTCTAAATGAGTTGAATAGGAAAACATTTCAGATGTTGATTCTGAAAAAGTGTTTGAGACTTCTTCAAAGATACTATCCAAGTGATCTCCTTGGTTCACACTCTCTTTGATGGATACTCTACTAACGGTCTCTCCAAATATGCCTTGATTTGCTAGTATACGACCAGATCTAAGGTTTATATAGACTTGTGAAACCCTGGATAGAGTACTTACCGTCGGATTGACTTGTTATCAACTTCTTCCACTTGACTTGATTGCGACTTCTGTTAAGCTTTCAATTCCTTATTTGCAACCTGATTCATGTATTAGTTTTAATCAAGTTAGTTATTCTTTCACCAAAACTGTACAATTTTTACTAACTATGGTGACTGGTCTATGTGTATCACTTCAATTTGAGCTAGGTGAGTCAAGAATTGAGACTTTCAGATTCTACGTTTGCAAAAGGCTAAAAAACTAATTTGCAACCTGAAAACTGAGTGAACATGTACTAATTTGGATCCGATTAAATCAAAAATTTTACGGTGGCCTTGTATTATGTTGGTCTAACATTGTACAAGTTCAAAAGTCAAATAAGTCTGTCTCTATGTATCAGTAGAGACAATAATCGGGATTATTTACTTTTCTTAGTTTTTTACATTTTTTGGCTTGATTGACAAAGTATGCAACTTGTTAAGGTCTCTGGACAAGTTTCACTAAGTTTGAATAAAATTTGTTTAAGTTATCAACTGTTTCATGTCCGCAGACTCAGTTTTCAAAAATCTAACTTAAGTTTCACTTTTGTGCTCAAAATTTCACTAAATTTGATTTATGTGGTCTACTTAATATGTTTCACCTTGTGGTATACTCAAATGTGCAAAAATGCCTAGTTTTATAACAGATGTGAATAATCGTGATTATTTACTCCTATTATTTTTATATAATTTTTTGCCACAATCTTGACACAAATTTGTTAAGCAACTCAACTTAAGCTCCTTAACCACTTTTATCAAGTTTAGATAACTTCTATTCAAATGGTCAACATTTTTGTGTCTGCAAACTGACTTTGCAAATTTGGCCACAATTTTCATCCCAATGATCCAATTCTTACCAAATCTGATTTGTGAGCTTAAGATAACATGCTAAAACTAGTGATATGCTAGGTTGATCAAAAAAGTTAATAAATACAACAAAAGTAAATAATCACGATTATTTACTTATGACAAATTTTTGCATCTTTTTTATCAACTGAGCATGTACACTTGTTTTAACACCTCAATATAAGTGTATGAGTCAAGTTTCATTAAGTTTGAACAAAAAATTTTCAATTTACAATCAAGTTCTAGACAATCAATACAGAATTCAGTTTTTACCAAGTTTTTGATCAGTTTGGTGATCCAAATTCTATGGACCTTTACAAAAGATGTTTGTACACATGCAGAGTCTAGTATCGACCTTCGTCACTTATGAGTTGAAAGTAAATAACCGCGGTTATTTACTTTAGACCTAAGATCAACACTTTTATTAACTTTTTACTTTTTTATGAGCTATCTTAAACCTTTGAGTCAAGTTAAAACTTGATTTAACCTAAAATATCAAGAAAAAGTAAATAATGAGTTATTATCAACTCTTGAGATTTTACCTCGAATGCGTCCATAAGCTTACACACTGGTTCATACAACTTTTAAAGCATACTCTCCAATCGGATTCAGTGTTTGACAACCTTCTGGTGCTTTTTCCAATCGTAGACCTGGATTTTTGCAACTACACATAAACTCACAATTAATCCTTTTGGAGCGACCAATTTTTTGAGATTTCACCTTGGATTCTACTTACTCTACTCTTAAGTTCTACTGCAATGGAATTATAAAAAGTGTCCAAAAACATTCGTTTTTTTGTTTTCATGGTTTTTTTGAGCTTTGATCATAAAACTTATCTGGTCAACCAATCATTCTCAAAATCTTAATTTAATCCTACAATTCTAAAAGATACTTAACAAGTACAACTTACTTTCAAGCTACCTCTACACAACAAAAAACGACAATCTTTCACTATGCGATTTTTTTAAAAACAAATTTTTGACTATTAAAAAATCCTAGAGGAAGTTAATAGATAACTTCACAAGACGATTGTGTTTTTTTTTACTTCAGATCTCTTCGATTCTCGACGACACCAAATGTAAGATGGATGTTTAACCTCACTTCTGTCTTGTAAGAGATGTAACAAGAACCACAAATATAATTGCCAATCCATAGGACGAAGATCAATAGATAGTGCATAGACTATAAAAGATTGTCACTTTCTTGAAAAACAACAAACAACTCTCATCTAATTCAAGTTAGACTCATAACTGAAATCACCAAAAGCTAGTCACTCATTGACAAACAAATTACATCCATTGCAACATCAAACGACATCTAAACATTACAAAACTCCTACGACATGTTTATAAAATCTAAACACATATTTATTATTTCAAAACTCACTTTAGATTAAATACTAAAATCACGATTATTAACAGCAATAAGTTTGACTTAATCGTTTTCGACCAAGACTACATCTGAATGCTTAACAATGGTATCTCAATACCTGGCCTATATTTATTTTATGATTTTGAGACTTAAATTCCTAATTATGAAAATTAAGCCACGGATCGACAATGCTAAAGCTTCAAATTATCGTGAAATGTTTACGTCAATACATAGAGCTCTTGCCTATGCTTGAAACGCAATAAAAGATACTGCAATGGCATCTAGAAAAATAGTAAAAAGCACGAAAAGAGAAATGAGCGCCATCAACTCACGTTGTGTTTCTATTATCCAAAACTTATAGATAAACTTACAAAAATTGACTTTTATACCTTAACCAAAGTTTTTGTGATCAAAACTAATAATTTTAAGACAAACTAAACATAGATTGATACAATCTAAAAGCCTGTAACCTCAACTCATCAATTACAATGTTTGTCCAAAAAAGCAACCCAGTCGCTTCAATAACCCTATCCCTTTGTATCAACAACCCTATCGCTTCACCTTGTCAATACAACCACTCATGGTTCTACCTAGACCTACCATCTGTTGGACCTCTGAGCCCAACCTCCATAGCTTGCTTGTACATTATACATCCTTTGCACCACCCGAGAAGACTCACATAACTCTTTGAATGGGCTACACATTCCCCTTTTGGCTTGCCACACACCTTTGACAAAAATATACTTTTGAAAATTTTCGTTTTGCTTCAATACCCGTACCCTTTAAAAGGGGACTTTTTAGGTTAGACCCCTCCCTTCCACTTTATCCCTTATCTTGTTCACACCTACCCATTTTTCCCTCCTCCAACAACGCTCCTTTAAGCTTTATCTTAAGCTTTTGACGTCATTTTGGGACTTGAAGAAGCTGTTTAAGTTTCGCATATACTTAAAGTTTAATGCAACAATAAGACATTGCTTAATTACATTGTCTTACAATAAATGTTTGTCTTAGAATATAAATATTTGAACCACTTTCAAGTCGATAAAAAACTCACCAATATAGCTATGGTGGTGCCAATGTCTACCAATGAACACCAAAGAACAAGTACTACACTAAAATATATAACACAACCATGGAGCATCATTGATGACAAATGTACTAGCCTTATTCACATCAACTCTGACATAGAAAGGCCTCCAAGAGTTAGATAAAGGGCTACATGAGAAACAAACCCAAGGAGATTTGAAATGGAAAATCCAAGGATTAGCATGTGATGATTTATGCATAACGTCAATATATATCACATCCATATATATCACATTGGAGCCAAATACAAATAGGACATGCCCTAAATCCGAGGAAATAAGATAATTAGATCCTTACAAAGGGAGAAAAACCAAGAGTGAGGATAATCTAAATACTTTATGGAATATATTCAATCACTCATCAATTATGTTTCACAAAGCATAAGTATCACTAAAAATTGCCGACATGCAATCAAAGGACTTGAAAACTAGCACTACATATCTAGAGTAAGTCATGTAACAAGCCATCGACAAAATTGCCTTTGATTACTGGAGATACAACTAAAATTTGAAAGATGCCACTTCGTATAGAGCCTAGGCTTTTACACATCTACCTTAACCACTAGGTTACAAACAATTTCTTATCAAATCATCAGTTCACTTTGCAATCTACTAAATCATTCCTCAACCGAGATGAGACATGTCAAGGACATGGAAGTAGGGAGATGGTTCAAAGCTCCTGGAGTAACATGAGCCTAGCACAAATGGGTTCATTCGTAGCTTGAGCAAAAGATTCACCCAGAGAACTGAGAGACAAAATGTACACAGCAAAAATTAGATGTTACTTACACTGCAAAAAGCTGATGGAAGCCAAATATAGACGCAGCTCAGAAAGGCTTGCACTATAAGACCTTTGCAATCCAAAGCCATCCAAAGCCAAGAACCTGTCTTGTTCAAGGGTACACGATTGTTACAGGAAAAGGAGGCAATCAAATGCAGCAGATTTCCTTCCCTACACAGTACCCTCACCCATTGCACTTGGTCCACTTTTTAAAATAAACCACAGCTTTAACTTAACATCAAACTGGACACATAGAACTTGGGAGTTTTTTGGGTTTGATATTAACTCAAAAGCTCAATACAATGGACGACTTTCCTACCGATATTCACATTAAACAATTGATCACTAGTATTGAGCAATGTGAGATTGAGCAATCTACTCATGTAGGGAGACTCAACAAATTTAAACATAATCAAAGGACAATGATTAGCTCAATAAACTCCAAAACTAGATCTAATACCCCTACTCTATATTGATAAGATCACCAAATTAAATACGACTCTTAATCCAAGGCAATGTGCAAGCACCCTAGGCAACAACTGCAGGGAGCTGTAGCCAAGCCAAATCTCTCTTCATTTAGGATAACTACCGAACCATCCATGGAGGAATATTTGAAGCACATAACAAGCCATACATGACTCACTCACAGAGCTGTGCTAGCGAGGATAAAAATATGCGACAAAAAAGCAAAGACTAAAATACTAAGCAAATGTGAATACACAAACAATTAACGCAAAAGCCCAGACTCTAATTGACAATTGACAAACAAGCCTAACTGACACCATTTCAGCATTAAAAAAGTCAATTAGTACAATGAAATTAGAGGGTCACAACTAGGAAGTAACCCCGTCAAATGTTCGGATACAGATAGACATTGAACTGCAACGTCCAAGAATTAGCAAGAAAGGATTAGGCTAACCACTGAAATGAGTGTATGAAGTTGAGGTCAACAATCAATTGGACATGAGACCAACACACAAAAAGGTGTGTTTAACAAGCTGAGGCAACAACCAATTGGACATGAGACGACATACAAAGAGCAACATTAAACACTGGGACAATACAAACACTTCAAGAAACAAGAGACGATACCACCTGAAAGGCTAAAACAATAACTGTCACCCAAGATAGACTTCACACGACAAGGTCAAAACACTCACGTCGTGCTGATTATTCTCATGCACGATCCACCAAGCCAAAGTACCTTCACATTACCATCTCACTTCCGAATAGTAAATAGAGCTGCATTCCAAGGCTGGACAGCCATGACAAGGTGGCAGGCAGATATTGGCTGAGCCAAAGGAGGAAGCTGGGCTCAAGTGCTTGTATAGGCGGGCATTTCCCCTTGGCCACGTTTCATAACTCCAATGCCAATTGCAATAGGAGATGCCAGAAGGCATTCAAAGTCCTCAAACTCTGACCAGCAGATTGAAGCACAGTGGTGATACCACTTGGGGAAATCCAAAGTAGTGATTTGCTTGTCTCGGAGCACGAGTGAAACAAGCCATGAGAACTAAACCATAGAACACCTGCAGCAAGAACGGAAGATACAATGAGGCTTGGAAGGTAAGGTCACGACCTCACAATTGAAGCAATTGGAGTCAGTGACTAGTGGTGCAAGGTAGTCCAAACTCCTTAACCATCTTACACACCCTGGAGTGAGAACCTATTATCTAGTACACCTAATCAAAATAAGACCAATATGGGTCCGTCATGGTGTGCGTGAAGACCTAGGAGCCTTGCAAGGTACGCGCACATTCAGCCCACAAAACCCACACAATGTGACATGTGACATTAGGCATTCAGATAGCCTTAGATGGCAGCGCAAATCACATAGGATCAAGGATAGGAGGTGACATAAATTCGACATGAAAAATAAAAACTGAAGACTTAGTAAGAAGAATAAGAACGTTATGCTCATCAAAACAGTAACATGAGGGAACCCAGCTTCTTTTGCTGGCATGCATACGGATGCAGAATGCACTTGCAAAATTACAAGCTGACAAGAAAATGCAGCATTTTACTCTGCAATTCCTCACATTAGGCACATTAAAGACATGAGACGGGGATAAGGTATCAATCTTCCGAATGACATGAGCGCAGTTACACAAACGGAGTTCATATGCAATTAAGCCGTAGATGGGTGGAGTTCAGAAAGTGTAAGCAAGCGAAACACATAGGACTGTAGAGGCAAAATCTACAGGCCACAAGCACCGAGAAATAGACGTAGCATAATGAAGAGCACCATTAAGATGAGGTGGAAGCCAAATATACGTGGCAAAATCCAACCCTAATGTCATTTCAAACCTTTTCATCCAGAGAGAGCAAAGCAAGGAAAGGTACCCAGACAATAGCTGGATACTTCATATATGTAGTGGTACTTGGAGACAAACCTTTCACAGCACAGAAAGGCTTGTACTATGAAACCTCTGCATTTTTGGGCCAATTTGCCAGGGCACAACACAGAGAACCTGTGTCGCATTCAAGGCTATGCAATTGCCACAGAGAAGGGAGGCAACCGAAAGAAGTAAGCTCCCTTCCCTGTGCAATAACCTCACCCACTGCAATTGGCTCAAAAGACCATAACTCTAACCTCTACGACACCGGAATGAAAATATATAGTCAGAAAAGTCTGAACTTACAAATTATAAGAGAGCATACTAAGATTGCTCCTTTATTGACCTTGACAATTCACATTCGAAAATACACAGCTTAATTTCAAATATGCCAGAATGAAAATACCCCACCCCAAACCCACAACCAGACACGATGCCAAAAATGGTAAAGCTTAAATGGCTCTCCTATTTTACATTTAAAAACTTTGCTGCTGTACTACAGCCTGTTGTTCAATATAGAACTACTATCCAAAAAGCCAGTGTATTTGCTTTGAGATAGTGCAAAAGCAAGCTAAGCTTTCTCCTTTCTTAATTTTGCCAATTCTCTTTTGATGATGGAGCCTCTCTGCAAAGGGAAAAGATGACCTTGACTCACCATCAGCAGGACGAGTCGAGTACACAAATTGTAAAAGCAGACGGATGTTGTACTCACCTTGATCCGGGCCACCATAACCTTGAATCGATCAAAGTCATTGAGAGAAGCACGCTTCTTTTGCACAATTAGTTTCCTTCCCCACGAGCTGTTAGCCCATTTGTTGTGAATATCTGATTAAAGGACCTCGAGAGCTTAAACATTAAAAATGCACATACCCACAAATCTAGACTTTACAATGCCCTATTACATTCTAAAACCAGTGATGAGAGGAGCAATTTACCTGCAGCTTCAACGGCATCAGCTAACTGCTTCTTCTTGGGCATCCTAGGTATCTCGACTACGAGATCAGTTAACGAAAGCCTCTTGAAATTCATAGCACCGCGGACCATGTCAGGGGCATCAACAAGGGCCTGCAAGATTCTCTCTCTCTCTCTCTCTCTCTCTCTCTCTCTCTCTCTCTCTCTCTCTCTCTCTCTCTCTCTCTCACACACACTCAAACAAACAAACAGCCTACGTACCCTGTTCTGATCAACGACATCGACGATCACAACAAGCTTTCCATAGCTGGGGCCGTAGTTCACCATGGCCACTCGTCCGATCTCCACATAGCGCCGGAAAGGCTAGAGCACAGCAAATCATGCACTAGACTCAGAGAGAGAGAGAGAGAGAGAGAGAGAGAGAGAGAGAGAGCAGACGGTCCTCTTACCATTCTTCCCGCTCGCCGCAACTCTCTGAGCTCTCAAAAGAGCAGGAGAGTTGAGGTTATGGGCACACAAGGGTTCAAACCCTATGGTTTCTGAACGGAATGCCCAATAAAATTTACAGGCCGGTCGGTGGCCAGGACAAGAGCTGCATTTGACTTCAGCTAAAGTGGGTTCCGTCGGCAAGTAACACCCTCCGCTTTGCTTTGTTCGCAAGAGAGTCGAGACGGAAGCCATGAATATGAGAGGAAGCAAATAGCTCGTGTGGAAGTGCAAGTTTATCGATGTGACATAAATGAAAGGTTTGAAAAGGGGATATAGATGCTAGTAAATGGTAGTAGAAGGGAAGACAAGCAAGGTTTATCAAAGATGAGCTATTGGTTTTGTTGTGTGGAGATTATTACAAATGTAAGACGAGGAAACAACTCTGTGGATACATTCTATTGATAGGGACAAAACCGTTATGTGTTGGAGTAATTGTGGGGAGTGCTTAGCTGAAGAGAGTAACATAGCTCTTTAAAAAATCAAAGTATTCGTTGCTCGTAAATGAAGTTAATGGTTGTTGTTTATTTCAGCACTTCATAGTTGCAATGTCTTTTTATAAATTGTGATAAATCGATGATGTCCTGTAGAGAAAGGTTGTGGAAGTGGAAGTCAATTTGCTTAAGGATATGGAGCCTTTATTCTAGTTTCATTTGATTTGTAGTTGGGTATACATAGGCGCCATACCTTGACGTAGTTGCTTTTGAGATGGCAGTGTGTTTAATGAACATATCAAATAGTTGTACGATGGAGGTATGTTGCGAGTGTGGATGCCATATATTGAAAGGTGTAAAATAGAGTGATGAATACGTAGCATCCAAATTCTATTTACCTTGCCTGTGTCCATGATAGCTCGTACAAGGTTAATTGGTCGGTGAAAATGTAATCTGCATGAAACAATGTGAGGTTACAAGGGCGGCTCGATAGATGTGCACCTAGTTTGTAGATGATATGAAGTAAGCATGTACAATGTAGGGAATATGTTTAAAGTCATGGGGAAGTTTTTGACCATAGGGAGAGAATGTTCTTAGTAACCCAAAACATTCTTGGGGTTGGCATATTGAGCATTTTGAGGTGGCATATGTATGTCACGTGAGAGAACATGACGTATGCCAAGCCTGGGGCAAGTTTTTGTTTTACAATGAGTACAACTTTCCTTGATATTGTGGCCCCTTGTGATTTGTGTCTAGTAATTGCATATGCTAACGCTAAACGTACTTCTGTGGTACCATTATATGTTGATTACCCTTGTCATAAAAACTAATATCTAACCAACCCAAACGATTTTCTCATATTAAACTGATCATTCAATGTGGGAGAATAAATGGGAACAAGGGTTAGAATATAGACATGTGCTTTCAGATCTATCTCAACATGGGGCCAATGGTAAAGGGGTCCAAATGAGAGAGGGTTTGTCAAAGAGCAAGGCTAACCAATGGAGCTTAAAGACCTTAGGGTTAGCTTCATTGAAGACCTCCAAAGGTTAGTGTTAAAAAGTCCTTTGACCTTAGGTAAGCTAGGGTTGAGCTTGAGGTGGGAACCCGGCCCAAGCTTAAGGTGCTTGTCATGCTTGATGACTAAGATGCTTGAGGTGCTTGTCATGCTTGCTGACTAAGGTGCTTGACGTGCTTGCTGGCTAAGGTGCTTGTCGTGTTTGAGATGCTCGTGGGAACACCACCCAAGCTTGAGATTCTTTGTCATGCTTGATGACTAAGGTGCTTGAGGTAAGGTGTGCAAAAGTCAATCATCAATCCCTACAAGGAGGGGGTGAGCCCTACAAGAGGGGGGATGAGAGAGAACACACACACACACTCACATAAGGCAAGCTTTGTACAAAGAAAGCAAAAGAGACACTTGTCAAGTTCCTCCTCATGTTGCCCTCATGGTGTGCCTAAAGCCTATTGGTTGGCCATCCAAGGGGTCCAATGATAAATTAGTAGATTTAATTAATTGTTTTTGCATTAATCAAGTCCTCTCTTTCAAAGGGGAAAGGGGGACACTTGTCCCAAGACTGGTATGCTTGCTTGGTATGACTCTTGCTTATGATTGGCTAGGCCTGAGGGGTCCAATGAGCTTCAAGCATGAGCTACAAGGGGGGTTCGACCAAAGCAAGTAGGGGGCATGCTTGAGGGGTATACTCTCCCACACACACACACACACACACACACTCATTGTGTATTGTGCAAAGTGCAAGAGCTCCCTCTCCTTCTCCAAGAAAGTAGATAGATTGAGAGCCTACACCAACACTCTTGGCTATGGAATGCAAATCCAACCAAGAGCCATGCTTCAATGCTTAAGCTTGACATCTTCTCCATCTTCATTACTATGCTATTATGTATGCTAGCAAGAAGAGTGATGATAAGTGAGGAAATAATCTTTCTCCTATGAAATGTTTCTTCTTCCTCTTCCCTTCCCTCATTCCTTGCTAGCTCTCTCTACCTTTGAAGGTGTTTGAGGTCTTGGGACTGAGGCTTGGGATAGTTAATGCTTTCCACAAAGTTTATGTTATGCTCGTGATGCATGAAGCTTTCCATATTCATTGCGTCACATAGGTCACAAGGAACACAAAGATTGTATTGTAACAAGTTTCTCTTGATGGGAGAAACTATAATACAAATGCCTATTGGAGGGGGGACTGGCTCCACATAAATCCGGTCCTGAACTCTTGTCATGTTCTCTAAACTCTCTCTCTTGCAAAAGTATTTTTCATGCCAAGTTAACTAAATGCTATGTTTATGTTGCTACCATCAATTAAGTTCACCCGCTATGCTCACATAGTAATTTCATAAAAGTACTTCTCTAATTTCCGCTACTCTCAAAGTTGATAGGCCATTTCCATTACATTGATATCATAGCATTTGGTTTCTCTTTTCTTGCTTACAAATAGAGGTCCTTAACTAGCCTATAAATGGTTGATTTTGTTAATTATATTAGGGTAAATGGGACTGCGATCTATTATCGGTTTTGTTGAGCCCACTATGTGGAATATGGTGCACACCTCGGGAGCTTTGGACTTAATAATGGAGTCTTTTTAGACTTGCCTATGGCTTTACCATTATTGAGCCATAAGAAGTCCGAAAGGAGCTAGCCCTCGGCAATTCTGCAGTATTAGGCCCACTCCACTACTCTTAATAATTAACCACTTCGAGCCGTGTAGATACTTAAGCGCCAATTTTCAAAGGTTAAGAGGAGTGGCAACTAAGGTTTTGAATTGCCAAAGCATACACTAAGTAAGTACACAAATGTTGTTAACATGGCTGACAATAACCAAGAGAGTAGAATGAACATTGACAGCTTTGATTTTGCACATGGAGGTGCTAATGATGATGCCCCCATGTTTCTCAATTATCTCGTTACTAGGTTGCAGCAAGCTATGGGCAACCTTGCCTTGCAAGCTGAAGTTACTCAACAACTTCGCGCTTATGGGATTTCCCTTCCTCTCCAAAAGGAGACAGAGCTTAGGAGGCCTCTTGAAGAGAGCCCCAAAAGAAGACTCTCTCCCATACGAAAGGAGGAATCCAAAGAGCAAGAAAGCAATGAAACTTTAAGTTCCTCTGAAGATGTGGCTCCACAAAGACGGCGGTCTAGACGGTCGCCTATGTCTTGTTACCATATACATGTGGTAGTGATGTGTGTGAACACATTAGGACCGTTGGGGCATTTTTTCCCTCTTTAGGAGGTTTTTCCCCCCTGTGCATTGTATGTACGCCCATCACTCTAGGGCTATCCATCTTTCCATTGCACACTAAGTAATACACTTTCTATTGTGTGCCTTGAGCTTCCTTCATCGTCTCTCTTCTAGGGCTATCTATCTTTCCATTGCACACTAAGTAATACACTCTCTATTGTGTGCCTTGAGCTTCCTTCATCGTCTCCAAGCTGTGTGTGTTTCTCTGCAACCCTAATTCCAACAATTGGTATCAGAGCAGGTTGCGTGCTCCCGAGCTCAGTCGCCAGCAGCTCCAGCACACGCCTGCTCACTTTCTTCGATTTATGTGAGCTTTAGCGAGCGTTCATAGGTTGACATAATTTTTGGGTAAGCTCGTAGAGCTTAGTCTGCTCAGATTTTTGATTCGGGCTCATCTCGGTCTCCCTTTCCACTACAAGCAGTACTGCACAGGCTATTCCGTCATTTTGTGCAGAATTTATGTCAGTGCCATTTTCTGCATAACAGGTGCCTTACAGTCTTCTACGGTTTGTGCTATATAGCACGTGTTGTTCCCGCTTCGTTTCTCCTCTTTTCGGGCAGTTTTCACATCAGGTGTAGCATTTACCATGGCTGACAACAACACAGATGTGTTCAAGATGTTTGCTGCTGAGGACAGATTGCATGGGGACAATTACCCTATGTGGGCTTACATGATGCAACATGTTCTTGTGTCAAAGGGCATCTGGAATATTGTGGAAGGCATTGATGTACGTCCTTGTTATGAGGATGCAAGCGATGTTGAGGATGTGGCAGGTCTTGCTGCAAGGATTGCTGCTATTAGAGTTGTTTTGCCTACGGCAGAACAATCTCGTTGGGATGTAAAGGATGTGCAGGCTCATGCATTAATTGTGTTGTCTGTGAAGCGCACCATCGTTCCTCACATTCGTTCATCAAAATCTGCAAAACAGGCTTGGGATATTTTCGCTAGTCTTTATGCAAGTCGCAATGAGGCTAAAATTGATTTGTTGCGTAAAAAAGTTGGAGTCGAAGATTATGCATGAGGAAGATGATATGGACTCTTTCCTTGCTGGTGTCAAGGATATCAATGAGAAACTTATTTATGTAAGTGAAGTCATTTCAGACAGTTCCCTTGTGCAGACTGTTCTTGATGCCTTACCAGATTCTTACCAGGCTTCTGCTAGTACTTGGAGACTTATGACCCAAGGAAATCATGCACATTGCTATTGCAAGAGTCACTTTCCAGAAAAAACAGGACTAGACAGCGTGCAGTTGAACATGCTTTTATTGCTTCTTAAAGAAAGGGTGGTAATAGCAATGCAGCCACTTCTTATGGTTCTGATGCGAGTGGCAAAACTTCTGTTCCCAATGCTTCTGCTGGCAGCACTTCATCTGGCAATTCTGGTGATAAGGGCAAAATGAAGATGCGTTGCCATTATTGTAAAGCTAATGAATACTTGATCAAGAAGTGTCCTAAGTTGAAGGCCAAAGATGCTAAGAAGAAAGAGTGTGGTTCCACTACAAATGCAGCCATTGTTGAGTCTTCTGTGAAAGGAGACTGTAATGCTGATGTTGATGCAGAATGGGCTTTTAGTGCAGAGTCCCTTACAATCCTGCTGTCAATGATGCATGCATGTCAGTTGCTGCAGATTCACATATGTGGTATTTCAACAGTGATGCTACAAAGCACATTAACTCACATCGTGAATTGTTCACCTCTCTCGAGTCTGTCCCTCATGGGAATTCAGTCACTTGTGCCAACAATGCCTCTTATCCGATTCAGGGAGTTGGAAAGATTGTGCTTACTGCTGCAAATGACAGTTGTTTCATACTTGTTGATGCACTTTATGTACCTCGGATTAAGAAGAATCTTTTGTCTGTATCTGCACTTGCTAGACTTGGACTTGTAGTCAAATTTGTGGATGACAGATGTACAGTTCATGATCTCACTTTTGGTGATGAAATTGTTGCATCTGGCTTTTGTGCCGTGGGCCGTATAAGCTCACTTTGTATGACAAGTGTGGATAAAATTTTGCAAATGTTGTTGTTGCAGATTCAAGGTCTAATTCAGATGCAAAACTTTGGCATGCACGTTTTGGTCATCTAAATTTTGTCAGTTTGCTGCGTTTGCAAAAATCTGATATGGTTGCTTCTTTGCCGACTCTTGAAGCACCTATCAAACATGTTTGTGAAGGCTGTATTTTGGGTAAGATGAGGCGTTCTAAGTTTCCAAAGGATGGTTCAGTTTGGGCCACATGCAGGTTGCAGCTTGTGCATAGTGATGTTTGTGGGCCCATGCAAACTCCGTCCTTGGGCAATTACCTGTACTTCGTGACTTTCATTGATGATCACTCCAGGCATGCATGGGTATTTCAAGCGAAGTCCGAAGTTTTTATGTGCTTCAAACAATTTCTGGCTATGGCTGAAAATGTCTCGAAATGTACTATGGGCACCCTCCGTTCCGATCGAGGGGGGGAGTATATGTCTCATGAATTTAATGCATTTCTCGCTAGTCGTGGGTTAAAACACCAATGTACAGTGCCTCATACACCTCAGCAAAATGGTGTTGCTAAGAGAAAAAACAGGTCACTGACGGAAATGGCACGATGTATGGTCAAAATTCAAGCTTTGCCGCATTCTTTTTGGCTTGAGGCCATCATGTGTGCCACTTATGTACTTAACAGGTGTCCTACAAAAGCTTTGCAGTTTATTACTCCATATGAAGCATGGCATGATAGAAAGCCTTCTATTGAGCACATGCGTATTTTTTGTTGTTTCGCATATGCTTTGGAACCACAAACACAACGCAGAAAATTGGATGATAAGGCTGTCAAATGTATTTTTGTTTGTTATAGTGCTGAAAGCAAAGGTTACAGGTTGTGTCATCCACAAACAAAGCGTATTCTGGTTTCATGGGATGTAGTGTTTGTGGAATATTCTGTTCAGCCCTTGCTGTCATGTACTAGAGACAGTAATGTAAGCTCACATGACATTTATGACGCTTTGTTGCCTCTTTTCAGTGGTGGAAGCTTGAATGTAAATTCCAATGAGGCAAATGTACAGCCTATGGGGGGTTTTGAAAATGTTTTAGATCAACCTATTACTGATGCAGATGTACATGATGTACTTGATGAGAAAAGGACTAAAAATGAGCAGGCTAGAGGTATGCATAATTGGCTGGTGCATACATTACGCGACAGTAAATTGGATGCACCTTTGTCTAGTCGTACTCGTTCAGGCTTTCGCCATGCATCTTATGCATCATATTGTTATGCTTTGGCTGTGTCTAGCTTACATGATGTTGAGGAGCCTCTGTCTTTTGATGAAGCACAGAATTCTAAAAATTGGATGGCTGCCATATGCAATCAGAATATGATGCACTTATAGAAAATGACACATGGACTTTCTGTGATTTGCCTCTTGGCAAAAAGGCCATTGATACGAAGTGGGTTTACAAGTTGAAACGCAAGCCGGATGGTGAGATTGATTGCCATAAGGCTCGACTTGTTGCAAAGGGTTATGTACAACAAAAAGGCATAGATTATGAAGAGACTTTTGCTCCCACTTGTCGTATGACTACTGTGCGTTTTCTATGTGCATTGGCATCTCATTTTGGTTGGGATGTACATCAACCAGACATTGTTACTGCTTTCTTGAACGGTGACATATTTGAGGAAGTTTATGTAATGCAGCCTCGAGGTTTTGTCAAGAAAGGACAAGAGGACAAAGTGTGTAGATGTAAGAAGGCTTTGTATGGGTTGAAGCAATCTCCTCGTGCTTGGTATGAGAAAGCTGACACTCATTTGCTCAAACAAGGCTTTTGTAACAGTCCAATGGAAAGCACATTGTATGTAAAGCGTGAGGGTGATATACTTCTCATTGTGGTTCTTTATGTCGATGATTTGCTGATCACTGGACCAAATGAGAGACATATTGCTAAATTTAACACTAATTTGAATGCTACTTTCAAGATGAAAGATTTGGGGCTGTTGCATCATTACTTGGGTATACAGTTTAAGCAGTGTGATGGTGGTATTTCCTTGTGTTAGAAAAGTTACATAGAGACATTGCTATGTAAGTTTGGAATTGAGGATTGCAAACCTATTGCCACTCCCATGGAAACAGGTTTGAAATTGAGTCTTCATGATGCAGGTGATCTTGCAGATGTCATTGTTTATCACTACTATTGGATGCCTCATTTATATATGCAACACGAGGCCAGATATTCAGTTTGCAGTCTCACAGGTCAGCAGATTTATGCATAGCCCAGGGTCTAAGCATTGGCATGCCGTCAAAAGGATTTTCCGCTACCTTAGTGGCACTTTACATCTTGGCTTGTTTTATCCCAAAGGGGGATCATTGCCGCCAGACTTACTGTTACCATATACATGTGGTAGTGATGTGTGTGAACACACTAGGACCGTCGAGGCATTTTTTCCCTCTTTAGGAGGTTTTTCCCCCCGTGCATTGTATATACGCCCATCACTCTAGGGCTATCCATCTTTCTATTGCACACTAAGTAAAACACTCTCTATTGTGTGCCTTGAGCTTCCTTCGTCTTCTCCAAGCTGTGTGCGTTTCTCTGCAACCCTAATTCCAACAATTGGTATCAGAGCAGGTTGCGTCCTCCCGGGCTTAGTCACCAGCTGCTCCAGTACACACCTGCTCACTTTCTCTGATTTCAATGAGCTTTGGCGAGCGTTCGCAGGTCGACAAATACTTCAGGTTAGCTCGTAGAGCTTGGTCTGCTCAGATTTTCGATTTGGGCTCATTTCGGCCTCTGTGTATCCACTACAGGCAGTACTGCACAAGCTATTTCGTCATTTTGTGCAGAATTTTTGTCAGTGCCATTTTCTGCATAACAGGTGCCTTATAGTCTTCTACGGTTTGTGCTATATAGCACGTGTTGTTCCCAATTCGTTTCTCCTATTTTCGAGCAGTTTTCACATCAGGTGCAGCATTTACCATGGCTAACAACAACAACACAGATGTGTTCAAGATGTTTGCTGCTGAGGACAGGTTGGATGGGGACAATTACCCTATGTGGGCTTATATGATGCAACATGTTCTTGTGTCAAAGGGCGTCTGGAATATTGTGCAGGGCATTGATGTACGTCCTGGTTCTGAAGATGCACACGATGTTGAGGATGTTGCAGGTCTTGCTGCAAGGATTGCTGATGTTAGAGTTGTTTTGCCTACTGCAGAACAAGCTCGTTGGGATGTTAAGGATGCACAGGCTCATGCATTGATTGCGTTGTCTGTGAAGCGCACCATTGTTCCTCACATCCGTTCATCCAAATCTGCAAAATAGGCTTGGGATATTTTGGCTGGTCTTTATGCAAGTCGCAATGAGGCTAAAATTGCTTTGCTGCGTAAAGAGCTGGAGTCGAAGATTATGCATGAGGAAGATGATATGGACACTTTCCTTGCTAGTGTCAAGGATATCAATGAGCAGCTTATTTCTGCAAGTGAAGTCATTTCAGACAGTTCCCTTGTGCAGACTGTTCTTGATGCCTTACCAGATTCTTACCAGACTTTTGCTAGTACTTGGAGACTTATGACCCAAGGAAATCCAGAAGTTGTCAAGTTTCATGCACTATGCACATTGCTATTGCAAGAGTCGCTTGCGGAAAAAACAGGACTAGACAACGTGCAATTGAACACGCTTTTATTGCTTCTCAAAGAAAGGTGGTAAGCCACTTCTTATGGTTCTATTGCGAGTGGTAAAAATTCTATTCCTAGTGCTTCTTCTGGCAGCAATTCATCTGGAAATTCTGGTGATAAGGGCAAAAAGAAGATGCGTTGCCATTATTGTAAAGCCAATGATCACTTGATCAAGTCGTGTCCTAAGTTGAAGGCCAAAGAGGCTAAGAAAAAAGAGGTTGGTTCCATTGCAAATGTTGGTTCCACTACAAATGCAGCCATTGTTGAGTCTTCTGTGAAAGGAGACTGTAATGCTGATGTTGATGCAGAATGGGCTTTTAGCGAAGAGTCCCTTACAATCCTGATGTCCATGATGCATGCTTGTCAGTTGCTGTAGATTCACATGTGTGGTATTTCTACAGTGGTGCTACAAAGCACATTACCTCACATCGTGAATTGTTTACCACTCTCGAGTCTATCCCTCATGGGAATTCAGTCACTTGTGCCAACAATGCCTCTTATCCAGTTCAAGGAGTTGGAAAGATTGTGCTTACTGCTACAAATGGCAGCTCCTTCACACTTGTTGATGCACTTTATGTACCTGGGATCAAGAAGAATCTCTTGTCTGTATCTGCACTTGCTAGACTTGGACTTGTAGTCAAATTTGTGGATGATAGATGTACAGTTCATGATCTCACTTTTGGTGATGAAATTGTTGCATCTGGGCTTTTGTGCCGTGGGCCGTATAAGCTCACTTTGTATGATAAGTGTGGATAAAATTTTGCAAATGTTGTTGTTGCAGATTCAAGGTCTATTTCAGATGCAAAACTTTGGCATGCACGTTTTGGTCATCTAAATTTTGTCAGTTTGCTGCGTTTGCAAAAATCTGATATGGTTGCTTCTTTGCCGCCTCTTGAAGCACTTATCAAACATGTTTGTGAAGGCTGTATTTTGGGTAAGATGCAGCGTTCTAAGTTTCCAAAGGATGGTTCAGTTTGGGCCACATGCAGGTTGCAGCTTGTGCATAGTGATGTTTGTGGGCCCATGCAAACTCCGTCCTTGGGCAATTACCTGTACTTCGTGACTTTCATTGATGATCACTCCAGGCATGCATGGGTATTTCCGCTTAAAGCGAAGTCCGAAGTTTTTATGTGCTTCAAACAATTTCTGGCTATGGCTAAAAATGTCTCGAAATGTACTATGGGTACCCTCCGTTCCAATCGAGGGGGGGAGTATATGTCTCATGAATTTAATGCATTTCTGGCTAGTCGTGGGATAAAACACCAATGTACAGTGCCTTATACACCTCAACAAAATGGTGTTGCTGAGAGAAAAAACAAGTCACTGACGGAAATGGCACGATGTATGGTCAAAAGTCAAGCTTTGCCGCATTCTTTTTGGCTTGAGGCCATCATGTGTGCCACTTATGTACTTAACATGTGTCCTACGAAAGCTTTGCAGTCTATTACTCCATATGAAGCATGGCATGATAGAAAGCCTTCTATTGAGCACATGCGTGTTTTTGGCTGTTTGGCATATGCTTTGGTGCCACAAGTGCAGCATAGAAAATTGGATGATAAGGCTGTCAAATGTATTTTTGTTGGTTATAGTGCTGAAAGCAAAGGTTACAGGTTGTATCGTCTGCAAACAAAATGTATTCTGGTTTCACGGGATGTAGTGTTTGTGGAAGATTCTGTTCAGCCCTTGCTGTCATGTACTAGAGACAGTAATGTAAGCTCACAGGACATTTATGACACTTTGTTGCCTCTTTTCAGTGGTGGAAATACGAATGTAAGTTCCAATGAGGCAAATGTACAGCCTGTGGGGGTTTTTGAAAATGTTTTAGATCAGCCTATTACAGATGGAGATGTACATGATGTACTTGATGAGGAAAGGGCTGAAAATGAGCAGGCTAGAGGTATGCCAAAATGGCTGGTGCAGACTTTGCGTGACAGTAAATTGGATGCACCTTTGTCTAGTCGTACTCGTTAAGGCTCTCGCCGTGCATCATATGCTTATGCTTTGGCTGTGTCTAGCTTACATGATGTTGAGGAGCCTCTGTCTTTTGATGAAGCACAGAATTCAAAAAATTGGATGGTTGCCATGCAATCAGAATATGATGCACTCATAGAAAATGACACGTGGACTTTACGTGATTTGCCTCCTAGCAAAAAGGCCATTGGTACGAAGTGGGTTTACAAGTTGAAACGCAAGCCGGATGGTGAGATTGATTGCCATAAGGCTCGACTTGCTGCAAAGGGTTATGCACAGCAAAAAGGCATAGATTATGAAGAGACTTTTGCTCCCACTTTTCGTATGACTACTGTGCGTTTTCTATGTCCATTGGCAACTCATTTTGGTTGGGATGTACATCAATCAAACATTATTACTGCTTTCTTGAATGGTGACATATTTGAGGAAGTTTATGTAACGCAGCCTCGCGGTTTTGTCATAAAAGGACAAGAGGACAAAGTGTGCAGATGTAAGAAGGCTTTGTATGGTTGGAGCAATCTCCTCATGCTTGGTATGAGAAAGCTGACACTCATTTGGTGAAACGAGGCTTTCGTAACAGTCCAACAAAAAGCGCATTGTATGTAAAGCGTGAGGGTGATGTACTTCTCATTGTGGTTCTTTATGTCGATGATTTGCTGATGACTGGACCAAATGAGAGACATATTGCTAAATTTAACACTAATTTGAATGTTACTTTCAAGATGAAAGATTTGGGGTTGTTGCATCATTACTTGGGTATTCAGTTTAAGCAGTGTGATGGTGGTATTGCCTTGTGTTAGAAAAGTTACATAGAGACATTGCTATGTAAGTTTGGACTTGAGGATTGCAAACCTATTGCCACTCACATGGAAACAGGTTTGAAGTTAAGTTTACATGATGCTGGCGATCCTGCTGATGTCACTCTTTATCAAACTGCTGTTGGCTGCCTCATTTATGTATGCAACACGAGGCCGGATATTCAATTTGCAGTCTCACAGGTCAACAGATTTATGTATAGCCCAGGGTCTAAGCATTGGCAGGCTGTCAAGAGGAGTTTCCGCTACCTTAGTGGCACTTTATATCTTGGCTTGTTTTATCCCAAGGGGGGATCATTGCCGCTAGACTTACATGCTTTTTCGGACTCAGATTGGGCTGGTTGTTTTGACACGCGAGTGTCCACAAGTGGTTTTTGTTTCATGCTTGGCAGTTCATGTATATCATGGTTGAGCAAGAAGCAACCTACTGTGGCCACTTCGAGTTGTGAGGCTGAGTACAGGGCAGTCTTCACAGCTACGGTTGAGTGTGTATGGCTCAGACGCCTTATGGCTGATTTGGGTGTTGGACAGGACACTGCCAACACTATCTACACTGACAGTCAGAGCACATTGGCATTTGCGAGGAACCTAGTTTTTCATGCTCGCACAAAACACATTGAGGTGCATTACCACTATGTCAGGGAGAGGCTCTCAGCAGGAGAGATCAGCTTGGCTTATGTGCCAACACAGGACAACCTTGTAGATCTTTTCACAAAGGCATTGTTTCGTGAGAATCTTGAAGCTTTCCGCAAAGCTTTGGACTTACTCCCCTTTGTGGACTGATCATGTCCTCCGGGCATGGCACTTCCCTTTACTCATGTGCCAGCTCTCGTTCACCGCATCACTCTAGGGGCGATTTGTTACCATATACATGTGGTAGTGATGTGTGTGAACACACTAGGACCCCCGGTATAAGAACCCCAGGAGCTAGAGACCTGGATCCTCCACCCAACCGCCCATACTTATAGGCTCTTAGCCCTAGGATCCCCTGTCCACACTGCTAGCTGGCCCGTGGCCGGGGTCCGTGACCCCCCCCTTAGGGTAGGGCCCTGCCCGTAGGACCCGTGTCTTGACATTACTCCCCCCTTTGGAAGAGTTTTCGTCCTCGAAAACAGAAGTGGTGGTATCTTCATAAGAACACTAATGTTTTCCACCGTGGCATCCCTCATGGATCCAACGGTTTGTTGAATCGGAACCCGGTTCATTGGGAGGTTCAATGAAATCAAGAATAACATCTTGATGTTGTCCCTGTACAACCGTCTTGGTTAACCGACTCATAACCAACATAATGTGAAGACTCCATTTAAAACTCACTTGAGTATGTTAAACGAGTTATCCTAACTAAGAGGTGTCTAAATGCATACCCAGGTTTCAGACTTTCTGAAGGTACTTGAATGTGCAATATAACCTCGGCTCATCTTTCCATGAAAGTACTATGTTGACATACTCATCAACAGTAACCAAGTCCTTGACTTGCTATGGTTTCTTGCCAGTAGCCAACCCCATCAAAACTGATGGTTAAGGTTGATAACTTGAGAATAATAGGCAGAGACTAAAACTAGCCGTAACATGCCTTTCATCGTATGAAGCAAACTCCAAACCAGAAAGGTAACTGATCCAGTTGTTTCACTTCTTGCTAATGTATGCACTTAGCATATCCTTTAGCATGGTTTACTAACGTATGCACTTTGCATATCCTTTAGCACTAAATAGAATGCTTGTAAGTTGCCCATCCTACGCGGGATGAATAACAACAGTAAGGGTGAGGTACTTCCCCCAACCAGTTACAGACAGTCTTCCATGACTGACGATAAACCCTGACTCAAACATTGAGTAGCCAGCCATATACTCGATATGGAATGGAGACAACCAACTAGGTTGAAAGCAGATTGGAGTTTCAAGCATCCAATCACAAACATCCATACTTAGCCATCACCTTGTATGGCAGGGTGTAAACTCATACTAAATCTGCAAGAGAAACTGCACTGACAGTGCAAAAAATTACAGAAATAATAAAGTCCATGAATTTGCATGCCGCTCCAAATAAATTTGTGTTAAACACTAGGGCCCATAACACCTAGTGTGCATGCATTTAACACAAACATATCCGAACCGCAATTCCATGACGAGACTTTCCACTATACTTACGTGAAAATATTGCAACAAAAGTTGGACCATAATAGAATGTGACAACCCGGTCACACCTAGGAACCAACCATGAGATCTTCTCATGAACGTAGCATACTTTGCTATATGTAGAAACAACCCTCCATTAAGGTGGTTTCACAGCACTTGTAATCACAACAAGTTTGTACTTAGTACCTGACAATTTTTGGCCACTGAAATTGTACCTGATACTGTGTGCTTCGAATGGTCTAATGAACGGATGCAACCAGCACCTAGGCACTTCGTCGCGACACATCATTAAGAATTGGGCGCCAGTGTCAGTCCCAGAGACTCATATTCTCCACATGAGGAATATGTCTCAAGTAAGGATGTCAGGAAAAGTGACATCCATCAAGTACGAGCTGTACTTGTGTGTGGAGGTAACTGATAACACTCTACGACAAGAGTGAGAGGGACCCTCATTATCATGCTCCACATTGGCTAAACCGAACTCCTTGAGTTCCTAGACCATGTTGTATCCTATGTGACAACATGTGCCAAATCGAACCCTACAAGTAGGTTCGTAACATCATAAGGCAGAAAGGTAGATTGAATACTTGGTCCAAAATACTTTGTGCCGACATGCCCTTGGCATGGCTCTGTAACATTCAAGCGTGCTTATACGTCTTGAAAAAAAAACCAAGCAAAGCATACAAAAAATGGAATAACACCAAATCAATAGATGCGTACCTGGAGATTTGAACGTAATGTTCACTTACTCGTATGCAAACGGAGAGGAGCACATCTCCTAGCTGAACAAACAAACAATATTGCACTGGGAACCGTGGGTGTTGCCTTCACAATCCAACCCCTTTGGTTAAAATCTACGTAGTCAAACCCCTTGGTAAGACCCTTCGTAGAAACTGCTCAAGTAGCAGTTAACGGTAACCAACATAGTTAACCGTGTAGGTTGATTGGAATCAACCTGAAAACTGTGTTCGTCTGTTACCTCGTGGTAGATTGCGGAATTCTTTCCTTGAAAGTATAACTGGGAGAGATCAATTGTGATCCTCAATGCAGATCGAACTGTGATCCTTAATGCCTATGGGGTGATGTAGCACTCACCTGTCGGGTCTTACCCCAAAACAGTATGTCCATAGACACTCCGTAGTGCTATAGAGAGAGCAGGAGACCCACACAAGTGAACTACCGATCTCTTATGGACAGCCATGCTATCACAAATGATTGCTGCGTCTATACTCCGTGGTAGAGAGCAGCTGGTGTGAGTTTAAGATTATCAAAAACTCAACTTGAGTGTCGCACTGAAAACATGTAGTGCAAAAATGACACCCTAAACCTCCGTAATGACAAGACTCTTGCTTGTGCATTAACGTCGATGTGTACTTCCGTGGGTATATCTTGAGAACAATCACCCAAAGAATGCCAATAGTTGGGTCTTACCCTTATCCTAACATCGGCTCTTAGCCCTTATGCAAAATAGTGTTCAATCAACGAACCGATGAAGACTAATTTGAGTAGCATCTTAGCCACGTGTTAGCTGAGAGTTAGAGCACCTTGGCTCAGGCTCACTCACGAGCAAAACATGTATCAAAAGCTTCTTAGAAGATTTTCATTTTTCCCTTAAAGAGCGAGAGAGAGAGAAGAAGAGCATGCTGGGCTGAGGAACTTTCCTTAAGGTTTAGAGTGGGCACCCAAGCTGTGTGCTCTTACGCATCATATGCCTGACTTGCAGCTTATCGTATAAGCATTCCACAAGTGTCTGGTATGACTCGCTCATTGAGAGAGGTATCACATCTTGATCTACCTCGGAAGTATTTTTTCGGTGGCGGTAGAATGGAATCCACCTAGCTAGCATGCCATGCATACATAATTTTTAGCTCTTGGAAAAAGTGATGGCCTCAAATGTGAGAGCCATAACCATAAGGGCCTTGTATAGTTTAAACTGGTAGGGATTGCGTGAGTGAATATTCCCTAATTTGCTAGTTTCCCAAACTTGTGTGCCAATGCCCTTGACTCCAAGTCATTGGGCAGTACCTTGGCACAAGGGAGAAGCCTTGCTTCATGGATAATTGCCAAAGCACGATGCTGTGCACAATGACAATCATTGCCAAGCAAAGTGTAAACATGGAAAAAATAAGAAGAACTTAACTTGGCTAACCTGGTAGTTGTTGCTGCAACCAGTTTTCATGAGATTCCAAAGGGAAAGCTCGCGTGAAGATAGCGCATAGCCAAATCTGCCGTGCGAGAGAAACTTGTCGCATATGGGTATACTCCCTCTTGTATCATATACATCCGTTGTATACGAAATGAAATAATCTGTAAACAGTTTGCGAAAGCCTTCCCAAGTTTGTATGCTCGTAGCATCTGCCAAACGTGGCCAGCCTCAATGCAAGATGTATGAATACTAAAGAGACTCGACCTTGATCTCGTACATACTTGAGTTGATGAATGAGTTTCACGATTATGTTAGACGCCCATTGCATACCATAGTTGTCACGCCATGTGCAATAAACAGTACCAACTGCGTACCTTATGAAGTACACCTACCGATGAAGTGGCCGTCGTAAGAATCGAACGAGTTGGAATCAAGGTTCCTCCGTCAGTACTGTGTGTTAAGCCTCCTCCGTTAGCGTGTAAAAACTGTGACAAAGAGTCGTCCATGCCAAGGAACTTGCTTCCTTTTTCAAGTCCAGTAAGAGGCCATGCATGTCTCCTTTGATGTATGTTAGATATATGCAATAGAGATGATGCATGTTCCATCAAGGTCAAATGCTTCATAAGCAATTGACAGCCCGCATTAAGAACTCTTGCCGACCAAGCTTGTCCACCCGAAAATTGAACGTGTTATTGAGGGGAAACTGCAAATAGTACGAAAGCAGTAACCCAACATTGGACTACACCGGCTGTGCTCATGAGCACCCTTGCACGGAGTCTTGCTAATGGCAATAGCAGTCATAGGCTTAGTGACCATTACTGCTAGGCAACGTTGCCGCCCTGCATAAACCATGAGGGTAATCAACTTGATTAAAACAAAATTGAAAGAGGTTACCTTGTTTCTGGTCTTGTATTCAAAGCCGTGTGTCGCAATCATGTGATGATGTTGGCCTACTTTGGCCAGTCGTAATTCATATCGAGGTCCAATGTTGTCATACGTGAGACACGTAAAGGAAAAGTAATCGCGAGTTTCACCCTGCGCTTGGCATGGAGTCATTGCCAATTACTTTAGAAAACGCATTGGATCACATTCACAGGCCTTGCCTATACCAATAGTGCACAAGCCTTGCCTGAACCGTAGGATCTAACATTGCCGGCGGAACCATGTCCAAGCAGAATTTCCTCTTCGAGCGGTGGAACCATGTTGTCGAATTCTGGATGGCCGTGTTAGCAACATCTGACGCGGTGTATGATCACGTAGAGTGGCACTTTCGGAACACACCTGCAAGCTGTTGTCATCGCAAAGAGAGCCGAGACTAAGGCCATGCCGTTACATAATGTCGAACTGTAGACAACAAGCCTTCATGGCCGGTAAAATTTTGCCTTGGAATTCTCCATGCTGAAATCCGATTGCCTACCCGAGAGTGAGGAGCGTGCATTGTTCATCTGATTATGAGCCCAGTGCGGGGCCCTTGCATGCTTATGCATGTTGATGCATGCGACGGTCCTGTGGGAAACCTCCCTACAAAGCAAAAACCTAATTTAAAAATAAAAAAATAAAAAAATGCATGTTTGCAGCGATGGAGTTCTCCGTCTGCTGCGCAGGAAGATCACCCCGAACCATTGGCCATATTGCTCCCCATGCCTTCGTCCCATGACGAGGATTGCCTAGCAGGCCGCTGCAATCAGGCCGAGCCCTAGACCTCATCATTCGGCACTGGTCGATTTGCACCCTCCTCCTCGATTCCGTGCAAGTCTACCATGGTGGATGGTACTTGGCGCTGAGTTGGTGACGTCCGTGGGCAAAGGTTGACATTGCTGGGCGGTTCTGCGGGCCCCCAAGTAGAGGATGACATGGCATGTCCAAGCGACTTGTCCCATGCCTCCTACGTGCAGGTCTGCCAGTGGCTCCTTGTGCGCAGGCAGCCATTCCCACGGCCCTCCTCGTCTTCTCCACTGTCTAATACTTCGTGCTTCGAATCAAGCGACCATGCCCACGCTGCATCACCTTAGGTTTTCTGCCCATGACTTCAGCTTGCCATGAACGTCTTGCCGAGAGAGTTGCAATATCATGCACGCCTTTTTGCTGAAAACGAGGGAGAGAGAGAAGACTCCTAAGCGAGAGAGAGGCCATGCCTCATACCGAATCTGAGAGAGAGACCTCCTCCTCCTCCATAGCTCTCCCCTCCCCTGAGCTCTGATACCAATATAAGAACCCCAGGAGCTAGAGACCTGGATCCTCCACCCAACCACCCATACTTATAGGCTCTTGGCCCTAGGATCCCCTGTCCACACTGCTAGCTAGCCCGTGGCCGGGGTCCATGACCCCCCCTTAGGGTAGGGCCCTGCCCGTAGGACCCGTGTCCTAACAGCCGGGGCATTTTTTCCCTCTGTAGGAAGTTTTTTCCCCCGTGCAGTGTATATACGCCCATCACTATAGGGCTATCCATCTTTCTATTACACACTAAGTAACACACTCTCTATTGTGTGCCTTGAGCTTCCTTCGTCTTCTCCAAGCTGTGTGTGTTTCTCTGCAACCCTAATTCCAACACTTACATGCTTTTTCAGACTCCGATTGGGCTGGTTGTTTTGACACGCGAGTGTCCACGAGTGGTTTTTGTTTCATGCTTGGCAGTTCATGTATATCATGGTTGAGCAAGAAGCAACCTACTGTGGCCACTTCGAGTTGTGAGGCTGAGTATAGGGCAGTCTTCACAGCTACGGTTGAGTGTGTATGGCTCAGACGCCTTATGGTTGATTTGGGTGTCGGACAAGACACTGCCAACACTATCTACACTGACAGTCAGAGTGCATTGGCAGTTGCGAGGAACCCAATTTTTCATGCTCGCAAAAAGCACATTGAGGTGCATTACCACTACGTCAAAGAGAGGCTCTCTGTAGGAGAGATCAGCTTGGCTTATGTGCCAACATAGGACAACCTTGCAGATCTTTTCACAAAGGCGTTCTCTCATGAGAAGCTCGAATCTTTCCACAAAGCTTTGGGCTTACTCCCCTTTGTGGATTGATCATGTCCTCAGGGCATGGCACTTCCCTTTACTCATGTGCCAGCTCTCGTTCACCCATCACTCCAAGGGGGGTTTGTTACCATATACATGTGGTAGTGATGTGTGTGAACACATTAGGACCGCTGGGGCATTTTTTCCCTCTTAAGGTTTTTCCCTCATGCATTGTATATACGCCCATCAGTCTAGGGCTATCTATCTTTCCATTGCACACTAAGTAATACACTCTCTATTTTGTGCCTTGAGCTTCCTTCGTCTTCTCTAAGCTATGTGCATTTCTCTGCAACCCTAATTCCAACATCCTCCCAAGAGGAAAAGATCAACACACAATCCTTCTCCTCATCATTCTGAAAGGTAAGAGAGGAAACAAAGGAAGAAAAGGGCAAGAATGACGTCACCCTCTTCTCCTTCTTCTTTATCTTCCTCTTCTTCCGACAAAAGCTATGGCTATTCTCCTAGAGAATACAAGAGGGAAGGACATCGCAAATCATACCTTGCATGGCGAAGGTCAGAAAAGCTCCAGAAGTTTAAGAAGGGAGGAAAGAGTATCTCTTTTCTCACCTATGATGGCACCTTTGGTGCTACCGACAAAGTGTTGGCCTTCATCCAGCAATTTGATGTGGTCTTTGGAGACGAGGGCTTCATAGAGTCCTCCAAGCTATGCCATGTAGCTATGCACTTCCAAAAATCGGCTCGTCATTGGTGGGCTAGCCTTCGTGGAAACGATGATTCAAAGGACAAAGTGCTCACCGAATGGCGCAGTTTGAAGCTTCTCTCTCGTGAGTCTATCCATGAGAGACAAGTTTTGGGATTTTACATCTCAAGGCTACTCTCCTCCAAAAGCTAGACTTCGTGGAGCAACAACAAAAATTCTGTATGAGATTACCTAAAGAGATGGCCGAATACATCAACTCTCAACGGCTTGGTTCTATCACCGAAGTAATCCACCACACCATGATTGCTTCACGCATCAATTTCCAACAAGGGGCTAGATGGAATGTCAAGCCTATGAAAAACAAAGATAAAAATGATGCAAAGGGGAAAACCAATGCCCAAAATTCTTCCCAAGGCACTTCTAACAACAACAACAATCGATCCAAGGAGAAGGGAGTTTACAAAGGCAAAAACAAACTCTCTAGTGAAGAGCTTGAAGCTTTTCGCAAGGACGATAAGTGTTTTAAGTGTGGGGAGCAAGGACATGGTTATCGTTCTTGCCCCAAGAAAAATGTTTGCAATGAGACTCCTAGGGCTTCCACCATCGAAGCTCCAAAAGAGGATGCTCATTGCAAAGGATCATCTCTCTCCTATGTTTGGGGAAAGGTAAGGGATCCTGTTTGACCCTGGTAAGCCTGTGAGATGGGAGATATTGTAACGGTTGACACAACTTTCAAGGGACAGCAAGCCTCTGTTACTCCCTTGATTGGGAAGTTGAGACTTCATGTCCAAAGCTATGTCGACAAAGAATAATTTTTCATCTCTCCTCTCCAACATTAGGATGCTATCCTAGGGGCGCCATGGTTTGATTGCATGGATGCCAACATGAAGTTCCCTGAAAGGAGAATCTACTTCACCTACAGGGGAAAGAACATGTATATAGATGCTAGAGAGTGTGGTCGCACTATACCAATTGTAAATCCTTTTGCTTTTGATAAATCAATGAAGAGCTCAGTTTCTACTTGCATGATTTTTGTCAAAGAGTCCCTAAAAGGTCCTAATGTTTCATCAAATGTAATTGGTAGGAATCAAGAAGAGTTAGACTTGTCTGATTTTCTAAAAGGATTCCAATATGTGTTCATCGATGATATCCCTATGGACTTACCTCCAAAACGAGGGGATGATGACCATCGAATTGAGCTCCTACTAGGAAGCTCACCGCCTAACAAGCCTCCTTATCGAGTTTCTCAAACTCAGCAAGAGGAGATCATGAGGCAAATACATGAACTGGTAGACAAAGGGATGGTGAGGCCTAGCTCCTCTCCCTTTTGTTCTCCAGTCCTTTTAGTGCAAAAGAAAGATGGTACATACCGTACGTGTGTGGACTATCAAGCACTAAACCATATCACTATCAAAAACACATTTCCCGTGCCTCGAGTAGAAGATCTGTTTGATAAGCTACAAGGCTCTACCTACTTCAGTAGGATTGACCTTAAAAGTGGATATCATCAAATAAGGATAGTGGATGAAGATATCCTAAAAATCGCGTTTCGAACAACGTTTGATCTTTATGAATATCTAGTCATGCCCTTTGGCTTGACTAATGCACCGGCCACGTTTAATCGTCTAATGGAGAAAATCTTTAGACCCTACCGCAAATTCACTAGAGTGTTCTTTGATGATATCATCGTCTGCTCCAAGTCTTTGGAGGAACATAAGCAACATCTCCAAGTGATTCTTCAAGCACTAAGGGAGAACAAGATTTTTATCAACCAAAAGAAAAGCGATTTTTTTCTTCAAGAGATTCAATACCTAGGTCATATTATCTCTCAAGATGGTATCCGTATGGATCCATTGAAGTTAGAGGTAATAAAATCATGGCCTAATCCAAGGAATCTACATGAGCTAAGAAGCTTTATTGGTATGTGAAAGGGTGGTGGTAATGCGTGTGCTAGTCTCCACCCAACCGTGCTATCTTATAGCCTCCCCCTAGCGTACACACTATCCGGCCGTGCCGGTGTCCTTGCCCACAGGACCCATGTCCTTACATTACCTCCCCCTTTGGAGAATCGTTTTTGTCCTCGAAAACGAACGTACGAAAATGTTTCTTAAGTGCAGAGACATTCTCCCATGTAGAACCTTCTTCAGGTCTATCTAGCCATTTTACCAACACTTGTCGTCTGACATGATGTCTGGTGCGAAGCTCATGAGAATCCAAAATATTTTCGGGCTCATGAGGAATGCTTGGCGGTTCGATAAGGTCAACTAACACACCTGTGTCAATGACATTATCATTCTATCCTAGCTGTTTTCGTAAACGGCTAACATGAAAAACATGATGAACTCGTGAGTGCTCTGGGAGAGCTAACTTATAGGCCACTTGACCTATACGTTTGAGAATTGTAAATGGTCCACAATAGCGTGGTGAAATTTTAGCAACTTTTCTCGTCTTCAGAATTTCTGAATGCTCCAGATTGAGGAAAACCTTGTCTCCTTCTTCGAAAGTAGCAAGACGATGATGCTCATCTGCGTACTTCTTATATCGATCTTGAGCTTGTTTAACATTTTGTTGAGCAACTTGAAGCATGTCAAAATGGTCTTGGAGAAAATCCTTCGCTTGCTGTATCTTCTCCTTAGCCAACCCCACCGTAACGAGTGATCTATGTTGAAATCCATACAAAAGCATAAATGGACTAAACCTTGTAGTCACATGCTTTGAACTATTATAAGCAAATTCCAATATAGGTAAGTAGTCTTCCCAATTGGTTTGCTTCTTGCTAACGTACACTCGTAGCATATCCTCTAGCACTTGATTAACTCTTTCTGTTTGACCATCCATTTTTGGATAATCAGCCGTACTTAGATTAAGTTTAGTTTCCAACTTTTGGAACATAGCTCTCCAGAAGTGATTATCAAACTTTCGATCTTTGTCCACTAATGATACTAGCTGGAAGACCGTAGAGTTTATATATATGCTCTACAAATAGCCGTGCTAATTCTGGTTATTTAACCGTAGTCTTAGTGGGAATGAATCGACCCATCTTTGTGAGACGGTCTATAATTACCCAAATGGCATCATGGCCACGACTTGTAGTAGGTAGTCCTACTACAAAATCCATAGAGATATTCTCCCACTTACCTTGTGGAATCTCTAAAGGATGTAAAAGGCCACCTACCTTGAGGCACTCTGCCTTATTAACTTGGCATTGTTGGCAGTTTAGTACGTACTCTTGAACATCATGATGTAATCCCGGCCAATAAAATTACCGTCGAACTAAGGCATACGTCTTATGAATACTTGGATGATTAGCACTTGGACTATTGTGACACTCAGATAAGATTTGGTGCCTAGTGTCTGAGTCCTTTGGCACACATACTCTACCCTTGTGGAGTAAGTAGCCATCATCAATGGAAAAATTCTTCCATCACTTAAGCTCTTCTTGAGTAGGGGTGGAGCTCTATGTGTTGGAGTTTTTATCTGCGCGTGTAGAGACATGTTGATATGGTTGTGCAGAGACATGTGAGTGTGAGGGATCTCTTTTTAAGACTGCACTCCACACTTTAGCATATGATTGATCTTGTGCACACTTGCCACGTAATGACTCCAAAAATCCACTCTTTAGTTGTGAAAGCAAGTGAATTAATATGAGGCATCCGACTTAGTGCATCCGCTACTACATTATATCGCCCCTTGCGATATCGTAGCTTACAATCATAATCTTGAAGGATTTCTGCCCATCTAGCTTTACGGGCCTTCAAGTCTGTTTGAGTAGTAAACCATTTGATACTCTCATGGTCAAAAACTACTTTAAACTCGGCACCATATAAATAGTGTCGCCACTTTCGTAAAGCGTGAATTGTGGCATAGAGCTCTCTCTCATAAACAAAATAATTATGTTGAGCTTTATCTAACTTTTTACTTTCAAAGGCTATAGGTCTTCCCTCTTGGAGAAGTATCGCACCAATTGCTTTATCACTAGCATTAGTCTCTACCACAAACGGTTTAAGTGGGTCGACGATTGCTAGGATGGGAGCAGTGGCTATAGCTACCTTGAGCTGTTCAAAATTGCGTTTTTGGGCGTCTTCCCAAGAAAAGGTCTTACCTTTTGCTTAGTTGATCCGTCATAGGAACAGTGATTTTGACATAGTCACGGATATACTGTCGATAAAATCCAGCCATGCCTAAAAATATTTGCAGCTCCTCAACCGTGTTGGGACGTGGGCATCTAAGAATGGTAGTGACCTTGTCAGTGTCCATCTTGATGCCAGAATAAGAGATCATATGACCGAGGTAATGTATCTCTATTTTAAAAGAAATCACACTTGCTTTGCTTAGCATACAACGCGTGAGCTCGTAGCTGTTCAAACACTAATCGTAAGTGTTCTATGTGTTCATCTTCAGTCTTACTGTAAATGAGAATGTCATCAAGGAAAACCACAACAAATTTTCCAAGATAGGGACGTAAGACACTATCCATGAGGGTCATAAATGTACCTGGAGCATTGGTTAGACCAAAAGGCATAACCAAAAATTCAAAATGCCCGAACCATGTTCTAAAGGAAGTTTTGGAGATATCTTGCAGTAGGATACGCACCTGGTGGTATCCTGAACGAAGATCTATCTTTGTATAGTATCTTGCCCTGTGGAGTTGATCAAACAACTCATCCACTCGAGGTAGAGGATACTTATTCTTGATGGTTATCGCATTCAAACCGTGATAATCTACGCACATGCGCATAGTACCATCTTTCTTTTTTACCAATAGAATTGGTGATGCCCAAGGCGAAGTGCTAGGTCTAATGAAACCACGAGAGAGGTAGTCAGCCAATTGACTCTCAACCTCCTTGGCTTCTTTAGCAGTCATACGATAAGGTGGTTTACTCATCGGTTTAGTGCCTAGCAAGACATCTATGCCATGCTGCACATCACGTGTAGGGGGTAAACCTGGTGGTAAATCACTTGAGAACACATCACCATACTCCATGAGTAAGTGAGTTAGCCTTTGCCGTGCAAAAGGAGAAAGTAAACTAGAGTTATGCTGGAATGGAGAATCTTGTAATTCTTGTAATGTTTGTTTTACAACAGTTGCATGTTGCTCTATAGAATTAAAATTGAGAGCACTTTGCTCGTTAGATTTGTTAACTCTTTGTTTATCAGTAGAATTCATTGCACTTTGCATACCATTACTAGAATTCACCGCACTTTGCTCTTGAGAATTCACAAGACTTGGAGACAAGCAGTAACACAAAAAGACTTCATCTATTGAAGTTGCTTTCTGTAAAATAGAAAGCTCGATTGTACATATAAGAGGTATAGATGGTATATTTTTCTCACCAAGCAAAAGCACATGTTTACCATTGGCCATAAAGGATAAGGAGTTGTGTTCATAGCTAGTGTGCAATGTGTTTCCTAAACCATGCAGCCACTCCCGTCCTAAGACTACATCAGCACGGTCCATGTTCATAACTTGGAAGTCAAGGGTCATCGTATGCTCTTGAACGATAAGCTCAACCCCTTGAACTACCGTGTCCCATACTTCTTTATCATTCCCAGACATCTGCTCCACCACATACCTGTGAGAGCAGGGAGTCTATGTAAGCTTCAATTCCTTGACTAGCTTATAGTTCAAGAAGTTATGAGTTGCACCATCATCCACTAAAATACGAACATGTTGTCATTAATAGTGCCATGCATGCGAATCAAATCATGGGGGCCAAAGGTGGGCTGTCACATTGAAGCAGGCACACAACACTTGTGCTTTTCTTCCATATAAAGAACCTCTATATCACAATATCTAGGAGATGAATCTAATGTGAGGCGTTGCACCGTGTGCATGGCCTTTTCTTTGCCTTGCAAAAGAGGACAATATTTCTTGTTATGTTGGTCCGAAAGACATCTAAAACACAAATTGTGTTTCTTTGCACGCTCAAAATCGGCAGTGCTGAGAGACCCACGTGGAGTATCTCGTGAGTGCTTAGGCTTCTTAGTCTCTTGTGGGCGTGGAGAGGTAGATTGTCTCTTATTCCTCTTGGAACGTGTGGGAGATCTGCCTCGCCATTGGCTCTTAGCCACATTGCTCTTAGCAAAATTATTCTTAGTGTAGGGAACATTTCCTTTCCTCTCTTGGTCATCATCATATCTTTGGGCATGATTGATGGCTTTTTACAAAAATTTTGGATGTTGGGTCTTGACATGAAGACGATAGTCTTTGTCAAGACCCCTATTAAAACCCCGTTTCTTTTGGAATTCATCTAGACCTTCCAGTTTTAATATGATTTCCTGATACTTTGAAAGGTACTGTGTGAGAGAGGCCAGACATGCGGCATGCATCCCGTGCTAACCAATTCTTATCTTCTTCATTGGAGTCCAAAAACTCTTTGGAGAAAGAAGCTTGAAACGCAGCCCAAGACGGAGGACGGACATCTATTGGAAATGTCATCCACCACTTACAGGCCTTGCCTTTAAGAGATAGACTTGTTTCCATAGCCGTCTTTATATCCGGGGTGTGTCTCAATCTTTAAGAGATAGACTTGTTTCCACATGTCGCTCGTTGTAAGAACACCTTTGTTGATTTTTCACAAAAACCTGTCGTTTTTGTAAAGGCTTTTGTTCACTTTGAAGCTACCTCCTTGAGGAAAAAAGAATTTTTGGAGGAAAACTTGTCTTCCTCCAAGAAGTGAAAAGGAAGGGTGAAGCTACTTCTTTGAAGTTTGAAGCTTTCTCTTTCCTTCTAGTTTTCCTTTCAACACAAGCATGCTATCATTCCTTGTTACATACAACAAGGGTCAACAGCTTGATGGTAAAGTGTTAGCCTCTTACCCTCATGGGGTGGGCTCAACCCTCCTTCATGCAAGGGTTAAGCGGGCATTCCTACGCGCGCAGCCAACGGAAGCCTTCGGAGCCTTGGTGCCGTAGAGTTGCCGATTGAGTTTGCCTTGGTCGAGCGCCTTACTCGCTCGCTGTGGAGGTCATAGATGGGGCGGCCGCGGTCGACTGTCGCTGTTTGTCCACGCACTGCGCACGAGAAAGCGTGCATGTCTTCTTTTGCTACACAACGAGACGTTGAGTTTGCCTTGGTTGCCCGTCTTACTCGCCTGCTGTGGAGATTGTAGATGGGACGACCGTGGTCAGCTGTCGCTCCACGCATTGCGCATAGAAAAGCGTGCCTGTCTTCTTTTGCTACACAATGGAGATGTTGAGTTTACCTTGGTCGCCCGTCTTACTCGCCTGATGTGGAGGTCGTAGCACAGTTGGTTGTTGTTGTCTATCCACGCGCTGCACACCGGAAAGCGTGCCTGTCTTCTTTTGCTGCACAACGGAGACGTCGAGTTTGCCTTGGTCGCCCGTCTTACTCGTCCATTGTGGAGGTCTGCGGAACGTGGGAGAGAAGCAGCGTGTCGCATGGGCATGCAACCCGCCTTTCCTCTTCTCCAAAAATATCTCAGATACCAGTGAAAGGGCGGCGATAATGCGTGTGCTAGTCTCCACCCAACCGTGCTATCTTATAGCCTCCCCCTAGCGTACACACTGTCCGGCCGTGCCGGTGGCTTTGCCCATAGGACCCATGTCCTTACAGTATATGTGCATACTATAGACGCTTCATAGCAAAATTTTCTCAAATAGTAGGGCCATTACAAGACTTAACTAAGAAGAACATTAAGTATTTATGGACTGCTAAGGAGCAAAATGCTTTTGACAAGCTCAAAGAGATGCTTACCTCCCAACCAGTCCTCATGCTTCCGGATCTCTCAAAGCCATTTGAGGTCCAATGTGATGCTTGTGGTGATTGCCTTGGAACAGTCTTGCTTCAAGAAGGGCATGCCATAGCATATGAGAGACGAAGGCTCAATACGGATGACGAGTCTTGGGCATTTATGACAAAGAGCTTTTAGCTGTTCTACATGCCCTAGACACATGGAAGCACTACTTATTGGGGACTCCATTCATTCTACAAACATACCATCAAAGTCTCAAGTACTTCAAGACGCAAACCAAACTTTTCGACAAACAATTGAGGTGGGCAAATTTTCTTTTGCAATTTAATTTGCATATTGCTCACATTGCTGATAAACACAATCAAGTGGCTGATACACTTTCACGAGACGACCAAAAGTTAATGAGGTGTCTATAGCTACTCACAATGATCTATCTTCTATGATAGATGAGTATGCTACTGACCCTGACTTTAGAGACATAATGTCAGCCCTTGCTTTGGGGAAGAAAGAGGAACCATTCACCTTGCAGGATGGTTATCTTCTCCACGGCAATAGGCTATGTGTTAACCCACTCCCTTCGTGAGAAAGTCATGTATGAATCACATGCTCCTCCCTATGCGGGGCATAGAGGCATTCAACCTACTCTCCGAGGAGTAGAAACGTAATTCTATTGGCCTACCATGAAAGTGGACATACAAGAGTATGTTTCAAAATGTGTAGTATACCAAAAGACCAAGTATGATAGAGGGAAGCAACCTGGATTACTCCAGCCATTTGCCTATCCCAAATTCACCATGGGAGAGTATATCCATGGATTTTATGTTTGGATTACCCAATTCTATCCATGGGAATACGAGAATATGGACAATAGTCGATAGGTTTAGCAAGCAAGCACACTTTATTCCTGTCAAAAAGACTATTAAGGCACACCAAATGGCAACTCTCTTCACATCATAGATTTTCAAACACCATGAATTGCCAACATCCATCGTGTCAGATAGAGATCTTAGAATGACCAGTAATTTTTGGAAAGGTCTCTTTGAAAATCTAGGAACAAGATTGAATTTCTCTTTGGCCTATCACCCACAAACGGATGGCCAAAGTGAGATAACCAATCTTACGATACTCGATCTACTAAAGACTTATGTTACAAAAGTAGATCAACGCTCACGATGAGAAAAGTACTTACCTCTTGTAGAGTATGCCTACAATAATATTGTACGTACTTTTATGGGAAAAGCACCTTTTGAAATAATTGAGGCAAGACCTAAATAGTCCCTTGCTACTTAAAGTACATGGGAAGATCTTCGCTGTTGTCGATGAGTATAGCCGTGACCTACAAGATCAAAAGACTAAGGAGGCTATATCCATCTCTCAACAAAGAAAAAAAGTTGCTGCTGACAAACACAGAAGGTCCTTAACGTTCAAAGAAAATGATTGGGTCTTACTTAAGTTTCCTAAGGCTCGATTGAGGCAAACGACGGGCAAAAATCTTACAGGCCATCAAAAGTATTATGCTAAGCTAGCAAAAAGATACTATGGTCCTTTCCAAATCTTGAAGCCCATCAATGAGATGGCTTACCAACTCGAGTTGCCCAACCACTGGCTCATACACAATGCTTTTCATGTGAACCTACTTAAGCCCTACAAAGGAGAGCCACCAAGTGACCAATTATTGAAGACCCTCCCGAAGCTTAAGACCAAGAAGAGGTGCTACAATCCGAAGCTATCCTTCGGCATGAAGACAAGGTACTACGACATGGTAAGATTATCCGACGGTATCTTATTAAGTTCAAAAAATATCCTTTTGAAGATGCTAGATGGATGCAAGGAATACAACTTAAGGATAGTATGAACCTTGTCAATGCTTACAATGCCACATTAGAGTAAGCAAATGTACAAATTTCTTTTAAATGACCAATGTTTTTGTTTTATAAGACTAATTCTCTTTTAATTGTGCACAAATTTAAATAGTATGCATGCTTAGAATCATGTTTGTGATGACGATGTCTCTTAAACACCAAGTAGAATTTGTCACTCTACTTGGGAGAATGAAATGGACTAAAGAACAGACATGCTTGTGGCAACTATGTCTCCCAAGAACCAAATGGATTAGTCATCCATCTTGGAAAGATGTCGTAGGGTAAAAAGAGATCCTGACCCGCTAAGCAAAATTGACCACTGACTAAGGCTTTGTCTCTTCTACCTCATAGTCGAGGAGGACTATGATTTCAAGAGAGAGGTAATGTCATAAAAACTAATATCTAACATACCCAAATGATTTTCTCATATTAAAATGATCATTTAATGTGGGAGAATAAACGGGAACAAGGGTTAGAATATAGACATGTGCTTTCAAATCTATCTCAACACGGGGCCAATGGTAAAGGGGTCCAAATGAGAGATGGTCTGTCAAAGAGCAAGGCTAACCAATGGAGCTTAAAGACCTTAGGGTTAGCTTCATTGAAGACCTCCAAAGGTTAGTGTTAAAAAGTCATTTGACCTTAGGTAACCTAGGACTGAGATTGAGGTGGGAACCCGGCCCAAGCTTGAGGTGCTTGCTGAGTAATGTGCTTGAGGCGCTTGCTGGCTAAGGTGCTTGAGGTGCTTGACGTGCTTGATGACTAAGGTGCTTGAGGTGCTTGTCGTGCTTGCCAACTAGGAAGCTTGAGGTGCTTGTGGGAACACCACCCAAGCTCGAGGTGCTTTGTCATGCTTGCTGACTAAGGTGCTTGAGGTGCTTGTCGTGCTTGCCGACTAGGGAGCTTGAGGTGCTTGTGGGAACACCACCCAAGCTTGAGGTGTTTTGTCATGCTTGCTGACTAAGGTGTGCAAAATTCAATCATCAATCCCTACAAGGAGGGGGTGAGCCCTACAAGAGGGGGGATGAGAGAGAACACACACACACACACACACACACACACACACACACACACACACACACACACTCTCACACAAGGCAAGCTTTGTACAAACAATGCAAAAGGGACACTTGTCAAGTTCCTCCTCATGTTGCCCTCATGGTGTGCCTTAAGCCTATTGGTTGGCCATCCAAGGGGTCCAATGATAAATTATTAGATTTAATTAATTGTTTTTTAGTTGATCAAGTCCTCTCTCTTAAAGGGGAAAGGGGGACACTTGTCCCAAGACTAGTATGCTTGCTTGGTATGACTCTTGCTTGTGATTGGCTAGGCCTGAGGGGTCCAATGAGCTTCAAGCATGAGCTACAAGGGGGGTTCGACCAAAGCAAGTAGGGGGCATGCTTGAGGGGTATACTCTCCCCCCCCCCCCCCCCCCCCCCCCCCCCCCCCCCCCCCCCACACACACACTGTGTATTGTGCAAAGTGCAAGAGCTCCCTCCCCTTCTCCAAGAAAGTAGATAGGTTGAGAGCCTACACCAACACTCTTGGCTATGGAATGTAAATCCAACCAAGAGCCATGCTTCAATGCTGAAGCTTGCCATCTTCTCCATCTTCATTACTATGCTATTATGTATGCTAGCAAGAAGAGTGATGATAAGTGAGGAACTAATTCTTTCTCCTATGAAATGTTTCTTCTTCCTCTTCCCTACCCTCATTCCCTGCTAGCTCTCTCCACCTTCGAAGGTGTTTGAGGTCTTGGGAGTGAGGCTTGGGATAGTCAATGCTTTCCACAAAGTTTATGTTATGCTCGTGAGATGCATGAAGCTTTCCATCTTCATTGCGTCACATAGGGCACAAGGAACACAAAGATTGTATTATAACAAGTCTCTCTTGATGGGAGAAACTATAATACAAATGCCTATTGAAGGGGGGACTGGCTCCACATAAATCCGATCGTCAACTCTTGTCATGTTCTCTAAACTCTCTCTCTCTTGCAAAAGTATTTTTCATGCAAGTTAGCTAAATGCTATGTTTATGTTGCTACCATCAATTAAGTTCACCCACTATGCTCACAAAGTAATTTCATAAAAGTACTTCTCTAATTTCTGCTACTCTCAAAGTTAATAGGCCATTTCCATTACACCCTGGTAGCATGCTTTGTCCTTCTAACGAATAGGGTAGCACGAGTGGCAAGTAGTTGTACTTCTATTGTAGTAACATGATTAGTAATGTCACAGTCATAGATAGTATTTGACAATTTGAGCTATTTGTTGCACCTATTTAGCCAAGTTAATGTTTGTAATCATACACTTAACACTAATTGCAATCTTGTTCAACTCATTAAAAGCCTTATCGTCTAGCCAATGCTACAATAGTGGTTGGTCAAAGGCATTGGTCTTGAGTGCGATAGTGACAAATCACATGTTAGAAAACACTTTTGTAGAATCAAGTTGGTGTACTTATAGACATCTTCCCTATGTGTGCATATTGTTGTAGTTGAGTTGTCAATAGTATTGAGGACCTCACATTTGTCAATTATGCATTGCAACAACGTATTTATGATTTGCTACTCTATTGTCTGCTTAATATGGATTATATCCAAGAATTTGATGTAAATGGGATTTGCTGCATGCCGATTTAAGAAAGTCATGCTGTGTGTGGTAGTTGCAGCACTGTATTTATAATTTGATGCTCTATTGTCTGTTTAACACAAATTATATCCAAGACTTGGACGTAAGTGGGATCCGCTGCATGTTGAACCAAGAAACTCATGTTGTGTGTGGTCATTGCAAAAATGTATTTCAAATTTTTAATGTTGCATAGAGGTGAGTGGTGGTGGCATACCGATGGTAGTTGTGCAAAATTACCAAACAATAGGATGAGCTTCTGGCAGAATGGATCAAGCAGTGTTAAAATACTTATGTTCACTATTTGGCAAATGATCATGTTGATAATGATGTTGGAATCATTGATGGCTATAAATCTCTCACTGATGGGATGTATGGCTTGTAAAAAATGTTGTTTTGATGATGAAATTTTTGAATTAGTAGTAAATTGTTGTCGCCAGGGTACTAAGGCGGGCAGTTGCTACTCCTGTGGATGCTGCGAGAATAACAATTTTATTATCTTTTATAAAAGTTGAGGTCAAGTATTTGACGAGGAACTTCTTTCAGTCCCCATGTTTCCACCATTGTTATGAGGTCTCTCAAGTTTCTTCAATGCCATGATGGAGTACCTGGCATTTTTTATGGTAGGTTGTACCAAACAATGTGTTTAACTACATCTTGGATAGATGCATGTGTTTGTGTTTGCTTATAGGTATCAATGTCTCTTTGAGTGAAGGAATGTGTTGCTGATGGATTTTTTAATCTTGTTTCAATTGGTCCATCATTAGCAGTTACGGATTGTACAACGTGTATATGGAGAAGAAACTTCCCACCCACATTCTGATGTACTCATTGAAGACTATTCTCATTGGTAGTTGTCTTTCCTATCAAAAGAGGAAAGGGAATAATCATGACTCCATTGTAATGTCTCTAGCTTCAAACTCATGGGTTGGTAGTCCATTGTATCAAAAATTGATCCATTTGCTTATTCTAGATCTATCATGTATTCCTATGGAACCAAATTCATGTGTGTCCTTTGTACCGAATTTTGTTTGCTCTGATGTGTTTGTATAGATGTTGTAAAATGCCAATTTTCACATTGAGCCTCAACTTCTGGCATCAACACGTATGGATCATTCTCCCAATGGATTGTAATGATATTTTCTACAACCGATGATAGCCATACACATATGGACGTCATTTTTCTTAGGTTGCTCAGTGACGGCCTTGTACTCCTTGAGAATCGGATTGTTTTTTAAGTTGTATGATAGTGCTCACACACATCTTGTGCTCTCTCTCTCTCTCTCTCTCTCTCTCTCTCTCTCTCTCTCTCTCTCTCTCTCTCTCTCTCTCCCCTTCCCCTTCTTGCTCTCTGCACTCACACCGCATTCGTGTACTCACAACTAGTATCAGAGCGCATGGCGATCACGGATTTGAGAGCTTTGTGGCAATAACTCGCTCACTCTCAATGGTGGAGGGATCAAGAAAACTTGGAAGCTTTGTGAGAATGCAATGGGAGCTTGTGAGCTCAGATGAGAGTGATGTATGCTCTTGTGGAAGATCAGAAGATAGTGCAATAGATAGTGTGTAGGTGAAGGTGTTGTCCTAAAATTGTGTGCGTAGCAGCACTATTTTCATATATGTTTTTCTCCTTGTAGAATGCAGATCTGAATTTTTTTCCCACCACTCCCCTCTATTGCGACATGATCTACAACTTTGCAAAAGAAACCTTTTGCAAATTCCTCACCGTTTTGGTGATGTTCAGCTTAGACTGACTGTATACAAAAATTTCAGGTTTTTAGATTTCACATAGTGTGCAAGTTTGATGCACTTTTGGAAGCGCAAAAGGTGCTTGAAGTTGGGTGTATAAATTTTGAATTGAGGATGTAATTGTAGCTTGTGCAAAGCTTGTGGTTGGAGTGTTTTTTGGTAGATTTGGGCAAAGAATCATGGAGCGTTTACACACCATTGAAGCGGTCTCTTGAGAGATGCAAATTTTCAAGCACACCGGTGGAGATTCTTTCACAAGTTTTCACAGGACACTTTGGCAACAATTTTGTGCTTTGATTTATGGTCTTTTCGAATGGATTTACATATGGTTATGGCGCATGGTTGATGCCCATTATACATGCATTTTGGCGAGCACTTTTGAGTGTCGGTGAGCTCTCTTGAGAGCATTGTTTTTGCATTGATAAGGTTTTGAATTGTAACTCTTTTGGTGCTTGTTTATGCACAGTTACTTCATGGATGTACGTTGAGTGCGAATTGCCATTATATGTGAAATTCTGGATCCATTTTGGCATTTCTACTAATTGGCATTGAGTAGTGGGTTTGGTTTATGGTTTAGAGTCCTCTTTTGAAGACTATAGTGGTCGAGGTTGGCATCTTGGATGTGGTTTTATGGTTAAGATTTTGCTCCATTTACAGAGGAGGCTCTGTTGTTAGGTTTTATTTGTTTTGTGATCGTTGGTAGAGATTTGTTTTAGCCACATTTTGGCTTGTGCCTATGTAGATGGTCATTTCACTTGTGCTCTCATTGCGTATGGTCACATATTATGTATCATTGGTTCTTGGGTTTGGATAGGGTTATGCGCTTTATGAGATGTTTGCCATAGTTTTGGTGGCAGGTGTTTGATCAGCTAGTTTTCTTTTGCATTGTATTGAGCGGTTATGCTCTTGTGGACAATGCATTTACACTTTTTGTGGGTTGATCTATAGACTCATTTTGCGCTCATTTATGGCATCTTGCAGTGGCAGTTTGTCATTGGATACACATGTTGGTGTATCAAGCAGATCTCAGAGGCACAAGCATGTGGTTTGTTGGCATTGTGGCAGACTAGGGCACATGAGGAGGTGTTGTTTCAGGCATTGGAGACAATAGATGATTCCATTGAATAATGTTGAGAGTAAGAGTGTGGTAGACACTCCTACTTATACATGTTCACCTAGGCATGTATGGACTTTATCTCGCGATTGGCAGCTAGACAATAGTGCTTTATGCCTCGTTACTCCTTGTAGGGATTGGTTTAGCATGTTTTATGCTATGAGACATGATGTTGTTCATGGTGTGGTAACATTCATTTTCTTTTTGCGAGTGGGAGTATGCTTGTGCTTCATGATGTTCAATATGTGCATGATGCTCATAGGAGTTTGATCTCCATCTAGTAGCTTAAAGATCATGGGTGTCATGTTTAGTTGATTGATGAGTCTTACTTGATGAGGAGAGGTTTGCTTGTGATAGCACAAGGCCATCGTGGTGCTCATTTGACTCTTCTCTAAGTTCTTGGTGTCAAAGATGCCATAATTTCTATGAGTCCATTGCCATGCAGACATTCGCAATCTAGGCGAGTACACTTTGTTGATGAGCAATGTGACACTTCGCTCGTTGTGCATGCAGGGTTTGAAGACAGACATGTAGAGCAGGACAACTCTTTGAGTGCACGACTAGAGAAGTCACCGATAGTGGTGATGGATTTTGAGGCTTTGCTAGTCAGGGAGCAAAGGAGTGAGTCACATGTATGAGACGGTGCAGTCTTAGTGAATTTGTAGACATGTACTTTTATGGATGAGCTCCAGAGTGCTATGCATGACATATCGGTAGATGCAGGGTTAGAGCGACCATGTTGTAGCGAGACACAACCAAAAGATCTTCTTAGGATAGAGATACCTCCTACCACAAAGATGAGCGATATGGAGTTCTTTGACATGCTCATGCTAGAGGTTGATATGGTGATGCCATGACAGATAGAGCATGGAACGATGGATGCAGGGATGGTCACACTATTGAGAACCCCTAATTTGTCATATCCATTTGTTTCTAGTCGTAATGGTGTAGGGATTGTACATAGTGCAGAGGTGGTTGATAGGGATAGGTTAGCCGTGGTTGCACGGATTTCATAAACCTTTGGGACTCTCATGTACGACCTCTTAGTGTCGAGACCCAACATAACAACTACAGTGGGTGCGTCTGTAGTTGGGGTTGTCAGTCGTGCAATGATTGACACTAGCATGATGCATCATGGAGCGGTGCAAGTCATTATAGGATACCTACAGAGTATGCATGTTGATTCTAGCAGGGATATACGCTTTTGCACACCGCTAGAGCCTACACGGTGGATGCATTGGTTTTCAGAGAGTCAGTGGGCATACGTTGAGAAGAGTTTCCTCCCTTCCTTATTGTACATACTACTAGCTCCTACAGTAGTATCACTTATCGACACATTCTTATTTAAGTGGGATATTATTGGGGTAAAAGCGGTGTGCCTCTTACCCCGGTTGGACACGTTAGAGACGTCCGACTGCCCATTACTTGTACACACCTTATTCTTTACTAGATAGAAGAATAAGGGGTTCTCTCACACACATAGTGTTGAGCTGCTCCACCCACATCCTGTGTTCCCTCCCTCTCTCTCTCTCTCTCTCTCTCTCTCTCTCTTCAAAAGTTAGTCGAGACTGATTATATTTTTATGACTTCGATTTCAACAAAGGTCCTTGTATGTCTTGTAATCGTAACAAAACTCTTTGCAGAATATGCACAGTTGGTTGATGACCCATGCAAGTGCATACACATCTGTTGATTTGCTCCAAGGGCATGGTGATTTTGTATCCAAGAGTTGAGTTGCTCACCATAGTCTAATATTGTGCTCTTTGTAGTTGTGTGCACACACACACACCACTCGTTGTCACACCCAACGGGTGATGCGTGGCCCTCATCGGGTGGCAGAGTGTGACCACGCACCCCTCCCCTCCTCCCCCCCCCACCCACACACACACACACCCGCACGTGCATGTGTGTGTGTGTGTGTGTCAGGCGCGCACACACACACACACACATACATCCATGCGGGGCTACATGTCACACACACACACACATATCCGTACATCCACCACACACACATCGTGTGCACGCACACACGCACAAACACATTATTATATTTACAATAAAAATGAAAAATGTATATACTTTTTATTTGAAACTTTATAAAGAGCTTCAAAGCGTTCTTTTTCATTTCATTCTCTATTGAGTTGATCTTTTCTTCTCTATCTTAAACTCATTTCTCGTCAAGCTTTCACTCAAGCTCTTAGCTTTTCATCTCTTCCTATTTCAAGTTCTCATTTTTTCATAAACCATAACTTTCTCTATTTCTCTCCATCTCTACTTCTCTATCTTAAACTCATTTCTCTTTGAAGCTTTCACTCGATTTCACTTTCTTTCTCTCAAGCTCTTAACTTTTCATCTCTTTTCCTCTTTCAAGTTCTCAATTTCTCATAAGCCATAACTCTCTATTTCTCTCTATTTCTTTAGCTAAACTATGAGGACAAGAAATCAATCAAAAAACAATGGTGTCGTGGATGAAGTTTATGCTACTATGTCGTAAGAAGTCCATTTGTGATGCACTCATGAGAGCGAAAAATCTCAAGCCGTAAGCTTTCTAGATTGGATTGTGTCCATCGTAACCGGTGTGGGTGGAACAATGCAATCAAGTGGAGAATTGAACCATCGTGTGAAAATTGCTACCACAACAGAAGACATAGGAAATGAAGCATTTGGAAATGTGGTCGACAAGCATATTTCTTTGGGTTGGGTGGATTCTCATAGGGCTCCCTATGATGGAAAACTTTCACGCTTACCTCTATGTCGACTTCTTTCGAACCCCACCATTTGCACGCATGATGACCATGTAGTGGATTTGCAACTCTCCATTGCAAATAAAAGCTACCAACCAACCATGGCAAGATTTATTATAAGCGAGCGGTTTCCTAGGGATGATCATAAGCAATTCTCTTGTTGTGGTCACACTTCGAGAGATCTTGCGATGTCATATGACTTGGACGAGGAGCTTCCTTTAACGCCCGAGCTTAGTCACATGGCCGAGAGGTACTTTGTGGTTTGGGATGGAAATCACAGATTGGAGGCATGGATGCTGTGGATGAATGAGAATGACATCCCCATTGAGGAGGCCCCACGGATGGAGTGCGTGTTTGTGGATTTTCAACCCCATGAGACAACGGAGTTTCTATTGGTTTTGAGAATGATAAACTGGTAAAGACAACTGTTTCTTGCAAATGTAAATGCATCTTACTGTTTTTGACAATGTGTATTACATCCGAGTGTTAAACAGGGTCATAAGGGTTTTAGTCCCTCACACCACTGCGCATGATATATTCATGAGGAGAAAGCTAGGGTTGGCGGACCCAACTTCACTCCTGCAGAAATTTTCAAAAAGAGCGCGACTGACAGCAGAGAGGGCTTTGAACTTTAGGGGTCCAAACAAATCAAAGTGGCTAAAATTGCCAATGGCTGTCCTTGCTCAACTCATTTGGAAGGTATGCTTGAAAGCAATACTAAATGAGCATGTGATTTGATTATGATTTCTTATTATATATGTTTTGATTGTGTCCTTTGCAAATGATAAGAAGAGTTTGATGCTAAGATTGATGATATGTACAATAGTAAAATTGAAGGGCTACCATCAAAAGGGAGCTTCGACTGCGACTTAGCACCTGATGCATACGAGCAAAGTATCGTTTTTGCGCTATCTCAAACAGAGCAGTATTTCACACGCAAAGGGCTTGAGATAGCAACAATTGCAAATCCAAAAAATGGCAACGACTTTTTTCAAAACTGTATATCATTTACAAGTTGGGGCGAGAAGACCACCAAACTGACACCATCTAGAGTGGCAGAGGTTGCGCGGGCATACATTAGCTCACAAGACTAAGTAAATGTTTGTAAGTCTTTTGATATCTTTCTCTTTTGATTATGTCTCAATGAAAAAGAAGACTCCCTTTTCCTATGGAAGTGCCACTTAATCGACTTGCTCCAAGGTGGTGATGCAACCTTGAAAGAGAATGACATAGGGTTGACGGAGAAGGCTGGATCCAATGGCTTCGCTATCACGTTGTCAGGAGTTTTTTGGAGCAAGGGATTGCGCATATGTACATATACATGCATGGTGCATCAAATAAAGAATTGCCCATTTTTCAGAGCCAAGTGGTTACGTGGGGCCCACATGTGTACAGGTAGGACAGGGTGTACATAGTGCATCGATTTTCACTATTACCAGTACCATTGTGTTTTTTCTACAATAAGGAGGAGTTGGTAGCGCGTGAAACTTCTTGAGGAAGCTATCCGCGGGCCGACGACATGAGGTAAGCAGGTGCGTCAGATGGCATCGAGTGGCGTCAGGAGGCCGAACGGGGTCAATATTTGCACGTGGATGAATACGGACACAACGTGGGTGTTTGCTTGTGAGAATTATGCAGAAAGGTCATCATGAGGATCTTTTTTTGGGGCCACTTCACGTGGTGGTGAGATGCATTATTTGGAAAAACTGAGTGTCAGGTGTGCGGATGATGCAAAAAGGTGACAACTATGCACTGCGAGGTCAGTTTTTGGCCTGTTCGGGGTCCGTTTGAGGTCATCTAAAAGGCCACGGGTGCCCAACTAATAAAGCTAAGTGTGGGAACTGAAAAAACAGAGAGAAGACCAGAAAAACCGTGGAGAAGAGAGGAGGAACAGCCGTAGGTGTGTTTTTGGGGTTTTTGGAGCCTGTTTTGGCCGTAAACTGCTCATTCGAGGTCGGATTTGAGCACTTTGACATTGTAGACTGGGGTTTTGGGCCGTTCCGGACGCGATGGCGCTGTCCATTTTTCCAAATTCCTCACTCTTTTCCTGCTATTTTTTTGTGTAAGTTTCTCCTATGAGCGAAGTTTTTGCTCTAGTTTGTGATTGTATCTGGCTTATTTTACCCATATTGTGTGAGCTATTTGCCCCATTGGTGTTGGCCCAAGATCAATTGTATCTAAACATCAGAAATTCTCCTCTTTTGAGCTGATTTTTTTGGGTGTGTGTATGTCTCTGTGTGGAGTGGGCAAGTGGATAGTTTCTCTCCTCTCACTCCATAAGTGTGTTTCCTGTCTCGGCCAGGTGTGTTGTGTAAGCCGAGTGGTGCCCCCTAGTGTGTGTGTGTGTATCATTCCAAGAGTGTGTGTCGGGTCGTTATAGAGGCGCTGTGTGTGTTTTCATCCCGCTCACATTCTTTTGGCGTCCCCACGGAGGATCTTCTTCGAGTACCTTCTGCTTCGAGCTTCAAGCTTCGAGATTCGGGATTACAGGTTGCAGGTTGCAGATTACAGGTTACAGGTTACAGGTTACAGGTTACAGGAACAGGTACAGGTACAGGTGATTCACACAGGTACAGGTAGCTGAAGTACAGTGATATACTAGCATTGGTGTCACTTGCAGTTGTTGTGGGTATGCATCACTTGGCGCTTGTTTGAGCGCATTTTCTGTTGGATTGTACGTTACTTGTGGAAACTGCCATTGTACGCCTTTGTGGAGCCATATTTGGTTTTATTTGGCAGTCCCAACCATTTCTGAGACTTGGTCTGGAAGATAGTCATTTCTGAGACTTGACTATACGCGATTTGCATTAGCCTTCGTGTGAGGGTCGATAGCGTGAGGTTTTATTGAGCTGGGGGATTCTCAAATGTGGAGATCCTTTCGGTGATACAGGTAGCTGGAGCACCCTTTTCGTGACCTCACCATAGGCTATGTATTATTGATTCCTATTTGATGCTCGGGTTCTATTGTTGGCAGTTTATGCATACATAAACAGTCTATATTTTGGGTTCTTACTGCTCTACTTCTGGGGAAACTCTGTCAAAAATTTTCCAAGTTATGATGGCTGGTCTTTTGGTCTTTTGAGCCATTTATGCTGTTATGCTGCTAAAATTTTGGCAAAATCAGAGGATAAGACATGTGTGCTTTCTTGGGAGCTTCATGGTTGGCTTTAATGGATGATCAAAATGGCCCTCAATTCACTCCATTTCATTTAACTCAAAGAATCCAGATAAATGTTCATGTGTCCAGGAAGATTTTTTTCCAGCAGCGCATAGTCTTTATGTTCAGGCCAAGAAGATTACGAGAGATCCTGGAATGTCCTTTGCCTGTTGTAATTCCGATGATCAACTATGAAAACTCATTTGATGTGCATGTGTTTGTCCTTATCTAAAGCTGAGCTCCATTGAAGTTTCTGGGGATTGGGTAGTCAAAAGTCTTGGGTTCTTGCACGTGTGTTCGAAGGGGTTCTCAAAGCATTGTAACTTGGGTAGCCATGGCTTTCTCTTATCTGGAATTTCATGGAAGAAGTGGTGAAGATGCGGAAGAATTTCTGGAGCAAGTCGAGGTGGCATGCATAAGCAACAAAATGTGTGATGAGGACAAGATTTTGAGGCTATTTGGATTGCTTTTGAAAGATGAGGCCCGTGTTTGGTTCATGGATTTGGAAGCTAAAGAAGCAGTGGCTTCTTCTTATGGTTTGAGTCTTGACAAGTTTATAGAAGCTTTTTTAGAGCGTTTCCAGGTTTTTGAAGATGCAAATGCAGTATGGAATGAGCTCAATGCTTTTAAGGAAGGTTCTTGTCAAGGTGTTGATGCCTATGTACACGTTTTTATAGATTTATGGACTCGTTGGTGTGTTGCTCTTAAGGATGAGACCCCCCCTTGTTCATTGAAGAAAAGTTTTTTTGTTGATGGTTTGTCACCTTGGTTGCGGTTCGAGGTTGAGTTGAAGAGGCCCGAGTCTTTTGAAGATGCGGTATGCATTGCAAAGCACAAGGAATGGAAGTTTAAGTGTCTTGAGGAACATGGTATCAGTACAGGTATGCATGTGCAAGATAGATTTGACATAGAAGATGAAGTTAAGCCTAAGCAAGTGAAAAGTAGCCTATCCTATGATGTTTCTCGTTTCTTCCCAAGGTCTATTGTGAAGCGTAAAGAGGTCTTGTAGGTTGACAGGTTTATGGAAGAGCCTAAAGAGGTGAGTAATGCTTTGGATACAGGATTGAAAAGTCTTGACGAGGATGCATTGGCTACTTGTGTACCTTGTGATTCTGCGTGTGAGTGTGAGGTTGAAGTTATTGATGATGATCACGTATCTTTGGATACTAGTTCCTTGGAAATTAGGGAAGAGGGCAAGGTTGAGAGCCATTTTGTGGATTTGTTGGATGTGGAGCCTGTTTTGAATCCATATTTTGATGTATGTGCAGTGATTGAACCGATTTGTGAGCATGATTGTGGTTTAGAGCAGGGATCTGTATTCTTAGAGACTGATGAACCCATGCTAGAAGCTATGGATAGTGGTGCTATCCATGATTATGATGTGGATAAAGTTATGTGTGATGATGAGTATGCTTATGATGATGAGAAGGGGTTTGGCATATATGAGTCCAATCTCAGCTATGTGGATGCCTATGCTAGGGATATGTGTGCTGTGGGGATACTTTTGTGCTTTGGATATCAACAACTTTACCTTCACACAATGTTTTTAGCTACTTGGGTGCATGATTTGCAGGTTGCTGCTATGGCTGGTGAAGCCAAGATGCCAGGTGATGAGTCACTTGAGTTGTCTCTATCGGTTGGGTTGAATGTGGCATGCAATATTTATGCTTTTGGAACTCCAGACAGGGCGGATGTGTCAGTTGGATATGCCTATGGTGCATTTTGGTTGATTGTTGACAAATGTAGGTGTGGTGTTATGACGCTTCTTGTGAATCAGGCGATATGCCTTTGGCCTTTTGATCCAGGTGGAATGAGCATCTACTAGTGTTGCTGCTGCTGAGCATGAATGCTCTAGCAGGCGAAGGGGTGGGCAAATTATGTCAGGAGTTTTTTGGAGCAAGGGATTGCGCATATGTACATATACATGCATGGTGCATCAAATAAAGAATTGCCCATTTTTCAGAGCCAGGTGGTTACGTGGGGCCCACATGTGTACAGGTAGGACAGGGTGTACATAGTGCATCGATTTTCACTATTACCAGTACCACTGTGTTTTTCCTACAATAAGGAGGAGTTGTTAGCGCGTAAAACTTCTTGAGGAAGCTATCCGCGGGCCGACGACATGAGGTAAGCAGGTGCGTCAGATGGCATCGAGTGGCGTCAAGAGGCCGAACGAGGTCAATATTTGCACGTGGATGAATACGGACACAACGTGGGTGTTTTCTTGTGAGAATTATGCAGAAAGGTCATCATGAGGATCTTTTTTTGGGGCCACTTCACGTGGTGGTGAGATGCATTATTTGGAAAAACTGAGTGCCAGGTGTGCGGATGATGCAAAAAGGTGACAACTATGCACTGCGAGGTCAGTTTTTGGCCTGTTCGGGGTCCGTTTGAGGTCATCTAAAAGGCCACGGGTGCCCAACTAATAAAGCTAAGTGTGGGAACTGAAAAAACAGAGAGAAGACCAGAAAAAACGTGGAGAAGAGAGGAGGAACAGCCGTAGGTGTGTTTTTGGGGTTTTTGGAGCCTGTTTTGGCCGTAAACTTCTCATCCGAGGTCGGATTTGAGCACTTTGACATTGTAGACTGGGGTTTTGGGCCGTTCCGGACGCGATGGCGCTGTCCATTTTGCCAAATTTCTCACTCTTTTCCTGCTATTTTTCTGTGTAAGTTTCTCCTATGAGTGAAGTTTCTGCTCTAGTTTGTGATTGTATCTGGCTTATTTTACCCATATTGTGTGAGCTATTTGCCCCATTGGTGTTGGCCCAAGCTCAATTGTATCTAAACATCAGAAATTCTCCTCTTTTGAGCTGATTTTTTTGGGTGTGTGTATGTCTCTGTGTGGAGTGGGCAAGTGGATAGTTTCTCTCCTCTCACTCCATAAGTGGGTTTCCTGTCTCGGCCAGGTGTGTTGTGTAAGCCGAGTGGTGCCCCCTAGTGTGTGTGTGTGTGTATCATTCCAAGAGTGTGTGTCGGGTCGTTATAGAGGCGCTGTGTGTGTTTTCATCTCGCTCACAACGTGTATTGGTGGCAATTGTAAAGGTGGATCAAGTGATTATGTCCTTGAATCAGTATGTTGGTGATCTAACTTGTGTCCTATTATTTGCTGCAGGAGAGTGCTTGAGATGGCCGAGAAAATGGAGGGCGAGAATCAACACGTTGAAGACCTACACAAGAAGGCTGAAGAGAGGCATGGTTGCACACTCGCAGACGCATTGCAGAAATGTAGACGAAACCACTTTGACAAACCCTTCAAGAAGTGGAGTGCATGGATCAAGTCCACACAAGATCCCGAAGAGCAATCCCACTTCGCTTGCACGGCACAACGTATGTTCTACAGGTTGGACATATTTTCTAGACACATTACATATGTTTTGTAGGTTACACTAATCTTGTCATGGTGGCAAAAAACATTATTTGCTGTCTTGTAGATGGTGGAGAGATGCTCTAGTTTTCCCCATTCTCGAGCACCCCCAGTGATGCATGGTGCATGTCGGAGAGATAGGAGACGGGCTTATATCCGGACACGTGGATAGATGACTTGCGGCCAACGGGAGTGTGGGGAAAGTGTCCTTGGTGGCTGGATTACCCGGATAAGGAGTACCCACCGAAAGAGGAAGTGCTTTACATAGGTATCGTACTATGTAGATTTTGCATTTGCCATGTAATACGACATGGGCATAATAACCTTCATTTTTTAATTAATAACAGAGCATAATGCTTCATGGAAGAAAGCCGTTGTGATAGAGGATGCACTCTCTTCCAACACAACAAAGAAACCGGCCTCAAAGAAAGACCCAAAGATGGGATCCACATCGATCCCGCAAGCCCCCTTGGCTGACCGGCAACGTGGGAAGAGAAGGAAGAGAGCTATGGCCTCCAGTGATAGTGAGAGAAAGCATGTAGTTGAGGAGATAGTGCTCAGAGCCTTGGTGCTATGAGCCACAATGCACCAACACTTTCCTTCACTCCGAGAACAGTAGGGGGCATCCCCATGAGTCACCTCCATCTTCACCATCACAGGGCAGGGCTGCAGAGGACCTATCAAACATGGCCAGAGTGGTCGGAGAAAACTCTCCAGGTATGTGAAAATGGTTAATGTTGTGTTGTTCTCTTTAACATTGCATGCAAGATATATTTAATCTTATGTTGAGCATACATATATGCATGTAGAGCCATGCCACCTTGGCATGCATGCTAGTGTCAAGTGCTTTGCAAAAGCTATTCTTGATGTGTTGTGCAATGATAGGTAAGCCAGTCTATTTTGCCTTCCTAGTTATGTCCACAATTTTAGTGCTAACAAAGATTTTGTGGAGGTCTATGCAGTCACTGCATAGATTCTTGGGCTCTCTAGCAGAAACAGGGCAGATGAACCCCAACTTGAGATTGGGTGGCACACGTTTGATGTACATGACCTTTCCCATACACACTAGGCTACATGCAGCTAGCACGGGTGGAGTTCCTTTATGGAACCAGTGGGATAGCGAGCTTGTGGATGTTGCATTCCTCGCAACCGAGTTTCTTTGGGTTGATGGCATGGTTGTGGCAACATGTCGTGCAGAACATCTGTCCATTGTCACTTTGAAGGTAGAGGGAGCTCATTTCCAGTTGTTGTGAGGATATTGTATATACAGCTGTCAGAGTCTAGATGCACGACTATTCAACACTATGTAAGGGGGGCTATGTTGATTTTTGTTTTAATGTTAAGATGAGTATCTGTGGTGTTCACATTTCAAAATATCGCATTATTAATGTTATTCGTAGGTTGGTACTTTGTTGCTAGTCATTTTGCAACCCCTAGAGATGGTGGGTGTCGGTTTCCGAGGTATGATCGAGCGGATGGAGAGATTGCAGCAAATGTACGTGGCTTCTCTGCAGATGACAACATTTGTGGGAGAAGCTACCAGGTTCCAGTGCCACACAGTGGGACGCTTAATCGTATGGGCAGGCCTTATTGTAGAGGTGTTGAGAGGAGTCCAGCGTTTGCCAGGTGCTAGAAACCTATTGGATGTTTTGACTTCATGTTCCTAAAAAATTGGAGGTATAACAAATCTAAGGTTTTTTGTTGCTTTGTAGGTGGCTACTAGGTACCTTCACAAACATGGGAGATGCTGTGTTTGACTGTTTTGCAGAAGTGGGAACATTGGCAACACAATGTTTACTGCTACGTAGGCATTGCATCAGTTGTGAGAAGGATTGGTCAGTTTTCAGTGCTTGGCCGGCTCAATGCCTACCTTCCGATTTAAGCTTGACATTGATGTTTTGTAGGGTAGATAGAGCTCATGTAAATGAGCATCTGGAGCAGGTGACATAGCAGATTCATCCAATGGAGCCACCTTTGTTGACACCACTCAACAGTCGCGGGGGGGGGGGGGGGGGGGGGGGGGGGGGGGGGGCCTCAGTCTTGGCATGGCTTGCAATTGGACTATCCCCCAGTGCATTCAGTTCCTCCACATCTGAGGCCCCACCCGGAGTTGATCCATTGCCTGCACACTACCTACAGGCCTCTCCACATATGGTTCGTACCCTTTGCCATTCGAAGGAGTTCCCCCATCATTTGGTGCATTGCCCCCATTGGCATGACCTTTGTTTCCTCCAGGAGCATATGGACCTCCACCACCCTTCTTTCATCCACCACACCCATGATGTATCCCCCCCCCCCCACCCCACATATGTATTTACTTTTGATGCAATGGAACAGATAGATTTGGGGTTTGCTATACTAAATATACCATAATTGTGTGTAAGGCACTTCTCTTTGTCTTATCAATAATGTATTAAATGAATCCATGGTGGTAAATCATGTTTTTGTTTGAATATAAGTTGACCCTCCAATCTTCAATGTTACATTTTAGTTGAAAAGGGAGTGAGAGACACGTAGCGAATGGTTCTGAACTCTAGAATAGCAGAGAGAGAGAGAGAGAGAGAGAGAGAGAGAGAGAGAGAGAGAGAGTAATGTACCCAACATTTATCCATATAAGTCATTTTAGTTATTTTGCAAAGTAATTGAGATTCTCAATTTTATGAGTCATCATGAGTTTATCAGAGCAATCGGATTGAAAATTGGGTTCAAAATCTATTTATTTATGATCTTTCTTTATGTGGAACAATAGGTTTATGTGGGAACCTAATCTATGTGTGAAGAAAAAGCTTAGAGATAGTATTTTTAGGAAAGAAAGAGAGGTGAGTCAAAATTAGGATACTTCTTTCTCTCTCTCTCTCTCTCTCTCTCTCTCTCTCTCTCTCTCTCTCTCAAGATAGAATAGAATGGGAACTTGTAAGTATAGAGATTTTTAAAAATCTCGCGAGCTTTTCCTTCTCCTATTCTTGAAACCTCTCAGTATTCTTAGCACCCCCCTAGGGCCTATATAAAGGACCCTTCTCCTCTCACTTTTGACACACACATCTACGGAATCGGAAGCTCTCTTGCAACGATGCGCCGGAGGAAGCCTCCCTCCCTTAACCTCTCACCCCCAAACCATCTCCTCTCCAATCGTCGACGTGCCGTCTCCCGATTTGTAAACTCTCTCTCTCTCTCTCTCTCTCTCTCTCCAACAACGCGCTTTTCTTTTCTCCATTCCGAAGCTATGGCTCTGAAGCGTGTAACGCGAAGTTCTAAGGACGCCCATGCCGTTGCACCGCCAAGGAAGGTGGGAAGAAAGGTGTCTATTCCTAACGTATCTCATACGGAGGCATCAACCAAAGAAGAAGTCGAAGCCGTTTAACCTCTAGCACAAGAGTTAGCCGCACGCGCTCCAAATCCGGTAAGACAAATTTATAATATGCATAGTATTCATGTTGACCGGTAAGATGAACTTAGACCTTACCTTAAACCGACCGAAAACGTGATTCTTCAATCACATGAAACAAGCATATGTTTCATAAAGTAGTAAAGGTATTGTTTTTATAAATTGTTATTGTTTGATAAAGATATACTGTTGATAAGTGATAATGGTTTGAGAATATGATTTTGATTGATCTTGTTGAAAGAAACATTTAGAATATGAAATACTGAAAGAAAATCTTGCTTCAAGATGGAACTCGCGGTTAGCGAGAGGAATCCGCAGTTAGAGGAAATTAAAGTTGAGTCATCAACTTCCTTTTTTTAACCTTGCGGCGGTTAGCAAGATGCCTTGCGGGTAGCAAGATGTCCCTTGCGGTTAACAAAAGGGAAGTATGCGCATCTCACGGTTAGCGATTAAGAAAAACCTTTGCAAAAGCTCTGTCGGTTAGACAGAGAAAGTCCGTGGCTAGCGGCAAAACTTGTATAGAAACTAAAGACTCTCTTTTTTGCGGATTATAGAATTGTTTAATGATGTTTGAAAGGATTGTACTAAAGAACTTGTGTTAGAAACTAATTAAGGAACATTGTTGTATATATAGTGGTAGTAATTAGACAACATTAAAAGAACGGGTGAGTGCGGTGTGGAAAGTGGGGACCGGCTCAGGTTGCCAGTCAAGGATGGGTGGACTCGATTAGTTGAGTACTTTTCACTTTGTCTTAGTTAGTTAGAGATTTATCTCATGTCATATTTCGGATTTAAGGATGGCGGCCGTGCCTCTTAAACGCGGGGAAAAAGGCGTTGTTTTTGGATCCTTAATATGTGAAAGGGATTTTCTTGTCTTATAATGTAGGATCTAGAGACCATAGAACCTTTAACCTCATCGACCTGGCTTGTGGCGTAGGGTCTTGCAACTACGAACACATCAGGTGGAAGTCTTCTTCTCTTTCGTTGCTCGTATCCTTGCTTTGCATTATCGGAGTAGGGTGTCGTCAACGGATTTAGAGGATAAAGAAGGCTATCTTCCAAGTCGCCTCAATCTTTTAGGACGGGGACCTTACACACACACACACACACACACACACACACACACACACAGAGAGAGAGAGAGAGAGAGAGAGAGAGAGAGAGAGAGAGAGAGAGAGAGAGGTAGATAAAGAATATTTTGGGAATCTGCTTGCCCGATTCTTAAAAGCGCTTGCCATAAATTGCTCACCCAAAAATTACGTCCCTAATAATCCCCACCAAAACATCATCATGTATGATAATTTTCATAAACCGCAAATGTCCTTTGACTTGAGAAATATGTGAACTAGGGACAAATGGAATTACCAATCCCCATACTTCTTTGACCACCTCACAAAGGAGAAATACATGAGCATGAGCACGTACCATCCACCAAACTCACTTTACTCGATCATTGGTATGACGTCCTTAAACCCTACTTTTATCGCTTGCAATACGGCCCTTGGCTATCTCATAAACCTCAAGAGACTTGCTCATAATGGAAGAACATGACCCCAATCAAGGTGGGCTACACTTGGGAAGTAGATATCCATCGCTTTCATGGTGGAAAAAAAAACATATGTAAATATTTTGAGCCATTTTTATGGTGTCTTTAGTGTTTGCTTAATACGAGAAGAAGACATTTACATTTTGTGTATATCCTCTCAGCATTTATCTCTATTATACTACTGTTAAATCTTTTGACTCTCTCTCTCACGTAGAACATCTTTCAGGGAGTGTAGACACCCCCAAACATGTATTGATTTTTTCAAAATTATTAAGTTTTGGATGCCATTTGTTCAGTCTTCCACCTCCCCTAGGCCAATGCTCATCCTCATTTGTTTATACAAATTACCTAGTCTCGCAACCTATCTGAAATACTAGCTTTTCCCATTCCAAAAGCACAACACAACCACACATTCAACCTCGATAAATTGCTCCTCAATAGGTTATCAACTCTCTTCTGTGAACATTTAGGTATTTTTCACTTTTGTTACTAACACAATACCAATCTAACTCCAACCATCTCTAGATTGGCCAATTTACTAATGAATCTACATATATACATCTAGAAAGATCATCCTTGGTTTGATTACCAAGTTTAAATGAGCAGGATAATTTGTGATGCAGTTCAACAATAATGCTATAAGTCCTTTCTTTTATGGGTTTTTCCATAATGGAATTGGCCTATTAACTTGAGAGTAGTGGAAATTAATGAGAATACTTTTAAGAAATTACTTTGTGAGCATAACGGGTGAACATAGTTGGATATAACAACATAATCATAGCAATTAGTTAACTTGGCATGAACAATACTTTTGCAAGAGAGAGAATTTAGAGAACATGACAACAGTTGAGGACCGGATTTATGTGGATCCGGTCCCCCCTCCAATAGGCATTTGTATTATGATTTCTCCCATTAAGAGAGACTTGTTACAATACAATCTTTGTGTTCCTTGTGACCTAGGTGATGCAATGAAGATGGAAAGCTTCATGCATCACAAGCATAGCATAAACTTTGAAGAAAGCTTTAACTATCCCAAGCCTCAGTCCCAATACCTCAAACACCTTCAAAGGTGGAGAGAGCTAGCAGAAAATGAGGGTAGGAAAAAGGAAGAAGAAACATTTCAAGGAAAGAAAGAATTAGTTCCTCACTTATCATAACTCTTCTTGCTAGCATACATAATAGCATAGTAATGAAGATGGAGAAGATGGCAAGCTTAAGCATTGAAGCATGGCTCTTGGTTGGATTTGCACTCCATAGCCAAGAGTGTTGGTGTAGGTTCTCAACCTCTACTTGCTTGGAGAAGGAGAGGGAGCTCTTGCACTTTGCACAATGCATAATGAGAGTGTGTGTGTGGAAGAGTATACCCCCTAAGAAACCCCCTAGCTTGCTTTGGTCGCCCCCCCTTGTAGCTCATGCTTGAAGCTCATTGGACCCCTCCAGGCCTAGCCAATCACAAGCAGGAGGCATTACAAGCAACAAGGGTAGCCTTGAGACAAGTGTCCCCCTTTCCCCTTTGAGAGAGAGGACTTGATAAATGCAAAGACAATTAATTAAATCTCCTGAATTATCATTGGACCCCTTTGGTGGCCAACCAATAGGCTTCAGACACACCATGAGGGAAATATGAGGAGGAACTTGACAAGTGTCCCCTTTGCTTTCTTTGTACTAGGCAAGCCTTGTGTGAGTGTGTGTGTGCTCTCTCTCATTCGCCCTCATGTAGGGCTTGACCCCTCCTTGTAGGGATTGAATTTCGACTTTTGACACCTCAAGCCCCTCAAGCCTAGGCCGAGTTCCCACCACAAGCTTGGCCCTTAAACACTTCAAGATTGGGTTGGGTTCTCATCTCAAGGACAGCCCTAGCGTCTCAAGCACCTCAAGAATCGCAATCATCAAGCACCTCAAGCACCTTTAGCTTGGGCCGGGTTCCCACCTCAAGCACCTCAAGCTTGGGTCGGGTTCCCACCTCAAGCTCAACCCTAGCTTACCTAAGGTCAAAGGATTTTTACACTAACTATTGGAGGTCTTCAATGAAGCTAACCCTAAGGTCTTATGCTCCATTGGTTAGCCTTGCTCTTTGATAGACCATCTCTCATTTGGGCCCCTTTACCATTGGCCCCGTGTTGAGATAGATCTATAAGCACATGTCTATATCTTAACCCTTGTTCCCGTTTATTCTCCCACATTAAATGATCAATTTAATATGAGAAAATCATTTGGGTTGGTTAGATATTAGATTTTATGACATTACCTCTCTCTCTTGGAATCATAGTCGTCCTCGACTATGAGGTAGAAGAGATAAAGCCTTAGTCATTAGTCAATCTTACTTAGCGGGTAGAGGATCCCTTTTTACCCTACGACATTTTTCCAAGATGGATGACTAATCCATTTGGTGCTTGGGAGACATAGCTGCCGCAAGCATGTCTGCTTTTTAGTCCATTTCATTCTCCCAAAGTAGAGTGACAAATTCTACTTGGTGTGTGAGAGACATCATCATCACAAACACGATTCTAAGCATGCATACTATTTAAATTTGTGCACAATTAAAAGAGAACTAGTCTTATAAGACAAAAACATGGGTCATTTAAAAGAAATTTATACATTTGCTTACTCTAATGTAGCATTGACAAGGTTCATACTATCCTTAAGCTGTATTCCTTGCATCCATCTAGCATCTTCAAAAGGATAATTTTTGAACTTAATAAGATACCGTCGGATAATCTTACCATGTCGTAGTACCTTGTCTTCATGCCGAAGGATAGCTTCAGGTTGTAGCAGCTCTTCTTGGTCTTCAACTTCGGGAGGGTCTTCGATAATTGGTTCACTTGGTGGCTCTCCTTTGTAGGGCTTAAGTAGGCTCACATGAAAGGCATTGTGTATGAGCCAATGGTTGGGCAACTTGAGTTGGTAAGCCATCTCATTGATGGGCTTCAAGATTTGGAAAGGACCATAGTATCTTTTTGCTAGCTTAGCATAATACTTTTGATGGCCCGTAGGATTTTTGCCCATGGTTTGCCTTAATCGAGCCTTAGGAAACTTAGGCAAGACCCAATCATTTTCTTTGAATGTTAAGGACCTTATGTGCTTGTCAGCAGAAGCCTTTTGACTTTGTTGAGATATGGATACAACCTCTTTAATCTTTTGAAAAGATTCTTGTAGGTCACGGCTATACTCATCGGCGGCGAAGATCTTCCCATGTACCATGAGTAGTAAGGGACTTTTAGGTCTTCCCTCAATGATCTCAAAAGGTGCTTTTCCCATAGAAGTATGTACAATATTATTGTAGGCATACTCTACAAGTGGTAGTAATTTTCCCTTTGTGAGCGTTGATCTACTTCGGTAACATAAGTCTTGGGTAGATCGAGTATCGTAAGATTGACTATCTCACTTTGGCCATCTATTTATGGATGATAGGCCGAAGAGAAATTCAATCTTGTTCGTAGATTTTCAAAGAGACCTATCCAAAAATTACTAGTCATTCTAGGATCTCTATCTGACACAATGGATGTTGGTAATCCACGGTGTTTGAAAATCTGTGATATAGAGAGTTGCCATTTGGTGTGCCTTCATAGTCTTTTTCGACAGGAATAAAGTGTGCTTGTTTGCTAAATTTGTCGACTATTGTCCATATTTCTGTATTCCTATGGATAAACTTGGGCAATCCAAAGATGAAATCCATGGATATACTTTCCCATGGATAATTTGGGATAGGTAATGGTTGGAGTAATCCAAGTTGCTTCCCTTTATCATATTTGGTCTTTTGGCATACTACACATTTTGAAACATACTCTTGTATGTCCACTTTCATGTAGGCCAATAGAAATACGTCTCTACCCCTCAATGAGTAGGTTGAATACCTCTATGCCCCGCATAGGGAGGAGCATGGGATTCATACATAACTTTCTCACGAAGGGAATGGGTAACACATAACCTATTGCCATGGAGAAAATAACCATCCTGCAAGGTGAATGGTTCCTCTTTCTTCCCCAAAGCAAGGGCTGACATTATGTATCTAAAGTCAGGGTCAGTAGCATACTCATCTATCATAGAAGACAGATCATTGTGAGTAGCTATAGACACCGCATTAACTTTTGGTCGTCGTGAAAGTGCATTGGCCACTTGATTCTACTTACCAGCAATGTGAGCATTATGGAAATTAAATTGTGAAAGAAAATTTGCCCACCTCATTTGTTTGTCGGATAGCTTGGTTTGCGTCATGAAATACTTGAGACTTTGGTGGTTGGTTCATAGGATAAATGGAGTCCCCAATAGGTAGTGCTTCCATGTGTCTAGAGCATGTAGAATAGCTAAAAGCTCTTTCTCATAAATGCCCAAGACTCGTTCATCCGTATTGAGCCTTCGGCTCTCATATGCTATGGCATGCCCTTCTTGAAGCAAAACTGCTCCAAGGCAATCACCACAAGCATCACATTGGACCTCAAATGGCTTTGAGAGATTTGGAAGCATGAGGACCGGTTGGGAGGTAAGCTTCTCCTTGAGCTTATCAAAAGCATTTTGCTCCTTAGCAGTCCATTCATACTTAACGTTCTTCTTAGTTAAGTCATGTAGTGGTCTTGCTATTTGAGAGAATTTTGCTATGAAGCGTCTATAGTATGAGCACATACCAATAAAGCTTTTTAGCTCATGTAGATTCCTTGGATTAGGCCATGCTTTTATTACCTCTAACTTTGATATTGGATCCATATGGATACCATCTTCAGAGATAATATGACCTAGGTGTTGAATCTCTTGAAGGAAAAATTCACTTTTCTTTTGGTTGAGAAAAAGCTTATTCTCCCTCAATGCTTGAAAAATCACTTGGAGATGTTTCTTATGTTCCTCCAAAGACTTGGAGTAGATGATGATATCATCAAAGAACACTCCAATGAATTTGCGGCAAGGTCTAAATTTTTTCTCCATGAGACAATTGGACCTAGCTGGTGCGTTAGTCAAGCCAAAAGGCATGACTAGATATTCATAGAGACCAACTGTTGTGTGAAACGCGGTCTTTAGGATATCTTCATCCACTATCCTTATTTGATGATAGCCACTTTTAAGGTCAATCCTACTGAAGTAGGTAGAGCCTTGTAGCTTATCAAACAGATCTTCTACCCGAAGCACGGGAAATCTATTTTTGATAGTGATATGGTTTAGTGCTTCATAGTCCACACACATATGGTATGTACCATGTTTCTTTTGCACTAAAAGGAGTGGAGAACAAATGGGAGAGGAACTAGGCCTCACCATCCATTTGTCTCACCATCCATTTGTCTACCAATTCATGTACTTGCCTTCATGATTTCCTCTTGTTGAACTTGAGAGACTCGATAAGGAGGCTTGTTACGTGGTGAGCTTCGTGGAAGGAGCTCAATACGATGGTCATCATCCCCTCGTTTTGGAGGTAAGTCCATAGGGATATCATCGATGAACACATCTTGGAATCCTTTTAGAAAATTAGACAAGTCTAATGATTCTTGATTCCTACCATTTACATTTGATGAAACATTAAGATCTTTAAGAGACTCTTTGACAAAAATCATGTATGCAGAAATTGAGCTCTTCACTGACTTATCAAAAGCAGTAGGATTTACAAGTGGAATAGTGCGACCATGCTCACTAGCATCTATATACATGTTCTTTCCCCTGTAGGTGAAGTAGATTCTCCTTTCAGGGAAGTTCATATTGGCAGCCATGCGATCAAACCATGGTGCCCCTAGGATAGCATCCTCATGTTGGAGAGGAGAGATGAAAAAGTCTTCTTTGTTGCATGAAGCCTCAACTTCCCACTCAAAATCTTGAATGTACAACCCTATCATCTCAAGCATGTCAAGCACCTCAAGCATCTCAATCATCAAGCACCTCAGTCATCAAGCACCTCAAGCACCTCAAGCTTGGGCCGGGTTCCCACCTGAAGCACCTCAAGCTCGGGCCGGGTTTCCACCTCAAGCTCAGCCCTAGCTTACCTAAAGTCAAAGGAATTTTACACTAACTATTGGAGGTCTTCAATGAAGCCAACCCTAAGGTCTTATGCTCCATTGGTTAGCCTTGCTCTTTGATAGACCATCTCACATTTGGGTCCCTTTATCATTGACCCCGTGTTGAGATAGATCTATAAGCACACGTCTATATCTTAACCCTTGTTCCCATTTATCCTCCCACATTAAATGATCAGTTTAATATGAGAAAATCATTTGGGTTGGTTAGGTATTAGATTTTATGACATTTTCTATTCAAAAGTCACATAGCACATAGACATGATAATATAATAACAATTTATAAGATTCTAGCATGAATTCTCTGCTTGTTACATGCTCAAATATCTAGACTAACCTCACAATGTATAATATTGAGTTTGATAAGCATACTAACTCTCTAGTACAAGACGATGCCAAAATCTTGAAAGAGTGTAATTTCACTCACAAAAACCAAGAATGATACACATATCTAACTTATATGGCTTGTTTATAGTTTGATTACTAGCTTTAGAGAACCTTTAGGTATATAATTTCTTAATGTACTCTATTGATATATGTCATAAAATATAATATCTAACCAACCCAAATGATTTTCTCATATCAAACTGGTCATTTAATGTGGGAGAATAAACGGGAATAAGGGTTAGAATATAGACATGTGCATATGGATCTGCCTCAACACGGGGCCAAGGTTAAAGGGGTCCAAATGAGAGATAGTCTGTTAAAGAGAAATGCTACCTAATGGAGCTTAAAGACCTTAGGGTTAGCTTCATTAAGAACTCCAAAAGTTAGTGTTAAAAAGTCCTTTGACCTTAGGCAATCTAGGGCTGACCTTGAGGTGGGAATCCTACCCAAGCATGAGGTGCTTGTGGTGCTTCCTAACTAAGGTGCTTAAGGTGTTTGTGGGAACCTTGCCCAAGCTTGAGGTGCTTGTCATGCTTAAATGACTAAGGTTCTAGAGGTGTTGAATTCAAACATGATCTCTCAAGAGGCATAAAATATTTTCATGCGTAAATAATAACTAAGGTGCTTGAAGTGTTCAACTCAAACATGATATCTTAAGAAGCATAAAAGACACATATCAAGATCCTCCCCATTTGGTCCTCATGATGTGCTTGAATCCTATTGGATAGGTTTTAAAGGGGTCCAATGAGAATTTAGATGCATAAAAATAAATAATTAAGTTCTTTCTCTTGAAGAGGAAAAAGAGGACATGTCCAAATGATATAATTAAATAATACGAGAGAGAGAGAGAGAGAGAGAGAGAGGTGGACCGAGCATGAGAGGGGGTATACTCTCTCTCTCTCTCTCTCTCACACACACACACACACACACACACACTCTCTCTCTCTCTCTCTCTCATTGTGTGAAGTGCAAAGTGTAAGAGGTCCATCTCCTTCTCCAAGCTTGTTGAGAAGTTGAGAGATTACATCAACACTCTTGGCTATGGAATGCAAATCCAACCAAGAGCCATGCTTCAATGCTTAAGCTTGCCATTTTCTTCATCTTCATTACTATGCTATTATGCTATGCTAAGCAAGAAGAGTGACGATAAGTGAGAAACTATTTCTTTCTCCTATGAATGATTCTTCTTCCTCTTCCCTACCCTCATTCCCCCGCTAGCGCTCTTGTTAACCCTCACGCACATTCCTATCACCTAAGACGGACGCCGTATTATTTATTTGGTAGAGTTAGGTACCGGGCTTGTCGGTCCAATAGGAAAAGGGTAAGAGTGATTGCCGATGAGAGGTGCACTCTAACTGGAACATTAAAGGGATTAGTTGGCTAAGCATGGGTGCCCAAGTGTGAATGCGTGAGCTCTTATAAAAGTCAACTAAACCTAAAATTCACTCATTCTTTCATTTGTGCAATTGAAGAGTGCTCTTGCTCCATCTCCATCTTCTTCTTCTTTATCTCCTTGTGTGTGTGTGTGTGTATGCGACACACATACACACACACACACACACATAGAGAGAGAGAGAGAGAGAGAGAGAGAGAGAGAGAGAGAGAGAGAGAGAGAGAGAGAGAGAGAGAGAGAGAGAGAGAGAGAGAGAGAGAGAGAGAGAGAGAGAGAGAGAGTGGGTGATCAAGCATTGCGACGATCGCACGGAGGCGGTGAAGCGGCTGAGCACGACGCAACGACGGCTCCTTCTTCTTGCGGCGAGGAATCCTCCATGAAGGCGAGCGTAGGGCGGTGAGTGACACACCCTTGCTCTCTTGAGCTTGCTAGATTAGTCTAGTTGTGTGCTTGGAGCCCTTTGTGGCTTGCACACAGTGTATCGGCAAGTTTCTTGCATTGACACGTGCAACAGACTCACACATTTTTGGCGTCGTTGTCGGGAAAATGCCATACACTAAGCTTGAATGGCACTTTGTGCTTCTTTGTGGTGCAATTTCAATTGTAGGAAAGGTAGAGAAGAAAGGTGTGTGTGTTGAGAAGGAGTTTGTTTTGCTGCTGTGTATTGTTTTGTTAAAGGTACTGTGTTTTTTTTTGTTAATAAGGTGTTGAAAGGTACTGTGTTCTCTGTGATAAGGTATTAGGATTAAGGTAGTAGATCCATAATTTTAGTTCTGTGTAAAGTACAGTAAGTAGTTCTGTTAGCTAAGGAGTTGCTGTAGTAGCGTGTTAGTGTGTAACAGTAGCTGTATTAGTTGTAAGTAGGTAGGTTAGGTGTGTGTGTGCTCGGGCGCACAGCGTGACCGCGTCGACCTTATCCAAAACTAATAAATAAATTCTAAAGGTAAGACTGGGATCGGGAATATCCCCCCCCCAAGACCCAAGCCCAAGCCCAAGCCCACGCTCAGGCTCAGGCCTCAGTCCCCCTTTAAAATTACGTATTTTAGCCTCACGCGTAGGTAAAAATCGATATTTTTGAGGACCAACGGACCGAACGTTGTGCTGTAAAGCACACCACGACCCTCTGAGTGATACGCTTGTTTCGAGCTATCACACACTTTAATAAAAAAAACGATCATTTAAAAACATCAAAAAACGAGTGAAAACAGACGCCTAAAAAAGTAAGCAGTTAATCTTCGAGGTTATTCGTCGACGCTGGTAGGGTGCCAAATCTGCGCTCTAGTTGTGTGCTAGAGACGGAGCAACTAGAGAGAATTTTGACTTAATGCGAGTTCTCATTATCCACCTACCTTAGGTTCCGGGCCCTCGCTAGGGACCCAAGGTAGTACAAACCAAGACCCAAACATAGCGGGTAGTGACTCTTCCTCTGACTACGACGTCATGGAGGGTTTCCCAATGCCTAATCCCGAACATGGAGCTAACAATGTAAATGAGGGGGGCGGGGAAGTAAATTCGCCATTCATGACCAACATAGACCCTATGCTCTTAGAGAGTGTGCACGTGAATACTCCATTCACTGCACCCCCTGACTCTTCATAGTTATTTCCCTCCGAGGTTATATTACCTGATGATAGAAGCCTTGCCGAAGTGCAAGAGGTTGAGTGGTATATCCTTGCAACGAGGGAAAAGGAAATCGAGAGCTTACGCAAGGTGTAGCAACGAAGAGAGTTAAAAACGAAAGCTCTTATGTCAATATCTTTGCTAGGAGAGCAATCGAGTGCTCCTGAATTAGCAACCACTAAGGATTAACCCATAGAAAGCCACATTGCATCTAGTTCAAAGGACACCCCTAGCACCTCAAGCCTAGATGGAGCGTTCTTAAATGAGAACTGGGAATACGAACTACAAACGAAAACTCTAACCGACCTATACACATGTCACACCTATCATGTGGGTTGGTTAGATATCCTACAATCCACAACAGGTGCTACTAGTGTGGAGGATCAACAACAAAGAGTTTGTGAGGTCATCCATAGGGTTATTGAGCTAGAGAGACAGAACAAGGGGATCCACATGCCTTCAACAGGTCTCATGAGATTCTTGGATACAGGGAAAGCTAAACAACCAACCTTATCGCAAATGGCGACTCCCTCGGTAAGTCCGATGGATCCCCCATATGTTATTTTGCCAGGGATCTCAGTGCAATGTGAGCCCACCAATGATAGCTTTACTTTTCCAAGTCTAGCTCATCTTTCCCTTGATGACACCACGACTATCATGACTACCTCAATGATGGGCATGCCGAGAAACACGCCATGGACCTCAGTTGTTAGTAAAGCACCGTTACATGGTAGCTCAATGCCTGCAACAATACCTACAAGTGTGTACCAATCGTATACACCCATGGATCCTCGTACTCATGTAGTTCCTACCCCTCCCATTGTTTCAACTACCTATGCTCCACAAGCACAACACCCAAGTTCTTATTTCCATGGGACCATACCGGCTAGCATTAGCATGTCACATCTGACGTTTGCTATGCCCAGGGCCACCCATATGAACTTTGGGCCACCACATGGCACAACACCGTACCAAACGTGGAACTCAAGGGCTTCCTATGCGCCAAGCCCCATGCCAATACCTACTCCAAATGTAGTCTCTGGAGATCCTTCACCCATGGTGCCTGCTCACTTAGGTGACTTAGCAACATTTGCTCAAGCTATCGATTGATCTATCGCTAAGAATATGCGTAACACGCCTGATAGAGAGCCTAGAAGTAAGGCAGTACAAATATCCAAGCTCACACAAAAATTTAGTGGAAATGATGGGATGGGGGAAATGGGAATACACATATTGCACAATATAAATGCCTCTCTATAGCGCCCCAGCAGATACCCAGCACCCCAAACCACACAGAAACATACACACACACACACACACACACACTTTCTGCAACCTTCACATCATAGACTCGCCTAAGAGCAATCACGACTACCCACAATCACACATGAGCACTTCAGTACACTAAACCCGTCAACAAGCCATCATATCCCAACACCAATGGATGCCTACAACTCCCCAATTTGTAAATGTACTCACACCGGGAGGCCTCGCACACCTCGACCGCACACAAAATCACACTCAGTCTACAACCACAATCAATCTCTCCCTCTCTCTCTGCACACACACACGCAATCCCAGAGCCACTGCTACCATGGGCATACGGCAAAAGACGAGACGCAAACGAGATTGATGGCAAACTCGGCAAAAAACACAAGCCAATTACGTATCACATAACCATTATTCAATACAATGATAGCGGCCCTTGGCGGCTTAGTTCAAGCAGTGCAAGATCCTCTCTCCGTCCATGATTCTTCTCTCGGCAGCTCTCCTTTGATCGTGTGGCTTTCATGACCCTTTTCAGCTTGGAATCCTCATGAAATCACACTTAATCCCTTCTTCAAGTGGTCATGGCCTTGCATGCCACAGATGGCCTTGTCCTCCCCTTCATGCGCCCTTCTTCTCTTTGGTTGTGGCGGCCAACCCCTGCATGGCGTCACCTCCTCCCTGGCAACTGATGGCACCCTCTTGTCAAGCAAAACTGCCTTGTTCCACCTTGTCTTCCTTGGCCCGTCCACTGTTTTATGCAGCCCCCTGTATCTGTAGCCGGCCACCCGGCCCTTCTGCAACTCCTTCCTGCCCTCAGCCCTGGCGGGTCCCCCTCCTTCTATGCAAAACTGCACGCTCCTCCCGTCTTCAACTGGCCGCCACCCTATGCAACCTGGCCCCCTTCAGTCCTCTGCATATGCCACCCCAATTCCCCCAACCATGCAGCGTTTCCTCCTCCTCTGCACTCTCACGAGCTGCCCTTCCCCTCTTTGGTTGTGGCTGCCAACCCCTGCATGGCGTCCCTCCTGCTCACGTCTCTGGCAACTCCCCCCACCTGGCGCAACTTTCCCTTTGCGGGCCGCCATGCAAACTGTAGCCCCTCGTTTTTTTTTAAATAGCATGGCCATCTCTAAAAAAAACTTAACTTGCGACTTAGCTGCCATTCCCACGAGAGGCCCGCGGCCAACCTCTACATCTCTTACCATACCCTGAAACCTTGCTTTGGAACCAAGGCCTTCACGGCTTTAAGCAAACATAACTGACCTGTAAGAATAAAATTTCAGATGCTTTGATACTTGCCGATAATGGTATCACAACAAGCATTGACCGCTCCGAATCCCAATGTAACCATGATAGATGGCCATATTCAAGCTCTGGTTTGGAATGGATCTGCAAACATCTCGATCATTAGAGGCCCAAAATCATCGCTTGATCTGTAAAGTGCCACATCTAGCATACACATCCTTGCAGTAGAGTCTCCTACCGACACCTCTATCTAGATCCCATATCATAAACTTGATAGTACTTGCATCCAGCACTCCTCGTCCCATTTCCAAGCTTGTGATATCTATTCTTACTCCTGTCACCTGTAATAGCAAAAACCCTCGCATCTTCTGCTAGCAAGTTCTCCATCCCGGTGTACCTGTCCCCTAGCACCATCAAATACTTGCCCAATGTACCTGCCACTTGCCTGCAAACCGCCATGCATGGACTTCTTGAACCTCCATGAGTCGACCATCTTCAGCTGTACCAATGGGGATGTGAGAAAGCATATTGAAGTGTTTGAACAAATATGCGATTCTCTAGGAGAACACAATGACCTGCATAAGAGTAATGCTTTAAGCCTAACCTTAAGTGGAAAGGCTGGGGATTGGTATAGAACCCTAAGGGTGGAAGAAAAAATGATATACCCTACTCTTAGGAGACCGTTTTTGAAAGAATACATACGAGAGGGAGTGCTTTAGGGTGTAGCCTCTCAGCTCTAGAAAGCCCAACGAGAGGAAGGATAATCGATGAGAGACTTTATTAGTCACTTGAAGCATTTGAATTCTCGTTGTAATCCAAATGAGCGCTTCAATAATAATCAATTGCTTGATAGATTCATTAGGGGATTACAACATGAGGATATCTACAATGGCCTAGTTATTAGAGGTATCACCACCAATGAGATCCAATTGGAGGATAATTTAATGATTCAAGGAGAAAGAGTGTCTGTGAGCAAAATCTATTAGCTCGGAAGCATCGGGGCATCAGCGAATGACCCTAAGGCCTGTTGCTAAGGAGCCAAAGATATTTGAGATGACTTTGGCATATCTCACCAAGGCTATTCAAAAGAGTCGTAGAGACAATCATGCTCCGCAAAACAATCATATGTATCCAAGAAGGGAGCAACAATGGTGCTTAGTATGCTATGGACCTCAAAGTACCAGTGAATGCCCTACTTTTAGAGTGAAATTCAATCGGAACTGCAATGCCTGTGGGAGGTATGGTCATCAAGCTAAGGATTGCATAGTATTTAAGCAGGCGATGGCCAATAGACCAACCTTAGCATGGACAGACACACCTCGAGTGCTTGCATTGATGCCGGCCCCACCTCTTGAAAAAACAGCACAACACATGGTCCCTAGGGCCCAAAATGTTGTTCAAACAACACCCTTACCACCTCCAGTGCTAGGACCGCAACCACCACATCCGAGAATCACTTCTATGAATCAAGTGGGTTGTAAGTCATCTATTGCTTGTTTGGAAGGCTGTGAGGAGGATATAGACCCTAATATTGCCTATGGGATGGATGCGCTTGAAGAAAGTCCACAATAATACATGGAGGACTACTGGGGACAAGTCAAAACTGCCTATCAAGTAGCAGCTCTTGCTGCAAGAGGCCAAAATACCAATTACACTGCTAAGAGACCACCTCTTCAATGCTATGAGTGTGGAGGTCCGCATCGTGTGGCCGAGTGTCCTATTAGACTACAAAAGAATGCCACACTAATGCAAACCAATCAAGTGAGCACGTCTACAATGCCGATACTCATGTGTAATCGATGTGGCATAGATCATTTGATTCCCCAATGTCCAAATAATCCAAGTGCACCGAAAATCACGCCATTAAACTTGATTGAGCTTATCGAGGAGCCATCACAAAGTACACCTGGGATACCAGTAAACATACTCACACGATCGATGCTCCAAAAACAAAATTATATTCTTAAAAAAGAGACACGACATCAATTACCCAATCTTAGAAAAAGAAGAAAACACGAAGGAAGAGATCGCAAAAAGCAGGAAGTCAGACCCCAGTTCAAAGACCAAGATAGGGACTGGTGACGAACCCGTATATATAAACGACGCTGAAGAGGATTCTGATTCAGGTGAAACCATGGAGAACAAAACGACCACTAAGATAGAAACCAACAAGGAAGATCTTCATGAGCCACAACGGCCAGGATCCAAGAAGAAGATAGGAACTTATCCAAACCCTACAGAGAAGATCGAGCGAGTCAAGCAATTAAGGAGTTTGGTAGAAGATACCTAAAGGGATCTAGAACCAACACCTACGCAAATCCAGATTATAGACACCGTGTTCCCTACGCAACAACAATCTCACCAAGTCCATAGACCCTTAGCCATACCTAGTGTCATCCAAGAAGAAAGTGACTTAATGTCATGGGAAAGTGGGCATACTCACTTCTTGATGGAAAGAATGTTTACAGAGGGACTACCTGATCCTATCAAAGAAATGGAGATCCCATCTTGCCCACGTCAAGGGGCTGAAGCCCAAAAGGTGCCGTTAAACATTGCCAAATTGATGGATTTCATGTCTTCAGAAGTTAGAACCACCATCATGTCCAAACTATATAAAGACCCTGAGCTAGTCTCAGCTCTTCGAGCCTTCCTCAATGGAGAACTGAAGTTTGGGCTACCATAATTTTCACAGATGGATGGAGCTGGGGAGATGCCAATAGAGGAGGAACACTTAGATCCACAACCCAACCTAGATGAGAACCTTGTTATAGAAATACGTGTTAACAAGTTGGGACAATACTTTGAGGGTGATGAATCCAATGCAACCATACCAATCACTACCAACGGATTAACTGTGAAGGGGATCCTTGATGGTGGCGCTGGGGTTAGCATTGTGACTAAAAATTGATGGGAAACTATGGGAAGACCTCACCTTGCGACCACAACCATAGTAGTGAAGATGGCCAATGGGTCTATTGTTAAACCTATTGGGATGCTAGAAGATCTCAAGATCGAGGTCTATGGAGATAAAATAAGAGTTACCTTCATTGTTATGGATTTCTCCAAGCACACTATGGCATCTGAGATGATCTTAGGAAATCCTTTCATGAGGGAAGCAAAAATGGTGCATGACTGGTCTAAAAACCATGTCTACTTGCAGTTCCAAGATTCTGTCATTCGAGTGGATCTTGTAACTGGTCGAGCACATCCTCTAGGAAACACGTTTATAATTGATCATAGATCTGACAACACAGTTCACTCGGCCCCATTGTAGTATTATTACACGTGTAAAGCGGACACTGATGCCGGGGAAGATTCTCCTTATATGAATGTACTACCTAGGATGACTGAATCAGACAATGTGGATTTAGTCCACCTAGCAGCAACCATAGACACTTGGGGAAATAGGGGGACAACCTGGGCAACACCTGAGGGGGATGAAATGCCTGTACCCTTAAATATGCTAGAAGCAATGCATATAGCTTCTGACAAGACTCATCCTAATATAACAAAGAAAACATACAAGTGGGTCCCTAAAGCTTCTTTAACGACCATAGCTAGTGCTAAAAAACAGAAGCCTTGTAAGAAACGTCCCACTTGCTCCAAGAAATGTAAGGAAATGTGGCGGTGGATTCCTAAACAACTATTGGAAGCCCAAGGCTACTATCAAGGAAATGATCAAATCTAGGTGCCAAAACGTAGATTGTGTTCTTACCTGTCACCTGACCCATGTGCGCCCAATCCTGTAGCTCCAAAACGAATTGACTATCGTGGAAAGAAAAAAATCATAGAATGCTACACACCCGCTCCAGAGCTAGTTTGGGTACCGAAGAAAGAATAAATTGTTTCACCTAGCTCAGGAAGGGGGGAGTCCCATGAAGCTTCTAGCTCCTCATGTAATGCATCCATAGAGGTAAAAGCTTCTCCACAGCCTCCACCTACAATAGTGGACCTCCATAAAGCTACAAAGGAATCCGCACCTCCCAGTGTTCAAGAATCACCTGATGAACCACTTCAAGTTTGATCCTGGGACAATACCTTATCACCCTTGCAACTCGATGAGGCACCTAAGGTAATAGAAAACTACTGGCAAAAATCCTCCAGTGTTCAAGAATCACCTGATGAACCGCTTCAAGTTTGATCCTGGGACAATACCTTATCACCCTTGCAACTCGATGAGGCACCTAAGGTAATAGAAAACTAATGGCAAAAATCCTCACCTATTACCAACTGGAACAATTGGTTTCAAAGGGTAACAAGCACATTTCAAACAGTATGACCTACCCTAGGAAGGGGGGAGTGTTTGTTGAGATCCATCATTCGCTTGCTTCCCTCAACCTTCCTCCCTGACCTCTCAATCTCCCAATCTTACGGAATGTTTATATAAAGCCTTATACTCACAAAAAACAAAAATAATAAAGAGCAAGAGCAATTAGCAAACGAGTATGCACAATAAAAGTCAAAACATTGACCTAGACCTACACATTCACATCCGGTACACTAAAACAGAAACCTATGTCATCAAACACCTTTGATCCTCATCACACGAGTGATGGAGGGCAGGTAAGATTAGTACGATAGGAGTGTTTTTGTTTTAGAGTTTAGTGATTAGCAAAGTTCTTTTTTCCCAATGATGTGTCTCCTAGAGGTATCACTACAAGAGGCTCTTCATATTAGCGACGCTCACACAGCGACGCTCAAAAAAAAATTTCTCGGCGTCGCTATGAGCGTCGCTATAAGCGTCGCTATGAGCATCGCAAATTTCTTTGTAAATTTGCGACGCTCATAGCGACGCTTATAGCGACGCTCATAGCGACGCCGGCTGGGGTAAAAAAATAACCGAGCGCGCCCAAAAACTCAGATCTCATATCTGAGTTTTTCGGCGCCCTCAAGCAAGGAGCAGGTAACGCTCTCCTTCACTCTCTCTCTCTCTCTCTCTCTCTTTCTTCTCCACACACACACACACACACACACACACACACACACACACACACACACACACACACACACACACGAGGAGAGGAAGGAGAGCCAGGTATGCTCCTTCCCTCTCCTCATTCTCATGTTCCCTTCCCCTCTTTCTCTCTCCCTCTCTCTCTCTCTCACACACACACATACACACACACACATAGTGTTTTTGAGAGAGAGAGAGAAAGAGAGAGAGAGAGAGAGAGAGAGAGAGAGAGAGAGAGAGAGTACAAACAAAAACAAAAACGCACACACACATACATAAACAAAGAATGCACACACACATTGAGAGAGAAAAAGAGAGAGAGAGCATGCATAAACAAAAAACGCACGCATTGAGAGAGGAAAAGAGAGAGAGAACATGCATAAACAAAAAACGCACACATTGAGAGAGGAAAAGAGAGAGAAAACATGCATACGATCCAAAAAAACGTACACACATTGAGAGAGAAAGAGAGAGAAACTAATTTAACGTCGTAGGAAACTAATTAAAATTAAAAGACCTAGAGATCTAGCCGACGAGGAGTTGAATTGAAGACCTATTATTCAAGAGGGAAATGGCATAATCAATCTATCATACTTGGCATGGGTGATAGAAAGGTTATACCATTTATCTCTTTTTATTGGCACACACATCCACACACGCGCACACACACAAGAAGAAGAGAGTTATAACGTCGTAGGAAACTATCTTAAAAGACGTTAAAGATTAGGTTATATGTAGACTTACATTAAATTAGATTTAGGTTTATTTTTAACTAGATTTACGTTTATTTAAGCTAGATTTAGATTTACGTTATATTAGATTAGATTTAGGTCTCCATAGACTACGATGCCTGCATGAAGCGGGTGAAGAAAGCCCTCAATAGAATATAGGGTATTGCTACCTTCACTCATGGTGGGCTCCGTCGATCCAAAAGTACTGGTGAAATGTCTTCAGAAGATAGGGAAGAAGGTGGATCTTCAGGGCGGCAAGAGTCACTACATCCCCGACACAATGACCATCTAGACAACCTCTAGTCATTAGACTTACGTTAAATTAGATTTAGCTTTATTTTTAGTTAGATTTACGTTTATTTAGATTTACGCTTATTTACGTTAGATCGAGTCCACGCAAGAATTACTTATGGTTTAGGGTTTAGAGTTAGACGAACAGTGAAAAGATCTACTGTGAAAAGATGTTAAGATGAAGTGAAGTGCTACAGCTAGAGAAGAGGCAAAGGGATTTTGTCCACTACATGCAGTATCATGTAGACGTGGGTGTGTAGATTTCTTGTACCCACAAATATAGGTATTGACCAATAAAGACGAGATTATAACCCGGTGGTTCTGATCTCCGTGCACCTCTAGACCGAGGTGTGCGGGGATTGGACATGACTAGAGAATGTGAGGTAGAGAGAGAGAGAGAGAGAGAGAGAGAGAGAGAGATAAGACGAAGAATGCCAATAGAATATTAAATTTGTTGTCCAGGTTATAAGTTTTTTATCCTCATTATGAGTAGCGACGAGGATGTGGGACCGTCCAACCGAAACACCTATCTCTCAACGAGGGTCTTATGTCCTTGTAATCAATGCAAGCATGCTGTACGACGGACAAGACGTGTTTCTTTGCAGCACGTTCGCGAATTTGGCGAGTTCGATCCATCTATTATAGATCGAGTTGTTGCCAATTATAACTCGTCGGACTCTGACGCTGGCCAACAAGCAGCAATCTTGCAACCCAATAGACGTGTTCGCAGGCGCTTTGGTCAAGCAGCATATGTGAGGCCACAAGATGTAGCCTCTGACAGCTCGGGGGATGATCATGCAGAGCACATTCCCAACGAGGCAATGTTTGAGCCCGAGATTGATGAAATGATCGAGACGATCATGGATTCAGAAAGGCTTATCTATGATGATATGAAAAGTGAAGCCGATACGTCATTGTATAATGGAGCACGTATGTCTAGATTGAAAGCACTCCTGGTTCTTCTCAACATGCAGGCAAAGTTTGGATGGAGTGACACTAGCGTCACAACGCTTTTCAGGTGATCTATTACAGTTAGTTTACTTTAATAGAACTCTAAATGTATAATGATCTGATAGATTTTTACACGACTGTATCATATTTTTATGTTGTGTAGATTGCTGAAAGAGCACATACTACCAGCTGACAATGTGATGCCAGATTCCCGAGATGAAGCAAGAAAGATTTTGCGAAACTTGGGGATGGATTGCAATTCTATCCACGCTTGTCCTAATGACTGCATTCTTTTCAGAGGGGAATACACAGACATGGAGAAGTGTCCGAAATGTGATTCCGAAAGATATCGAGTAGATCTCCACGGGACAAAAATTCCACAAAAGGTTTTGCGACATTTTCCTTTGCTTCCTCGCATCAAGCATTTCTTCGAATGTAAGTCCATGGCCGCCCTAGCATCATGGCATGAGGAGAATAAATCTTCGGATGGTGTGCTACGAATTCCTGCAGATTGCGCAGCCTGGAAACATATAGATGGAACATGGTCGGATTTTGCCAGGGAAGCTCGAAATTTGCGCTTAGGCCTGGCTATGGATGGCGTAAATCCATTTGGTCAAAGATCAACATCTTACAGTGTATGGCCCGTTGTCATCGTCAACTACAACATTCCCCCGTGGTTGACTACGAAGAAGGGGCACCTATGGCTAAGCTTGATTGTGCCAGGGCGATATAAAGTGGGGAATATGGATGTGTATCTTCGTCCACTATTGGAAGAGCTACAACAATTGTGGATTGGCATAGAGGTGGTGGATATGAGCCGACACACAGGACGACGGAATGCTTTGATCAGAGGCATTCTAATGTGGACCATGCATGACTATCCCGGGCTAACAGAATGCTCAGGTGATCTATTGACACTCCTCACTCAGACACTGTAAATCTTGTTTTTTCCCATAGTTGATCTATTATCATGTGTATACATGCAGGGCTTCAAACAAGCGGATACAGAGCATGTGTCACATGTGGACCTAGACTGAATGCACGTAGGGCACCCTCACTGAAGAAGCAAATCTACGAAGGTCATCAAGCGTATCTTCCAGAGAATCATGTGTTACGCGACGGCTTTTTGGGAAGAGAGCCACCAAGGATGTCTGCACAAGCATGGTTAGAGCAGAAGGAGATGTGCGATGAAGGATTGCCTCCAGGGATGAAGAGACTATCTCTATGGTACCAGTTACCATACTGGCCCCGACTCATGATCAATCACTTGCTCGATCTAATGCACATATTCAAGAATGTGGGTAATCTACTATGGGACCATTTGACCGGCAAGAAAGATACTTTGGGAGCCAGAGTTGACCTTAGAAATGTGGATCGTATGGAGCAATATTGGCCGCAAACAGCGTCTGATGGATCGATAAAACTCCCTAAAGCACCATGGATTTTCACAGGAGCCCAAGAACGCAAAGTAAAAGAGGCCATGACCCCCACTGGCGTAATGCACTCGCTCCGAACGTGTTTTACTAAAGAAGGAAAGCTTACCGGTTTGAAGTCACACGATTGGCATAAAATGTGTCAGGTACGTTCATAGTGGACTTTAATATCATTGCATAAAATGTGGACTTTAATATCATTGCTGCACATA